>NC_056737.1:1304696978-1305044478 GCF_019279795.1 Protopterus annectens | reverse complement strand
AAAACTACATTTGTTTTAACTTGAATTATATCATAAAACCCCGGGTATGTTTGAATATGTGACAGTTGGGTAAGCAGTTTGGATTTTTCCAGCTTTTGTTAGAACTGACCATTTATTATAATTTAAAAGTTTAATAGCGGGGGAGATCATTGCCAAACCAGGCACATTCTGAAATAAATTATTTTCTGTCAATGAACACAAATGCTTTTCAAATTTAATTGCACATTTGCCATTTAAAGAATGAGGAACTTAATCCCTGCTAGCATTAAATGATTTCATCTAATGCAAGCCTCTAGATCAATCATTTTCTCTTACAATAATGTAACATTTCTTGAAACTTCCTGACTTGGAAATTGTTTATCTTTCCTCCAGCTCTCCACAGCTGAGCTATATCTTCCGACTTGGCCTACCCTTTCCATCACATTTATCAAATCACATTTAATATCAGCAGAATCATATAGTAACTTTGTCAGCACTTCTTGTAAAGGACTAACAATTTCTCATAAGTCAGGTAATGTCAACAAGGCTTCCACTTTAGACATATAAGACTTGTGTTTTCCTTCTTCACAATAATAAACATAATCCTCAACATTTAAACAATTTTACCCAAATCCATCTGATTTATTTTTTCCCAGATGTTATACTGGTGTTGAACTCTGACCTTTCATTCACTGCACTGTTTCATTTTGTAGATTTTAAGTCAATTACTGAAGAGCACATTTAATAAACTATACCAACAGCAGTAATTAATCACATTATTAAATTCTGCTCAGTGATTAGTATTAATAGGGAAAGCGCTGTGTAATACTATAAATTACATGCACTGATTGTTAGTCTGAGTTTTTGAACTTTGAAACAATAAAATCTATAATAGAGCTGAAAGAGCTCTCATCTCAGCTTGCTATCAAATTTTAAAAAATCAGCAATAAATGAGAATTGGGACATCTTTCGGGGGGTAGATAGAAATGGTAGTGGGGATTAATAGGGTAGGGGAAGTAGGGTGGGGTGATGAAAGGGTTAAATGGGAATGAAGGAGGATTGGGAGGGACAATGGGTAAGGAATCACATTTTGTCATGAAGTTGCTACTGCAAGCATAACATCTGTGATGACCTGTACGTGCTGATGTATAGGTAGGCTTTGGGCTACTTTTAGTCAGGATTTTTTTTTTGAATGGTCTATAATTTGGGGGGAAAGTTTTAATGGGGTGTTAGGGCTATCATTTATTACTACTGGCTATTTTAGTATTAATATTTTATTGAGAATTGCTTACAAAGGGGGGATTCGAGTAGTGCAAGTGGGTGGGGCCAAGAGTATGCACTGCATGGGTTAGGGTTTCTTTGGTAAGCCTGTCTGATAGTAGTCGGAATTTGTAGGTGGCCTGCCTGGTGTGGTTCTTTCATTGGGGCATGCGTTTTGGCAAGAACAGCAGGTTCCTGGGCTGTCAGTTGGCTTGGAAGCACTGGATCCAATTGTCTGTTTCCATACAAGTACAGTCATATAGGGACTTGTATTGCTGTTGACTGGGGCTCATGTTTTGCCTCTACTTCGTGAGTAGTGAGTAGGAGTAAAGCATCTTAACAATTCAGATAGGGCGGATTCTCAAGTTAGAAGGCTTTACGATTTAAACACTACAGTTAATTGCTTTATATTCCAGAGCAGTGTATTTTCCCCTCACATTCAATAGTGTGTTATAGTGGTACCTCATTATAGGTTCATAGGTTCATAGGTGTGTACTAGGCTAATGGCCCTGGAGCCTTTACAAGCTTAGTCCATAGAAGTGCCCTGGCATTGTGCTTCCCAACGTTAGTTCCCAGTGCCTCTATCGAGTAGAGCCACTGGAGTGATCCCCGGGATGAACTTTCTATTTCCCATCCACTCACCAAGATTTCTCTTGAAGAGGTCCAGTGAGGTGCTCTGTTTGACATGTATGGGAAGTCTATTCCAGAGCATGGGCAGTCTCTGGGTTATGAATCTGTCTCTCCAGCATATTCTGTTGATTGTGGTAATGAGGTTGAGGTCTCTGGAGCATGTGGTGTGGAGGGATTGGGATTTATTTAGATGTAGCATTTCTAACAGAGCTGGGTCAGATATGGCTTTGTAAGTCAAGCAGAGCTTGCCTCTTAGTAGATGATATGAGAAGGAGAATAGCTGGAGTTTTTTGAGTTGTTAAGGCCTAGGATCCTCTTCATGAGGTACTTTTGTGGCCTTTTCAGTTGTTGCATGTGTTTAGTGAGGTACATGCCAAATGGGGCATTATGCTCGATGACTGGCCTAATGAGGGAAGAATAGAGAGGGAGATGATGACCTCTTTCTTCCTGGATGCAAAACCCTTGGTAATGAGATCTGCCACATAGAAGGACTTTCTGACCACGTGACAATGTGGTGGTTGAAGGAGAGGTTGTTGTCAATCTGTGTACCCAGATCCTTATAACACCTTCAGTGTTCATTTGGCTCCCATTGATGTGGTAATTAGTGGGAACTGAGTTTTTGCTAAAGGGGATGATGAAGCATTTTTGGCATCAAGCTTAAGGCCATGGTTTCAACAACAGTCATTGGTCTCAGTGAGGCCTTTCTGTAGGATGTCTACATCACTTGGGGAGTTAATAATGGCTCCCAGCTTGCAGTCATCTGCGAACATGGGCAGCCAGAGTCCCTCCATTATAGCAGGTTATAGCAGGTTATGCAGGTTACAATGATGTAACTCAAAGGGGTGGAGACATTGTTGAAGGCATTTCATGGTGGGAAAGTTATTACTTAAAACCTCAAGGGACTTGAGAATTACTATTTTCTTTAAATTTGTAAGTTAAATATGTTTTTATATGACTGTAGGAGTAGTGATTCCCAATGCAGGGAGCTTTACACTCAAGTGTTGTTGAGTTCAAGAAAGCCAGCTGAATTCTGTTATATCACGTAAGATGGACATACTAGTTTTGTGTTCAGAATGTAAAATATAAGGTGCATTGTTTCAGATATGAATAAACCAACATGGAAAGTGAAGGAACCATGCTGTTGAGAGTAGCAGTGGCCATTGTGGTGTGTGCATTGGAGAAGTACCATTTTAAAAAAAATACACATCTGAATATGCATGGTTTGGGATTTTGTTGGTGTTGAGCGGTTGGTTGTTGGAAAGGCTATGGGCTGTATGTGGACGAGGGAACAGCTGTGAACAACGTGTTGCTGTTGTGCATGCATAGTGTGGGTAAGAGCTGTTTAATTAGTAGACTCAAGCTGTGAGTTCAATGCACACCCTCACCAATAATACCAGCCACGTCTCAAGCACTACAGCAGGGGATATGTGACAACTAAGGAAAAGGGGGGAAAAAAACAAACAAAAAAATGCAACATAAAGTGTGATGGTGAGAGCTGCCATAGAGATGGGTGAATTCGGCCATGGTCTGCATGTTCACTCTGTGAATATGAACAGTTATTTTGCATTTGTGTGACTCTGTTTTCAAGTAGTACTGGAACTAATGGGAAAAATGGTCATTGTCAGGAGGATGTTTAGTTTTCAGGAAGTTAGGGTAAGGGGTACCTATTGTCTGCATGCAGTCTTCTTCTAATGGCAGTCGCACAGGTCGATTGTGGAGGATTTTGGTGCTGGTATGAGTGTTCTTGGTGGTTCAGTGTTGGGGTGGTTGGCTGAGGTGTCATCTTGGTTTAGGATATTTTTGCGGGCTGGAAGGCACCTGCAAGTAATGATGACTTCTACTCATAGGTGTGCCATTATGAGCATACCTTTCACCTGTCCAGATTTTCATAGAACTTCCAGATTTTGACACAGATTTGTGGTTTTCTGGCCAATCACTGGCAAATATTTGGAAAATAATGGGCCATAAAAAAAAAAAAAAAAACAGACATTTGAGTTTCAGGCCTCATATCCTTAATAAATTCATGCTAATGCAATATTTGTTAAAAAGTGCTCCTATTTTGGGGTCTTTGGTCCCTCACTATTTGTGGCTTTGGCCAGATTTCTTTCCTTAAGATGTTGACAGGTATCATTAGGGAGAAGGCAGGAAGCGTAGCTCACAACCATCTGGATTTTCTCAGAGTGTCCAGATTTGCCTCATAATTTGGTTATTACATTTAAAGTTGGTTCCTCATTGAACTTGGGATCTTTCTGTCTTTCTGTTTGCATGCTAATACAAGGCCTTTTATTCTTGCAGCTTACTAGGTGGTTATCGGAGCCATTGGGGTGAGGTGTTTGTAGTGGCTTGTGGTTTCCTTTTTGACATTTGTGGTGTTGGTGTTGTGTTTTTTCTGCTGGTCAGGTTGGCCTTGTGTCCTTACTGTTGGGGTGTGCTGTGGAGAATCTGATCTATTGAGAGTTTCAATCGCGGATGGTATCATACCATGAATAACGGTTGGTCACTGCGCATGTGCAGTTGAGCTGGAAACTGCTGGGGGGGGGGATTTGGGATCAGTGGGGGGGTGGAGCATGGGTGAATCAAGGATATTAGTAATTAAACAGAGTGTAAGGGCAGAGACAGATTAAGACAGTCAATTAGAATAGAACAGCTGCCGAAGAAGAGATCATGCCTCTCGACTGTATGGATTTTCATACATTGTCTGGATTTGTGCCTCATGTTTTTGGTCTGTTTGTCATGAAGTTTGTAGTTCTTTGGGGGGGGCCACAGGGATGGTCTGGAGATTGAAATCACTAGAGGGGGATATACAGTCATAGGTAATCCTACTTTGTTAGGTGCACCTTAAGGCATGTCAAACTTGGTATGGTTTGGGAGTAGTGGGGGGGGGGTAGTTGAGGATGAGGTATGTCAAGAGCAGGGTAAAACAGGTTTGTAGATTGTTTATGGGGAGTTTGGGGTAGTCCATAGTTGGGGTACAGTCACAACAATGTGACGGTGGGTCAGAATTTGTGGGCATAGTAGCTGGGCTTGAATTTGTGACAAGGCTATGCAGATGGGTTGTTTGGTGGTGAGTGTTACTTGAAGAGTTTAGTACTGTTCTTCATTGGTTTTGGCAGCAGCAGGTGGGCAATCAGAAGGAGGTACGTTATCTGAATGCCCCTTTTTAAGGTAGGTGAAGTGTTTGATAGAGTATTGCAAGGTACGTGTGTGTGTTGGGTATGTGTTAGGAATGGGTTTCTGTTGTTTTAAGCAGAAGTTCAAAGGTCTAAGCAAGGCATTGTGTTTCTGGGGTTGCTAGTGGATGCAGAGCATAGTTTGTTTTGATTTACCATAGTTGAAGGTTATGCGATTAAAAAAAAAAAACTTTAGAAGTGAAATTTTGAGACAAGGGTGAATTTAGCTCCAATTAGTATAGTTTTATAGGTGACAGAGTTATGTGATTTTACTAAACCATGGCCAGTGGTTTATATGTTTGAAGGGTGGGGGTAGGGTTGATAGTGTGAAAGTTGACAGACGGTGGCTATTGATAAGATAAGTTTTGTTACAAGGATTGGCATTCTGAAATAGAGGTTTATTGGGTGACAATCTGGGGGCATTGTCTTTATGGATATTTGAAGTCATTAAGAGGGTGGTTCATTTGTCAGCATATGCTATCTGGTCATTAGATGTTTTGCCTTATAATATATATGGGGTATAATAGTTGGATTACTATTAAATTGACTTATTAGATAAGGAAATGTCATTTTGGTCATTATATCCTTTAGGCATCAAGAGGATGTTGCAGTTAGGTAGGATGACATGCAGCTGGGCTTGCTTTTAGTATGGTGTTGGAATTTGTGTGTTCTGGTATTGCATTTGGCAGGTAATGACCTGGCAATAATTACAAAGCTACTGTTGGTAGTAGGACAAGTGAAGATATGTTGATTTTACAGAGGTTATACAAGGGTATGGGTATTAATTTTAGTATTGAAGAGGGATCATCGGTTTAATTTCAACTATTTTGGCAACTGGATGCTTTGGGTATTTATATGATGAAGCTTTGGTAGACTGATGACAGGGATCTAGTTTGGTTCCGAGAGGATGGAGTACATGCAATGATGTTTGGCTTAACCCTTTCAGGTGCAGTTAGGTTGTTGGAAGTTTTGGTAGGAGGGAGGGGGAAGATCCTGGTCAGGCTGGTGGGTGTAGAAGAGGAGCAGACTTGCCCTCCTTAGTTGGATGTTCATTTCAACGAGCTGAGAAAGGAAAGTGAACAGTTGGATGCTGCTTAATAAGTAAAATAAGCGAGCAGAGGTAAGGACACTGCTTATTTGGTTGGATGTTTAATTCAATAAATGGTAAATAAACTGAGTGATGGGATGCTGCTTCATAAGTAAAATAAGCGAACGGAGGTAAGGACGCTGCTTATTGGGTCAGGATGAGCAAGGTCACACTGTTCTAGTTAACAGTTCAATGGATGTTTATCCTGTGAATAATATCAGCTATACTATATTTATTTTGTGATTAATAAATAATAGTAGTTAATGAAGTTATGTTTATGGAAGTTTAATAAAGGTCATTAAACATCATTCCGTGTGATGTGTGTTTATTGAAGGGGACTGGGGCAACAGTTTTTTTTTAAGTCACAGATTAGGTGTGTCTGTTTTGCTATTCTTTTTAATCTTTATTTATTGAGCAGTATGTTCTAGAGTGAAAATAAACAGCTCTCTCTCTCTCACTATGTCTAGACAGATATTAATACAACACTCCAGCAAAGTGTACAAGCATTGAAACACAAATAATCGATGCCTGCACTTTCAAAGCAAACTTACCCACCAAAAAGCATCAAATGTCCATCCAAGTGAAAAAAGAAAAGTTTTTTTTTCTAATCATGCAAACCTAATGCTATCAGTAATTTCTGACCAAATTTGTCAAAATAGTAATACTGTTAGGGGGAAAGGGATTTGCACAAGTTATCAAGGGCTAGACTTTGGGTTAGGGTCAACATGCATGAGTAAGGTGGAATGTGGGGCAATGATGTATAGTGGCAAGAATAAACAAGGGTTGTTTACCAGATGTACTGAACTTTCTTTTAGTTGTGGTTACTCCAGTCATTACTATGGGACATCGGGTCTATATGACTTGGTCGACAGTTCATATGATCGACTGTTTATTTGGTCGACAGTTCATTTGATCGACTAACTATATATATCAACTCCACGGTCACACAACATTGGGGAAGGGGGCAAATGCTTGTCGATCATATGAACTGTCGACCAAGTCATATAGACCTGGGACATCATATATTATCTTGTGAATGAAATGTTGTACTCATCGATCAAAGCTGAACATTTAACTAGTGTGTAACCATTGTTAAATCATTGATCAAGGACACGATTATATGGGCAATGCTACACGCAATGTTTGAATTGACATTATATTTTTGATAACACCTTCTAGGATTTAGGTCAGCAGAAAAAGCATTCTCTAAAAATGTCTTAATGGATTCAGAATGAAATGCATGCAGTGCAATAGGCCATGGCTATTGTTTTTTTCTAGTAGAACTTGCTTATTTACTGGATATAAATGTCAAGTTTTTCAAATCATCTGCATTTGAAATGTGTATGAGTCTTTACATGTAAAATAACTCATCACCACTCCCTGTGGGTAACGTTCATGTCTTTCTCACTGTCACTGTCTCTCTTTCTCTCTCTCTCTATTTACTACTAATTGAAACTATAGTGAGGGAAAAATGTTTACAATGTAATATCCAAAAACAATAGATAAAGAAATACATGCATGCATGTATATGTACAAAAAAAGACCATACGGTGCAGGTTTGTTAAGAAATTAAATCACATAACGAATTTCCTGTCAGTATGCTCTATATTCATTCACTGAAATTCTTTAATTCTTAGCAGCTTTTCTTATGAATACAATATTTGAAATAAAGTAATAGATAAGAGAATGATATATCAGCAAAAAGTAGACTTTAACTCTATAAAATCAGCTCTGTCAGTAAATCTTTATGTCAGTCAGCTTAGTTGTTATTTGAAAGGAATGTTTGCACCAAAGTGTATAACAACTGAAAAACTGATGTCACTATCATAAGTTTGATTATATATATATATATATATATATATATATATATATATATATATATATATATATACACAGGGATACAATGTTGTTATAATAGTGTCTATGTTAAGGACTCTAGAAAAAAATGTGTTAATTTGAGCCAGTATGCTAGAGTATATAAATAGAAGTTAAGTTGTTTAAACAAATATCATAATTCTTGGTGATAACTTGTTGCTTAAAATTCATTGTTTTCTTTCATAAAGTACTAGAAATGAAAAGAATAGAATGCAAACATAACTAAGCAGAAGTCACAGGAGTACATGATAAAAGTTTCACAGAGCCACTCAACCTTGCTTTTGACAGTGACATACCTTAAATATGTACTTATTTAGCAAGCAGGTGAACTAGGTTGTGACAGATCCATTTCAAGTATGACCTTATTAAAAAAAAACAAAAGTTTAAACACTATAGCAGTAAGACATAACAATACAATAAGTGCAGTAGTATAAAACAAGCAGGGATGTGCACTATACAAAAAGTGAAACAAGGCAAAACCTTGACACAAATATGTGCAGGCATACTTAGTGCTGCCTATGATCAAATGTACCAGGCAATGCTGTCCTACAGGAAGTAAACAAAAACATCAAAATATCATTAAATATTTAAGTTATAAATTCAAGGCATCTACAGTCACAATGATATTATTGGTGTTGTTTAAACTAACTCATGAAGGGAGTGTAAGGGAGCTGACAAAGGGTACTTGGAATTAAGTTCCACATTTTACGTTCTTGGGTAATAACTTTATTTCACTCAAAATCAGGGACAATGCCCAAAAGTATTTGAGTAATAGGAAGTCAAAACAAGCTGCTTGATCAATGGCAGTCATGAAGTTTCCTTTCTGTTTGGGTTCACATTTTTCCATATTTCTGGTACAGGGTGTTACCAACAATAGTAGTTCATATATACAGACAGGTTGATGTGCTCCCTTGCCAATAGTAAGTCTGCCCTGCATTATCAGTAGGCTAACAATGATGTTACATTGTTACAGCATAGATGTAACTTTGTTTCTCAGGTTCAGAATATGGGTAGAAAAAATGAATGCTGTGTAAGGCCAAAGCCCAAGATATTTTATGCAGTTCACAACTTTCAAAGGGCCTCTGACAAGGTCAGTAATGTTTCAAATGTGAGGAAATAAGCTAAGGCATGTATCAGTGGCAGTAAACATTAGAAAAGAGGTGTCTCAACATTCAAAGGTCTAACATATCTTGGCCAGAATAGTATTGAATGGATTACAAATGGACTTTGATAAAGTGTCAGTTTCCCAGGTGATCGTAATCTACATAAACTATAATATTATTGAGTCTTTGGACTTAAGGCTTTAAAGAAAAGGGAAATCCTATATCTGGATTACAGTTTAACCTTCCAGAAAAAGCTATGCCTACAGAATGGGATGTGAAAGAAAGAATGAATGTATCATAGTAAGTCCAGAGTGTAGGAAAGTGCACTGATTAACTGTAACTGATGTATAAAATAAGCTTGCATGATTTTTTTCTTTTCTTTTTTTTTTATTTATTTATTTTTTTTTTTGCTTTTTGACTTTCTGCAACAGGAGGTAATTCAACTTTACTTGCATACAGCAATAATATTTATAAGTACAGAATACAGAGACTCATGATCGCATCTCTGATCATATTCAACTTATTAGTGTATGGTGGTACAGCGGTAGCATTGTTGCCTCCCAGCAAGAGGTTCTCCTGTTCGATTCTCAGCTGGAGTGCCTTTTGTGTGGAGCCTGCATGTCCTCCCTGTGGTCGAGTGGCCTCCAAAAGACATGCATGAATGTGTGTGCCTTCACTGAAGGCTGGGTGTCGGGCTGGCAACTCGGCGCCATAAAAATCTACTGCCAATCATTAGCGGACCGGAGGTCTGCTGTGGCGACCCCCTAACCGGGAAAAGACCAACAAGTGTTTGAGACGTGGATGCCAAGAAATTCAGCTTCAGATTGAATCTCAAGAGGTGAATGTTGGCAGCCCTGGTGAAAACACATATTAATTAATTTGGTCAGTATGACATGATTATAATTAGTTGTAGTAACAACTGCAAAAAAAAAACATCTAAGCTAGAATGCTATACCTTCTGCTACTGTTATTTGTTAGCTGGCAGTTTCTGCTGTCAGTCTCTAGGGTGAGACCTGATCATAACTTTCCCTGGGTGTCCTTAAGAAGATTTTGTTAGGCACCCCCTAAGCACTGTTAGGATTAGTTCCCATGCATGTGAAATGCTTAAGAAGTTTATCTTTTTTTTTTCAGTTTCAGAGGCTAATTGTAGTCCTTCAAGCACTACAAGATAATAATCTACAGACTTTATTCAGCATGTGAGCTGTTGTCATTTTTCATTGCTGAACTAAACTATACCTCTAATGACAAATCTATATTTCAGATTTGAAGAAAGTATATTATTCTTCAGCTGTCCAGAGGCTTTATGAGAAAAAAGGTCTGGTAACCTTATTTGCTATACTGAGTTTGATACTAACTTGGGCAGAGTTGTCATAAAATGCAAAGGAATGTGCAGCAGTAAATGTTTTAATTCTATGGAATGTGTTCAATAGATATTTTAATACTAAGGAATGAGTGGAGTAGATATTTTAATTCTTAGAGAATGTGTGGCAGCAAATATTTTAATTCTTAGGAATGTTTGGCAGTAAATACTTTAATTCTAAGATATGTGTAGCAGTAGATCTCTCAATGTTAAGGAATATGTGGCAGTAGATATTTTAATGCTAAGGAATTTGTGGAGCAGATATAGTAATTCTAAGGAATGTGTGGCAGTAGATATTTTAATGCTAAGGAATTTGTGGAGCAGATATAGTAATTCTAAGGAATGTGTGGCAGTAGATATTTGAAGTCTAAGGAATGTGTGGAGTAGATATAGTAATGCTAAGGAATGTATGGCAGTAGATATTTTAAGTCCAGGGAATGTGTGGCAAGAGATATTTTAATGCTAAGGAATGTGTGGCAGTAGATATTTTATGTCTACAGGATGTGTGGAGTAAATATAGTAATGCTAAAAAATGTATGGCAGTAGATATTTTAATTCTAGGGAATGTGTGGCAATAGATATTTTAATGCTAAGGAATGTGTGACAGTAGATATTTTAAGTCTAAGGAATGTGTGGAGTAGTGCCAAAAAGCATTATTTAAAGGGAAAGAATAAGTACAACAGATATATGTCAGGGATGAAAAAATAGTTGAAGGCATTTAAATTTATGAAGAGATAATTTTGGAATGAATCCATGATAAGGAGTAATATGTGGTAAGGAAATATAGTAAAATTTTAGAGAATATGGCATTCAGAAAAATTTAATTCAACTACCAAATCTATAAACAGCTTAAAAATAATCTATCAATGGCCATTGTCTGTACAGACATTTGCTAATCACATTTCTCCTCTTCCTTGCAATGTCATCCCTTTTATTACTATTCTTACTTTAAGTTAAGGGTAGTGGTAACTATCAACAAAAACTCAAAATTTCAGTTTTAGAATTCCATGTTTTATAATTCTAAGCCTAGAATGAATGTCTGAAACTCATGGCCAAGAGAGATTAATGATATTACTAATAGTGTGTGAAATCCACTTTTATTTATTTATTTGTATGATTGTTTGGGTGGTATTAATAGTTGTGAGTGAGTGCAGCAAAGTCATGATTCATGGAGGTCACTTGTGCTAACCAGCAATAGACACAAATAAGCATAAACAAATGCAGCCATAATGAGATGCAAGTGAGAAATGATGTAAAACTGCAAATGTTAAAGAAGTATTCTCACACCTACTTGCAATTCACAGGCATAGTTTTAGTTTTGCACTTTTCTGTGCTGTCCAGAGATTCATTATAAAAGGTGGAGTTATATCTACTTTGCAGTCTTCAGTGATGCTCTCACTTGCTACTAGCCTTGCTATTTCCAGGTATGAGCTGCTTGTCCAGGCCAATCCAAAACCATGTGCACCAAGTGGTGCTCAAAGGCCAAGAAGGCGGAGATATAGGCAGAATAATGCACCTTAATTTTGAAAATCTGGAGATGCTTGATAGGTTCAGAGTAATCAGGGATAAAGTAAGGGTATCCGTGAATATGTATGATGCCCACAGGGGCATGGGGGAATGTCTGGCCTTCCTACTTCTGTGGCTAGAAAGGTATGTTAAGCCTTCACTACACTTGCCACTGGGACCTTCCAGAGACAGACTTGGGATATGCTGGGCATCTTGCAGACATCTCCCTCTAGGATACTATGACAGTTTCTGGATATAGTTTTGACACATGTGGATCAGTACATCTATTTCCCAATGTCACCTGAGGACTGAGCACAAACTTTGCATTCCTTGTATTGGGTAGCATATTTTCCTGAGGAATTTTGTATGATAGATTGCTCTCATGTTGCAATTAGGGCCCCATCTATTCCATGTGGGTGCGGTACCACAATAGAAAGGGCAACCATTCCATCAATTGGCAGGTGGTGTGTGAAGCATAGGGGTGCATCACCAGCATCTCTGACCAACATCCTGGCAGTGCACATGATTCCCATATCAGGTACACTAGTTCATGCTACCACCTTCCTGCATGGTAGGATGACCATTGTTCATCTTACTGTAAAGCAGAAAGTATTTTTTTCCTTTTCATTTAAGTAGTTGTTCATGGTAAAATGCATTGCAGAATACTAAACCACTTTTTCTTTGTTTTGTCTTCCCTGCACCTTTTCTTTCTTTCTTCTTTCAGGTGATGCTGGATATCCACTGGAGCTGGCACATGGCTCCAGTGAGAAATCCAAATGTAGCTGCAGAAGAGAACTTCAACACAACCCTGTCCCAGATCCATACTGTTATCAAGAATGTCTTTGGCTTCTTGAAGAGAAATTTTAGGTGTCTGTATGAGTCTCAGGGTGCCCTTCAGTATGACCCAGCTACTTCATGCAGAATATTTACTGCATGTTGCATTCTACACCACATGATCAGGCACCAGTCTAGTGGTCAAATGGCCCACACCAATTCCCAGTTCCAGTCCTACTATGACTAATGGTAACCAGCTGGCAGCAACAGCGGTAGTAAGGGACCCCATGTGTCAGGCATGTGCACAGCATATGGCTGCACAGGTAAAGAGGCAGCATCTAGTCCAGAACTATGGACCAGGACATTCAGGTGAGTGTTTCCTTTCTTGTAAAAAGCACACAGTATAATTCATTAAGGCAGTGATATCTGTGGGCTATGCTGTCTGGTGCATGGTCTGCTGTCACTGTTCCTCAGGCATTTCTTCTCATCTTTAAATAGTTTTTATTTCAGAACAGGTACTTATATTATTGTTTGTAAAAATCACACCTGAGTTCTCACTGACTCCTTATTTAGGCATCATATAGGGAATAATCACATTTTTAACTGTTTTGCACACCACTTTCTACAAAGGTGGTGTACCTAAATATGCATGTACTGAATATCCTGAAGTGGTACATCTAGTAAAAAGTGTTACTAGTACATTTTTCACTCTACATAATGATTCATCATCTTGAACTTTGTCATCTGTTGAGGTATTGCACAGCAGATTGTTTCATTTTGTGATACACAATAATTTGTGGCCTCAGAAACAAAAACATCATCATGTGTGTAGTGGTGAGGGTGAATTGCCAACAGTGTTTGCTTAAATGGCAGGCTACTCATTTTAATCTTAAATTTTCTTAATTATGTTTCCTTGAATACTTGTGTATTACTACTTTTAAGCTCTAGGTAGCTGCCAGCTGTAACAATGATACTGCATAAAGGATTAATGGTATTAATCACTGCAATCCTATGTCAACACATACAGCTTTCTTTCCACAGTTCCATGAGGTTTTAAGCACTACCATTACAGAAATGAAATACAAACAGTTGAAAAGTATCCTATGCCCCCCTTTTCTTTTCTATTTTTCTTTAATTTACTTAATAAGTTATTCCCCTGTGAATTAAATGTTGACATGTATGTGAAGGTCCAATTGTAAGTAACAGAAATGTCATACTTGAAGCACAGTAGGTCAAGGTCAGATGTGTCATACACAGCTCCATGACGTAGGCTAGCTGAACAGGAGATTATTTATAAGCATGCTTAAGAAAACCCGCAAAATAAAAAGATTAGTTGAAGACACTGGTAAGTATGAATAAAATAATAAATGCAGTATTCTGTCTTTAACTGATTTTTAATAAGTTGTCTCTAACTGATTTTTAACTGATGTAAATACTATATATAAAAAAAAAAAAACAAAGATCAGAACACCGATGTTCATTTTTGCAACACTGAAAATACGGAAGCCTGACATATCTGAACGCTGCAGTTTTCCCAGGGTAAGTAAACACTTGCCCAAACTTAAACTAAATACACACTGATGTAATTAAAACGCATGCAAGTTAGTAACTACACCCCTCCAACTATATATACCAACTCCAGGATCGCACTACAGTGGAGAAAAGGGCATGTTGGGCAAGTGTTTACTTACTCTAGGAAAGCATCGGCATTTGCGTATGTCAGGTTTCGGTATTTTCAGTATCACGAAAATGAACATCAGTATTTTTGTTTTTTTAAAGTATATGTTGTTGATCCAGCAACAAAAATCACTTGCAGATCACTAAAGCCAATAACTCTGCTGGTGAAGCACTATTCTCTTGCGCCATAGCCAAATTATGGAACTCACTCCCACCCACAATTACCTCCATACCATCATGCACCAACTTCAAAACTTTATTAAAAGCGCACCTAAAAACATGCTGGCTATGCCCTTGCAACTCCCACTCTAATATCATCCACCCCATCCAACTACTACCTTTCTTTCACCTCCACTAACTACCTTGATGATAGCAAGCTCAGATGCTCATAAGCATAGTACTTATTATACAGCAGGAACTTCTCATTGTTACATTTGTTAATGCCTGTTATGTACTTCACAGATAAAGATTCTAGTTGTCTACTGATGTACTATGTTCTTCATCTGTAAATATGTTGTAAGTAATTTCTATGTTAAATTGTTAATCGCTATGTAATCCAATGTAACTACTGTCTGTTTATTTTACTGTGGAGCTTTTCTCCCCGGGCCTCCGCTGAAAATGGACCCATGTCCAGTCGGATACTCCCGGTCAACAAATTTAAATAAAATAAATAATAAATAAATAAATAATAATAAAAAAAAATATATATATATATATATATATATATATATATATATATATATATATATATATATATATATATATATATATATAAAATATAGGTTTGCTATTACATGTGTGATTACATACTGGTGGAAATTGAAATGTGTGACTCACAAAAGACAGAGGAAATACTTTCATAACTTGCTTACATATGTGAAAAATGAAGAGCGACTGGTACACTTCAGTCAGGAATGTATAGACGATATTAGCAATGTTGCAGTTGCTGCATCTTTGTATGAGCTTGATGTTATGACATCACATTAAGTGTTTCTGGTACATCTAATTGTTTTAGTGTACTTAAGTTGGATACTGTACAGTAAAGGTCGCTAATTCTGACAATAAATATTTAAAAGCTGTAAGTAACTGACAAAACTGTATACTGTCATTCAAATGTCTTTTTTTTGTACTACAATACCATCCATGTTGAATGCTTTCTTGCAGTAATTCTTGGCAAATCTGAGTGATACAGTGTCTCTGATTTTGGTAGTCTACCATACTCTCCACAAACATTTGCAGGTCATTACTTTATAGCTGACAGTAAGTGTAACTATTACATCATTTCATTATATAGTGAGTCATTAGATGTAGTGCATCTGGCGTTCACTATTAATTTATTTTACAGGTGAAAGTAATAATCATGTCCAGAGGTGATGCTTCGATAGAAAATCCAGGCACAATTGGTGAAATGTATAGCACTGTATTGTCCCAGAAAGGATGTAAAATGTGTATTGATTGCTACCATTTCTATCTTGAGAAATGTTGTGACTCAAGACAGTATTGGTGTTGCATTAAATAAAATAGTGACAGCTCAAAGCTCTCCTCAAAATGGAGAATGTCAACATCTGTGCTGTAATGGAGACCTGGTTTAAAGAGGCAGAAAGCACCCCTGCACTCCCAGGCTACAACTCATTCCATACCTTTCGGTCTGAGAATATGGCCAGAAGCTCCAAAGGCAGTGGTGTCTCCATATTCTTAAATGATACACACACCTCTAGACTGGTAACCCAGCATAATGCATCCAAGATACTTCAGGTACAACTAACACTGGGTAAGACGGCGATACAAGTCATAGCCTGCTACAGAACCCCAAACATGTCCCCAGAATCTCACTTCAACTTCCTCAGCACCCTGGAATCTATCAAGGTCCAACCCAATGCTCTCATACTGGGTGACTTCAACTACCCTTCCATCAACTGGGAAAACTATTCAAGTACCAATGTATAGGCCCAACGCTTTCTGGAATTTATCAATTCCAGTGCCCTGGACCAGTTCATTCTGACCCCCATTAGAGGAAGCAAAATCCTCGACCTTTTTATCACCAACATGGGAGACTGTTGCTCCACACCTATAGTCAATTCCTCCCTGGCTAAATCTGACCACAAACTGATCACCATGGAAATCTCCATTTCACCTACACCCCCCGCTAAGGTGACCAACCTGAAAAACTTCTCTAAAGCCAACTTTGGGCTCCTAAAAACAAAGGTGGCTAACTTCTCGGCACCCATGCCAATGAAAATTAGCTGCATGACTGCTGAATCATGCACCAATGCACTGTATGAGCATGTACACAAATGCATGGACCTTGCCATACCAAATAGAACTAAGACACTCTCCTCCAAAAAAACGAAGCATGGTGGTCCCCAGCCATCAATAAACTCTACAACAGAAGGAAGGAACAGTTGCAGAAAAAAATAAAGTCACAAGACTGGAAAACCTCCCTTATCAGTCTCAACAAAAAGCTGAGGTCCCTTATCAAATCCTCTAAAGCCAGCTATGAATGCAGAATTGCGGCTGACACCAAAAACAACCATAAAGCCTTCTATAGCTATATCAGAAACCTCAAAGGCAATACCCAGATTTGCTCTGAGTTATTGCACAACGGCACCTCCTATACTGAACCAACAGATATAGCCAACAAACTAGCCGACAGATTCAGTACCAACTTTACCCCCCCAGGGCCCTATCACAATACCAGAAGAAAGCCTGGTACCCACCATTTCTGCAGCACAGGTAAAAGCTGCATTGTCCAAAGCCAAGAATACAGCTTCTATGAGATATGACAATATCCCTGGTTGTGTTCTACATGAACTACAGAGTGAACTGGCACCTCACCTGTGTGCCATGTTCAATCACAGCCTCACCACAGGCTTTGTCCCTACCGAATGGTACACTGCTACAGTCATCCCTCTCCACAAAGGAGGAGTGACTACAGACCCTGGGAACTATCGCCCCATTAGCCTGATGAGTCTGATGTGCAAAGCTATGGAACCCATCATCATGGACCTAATAAACAAGGATATAGGGAATCTCAAAAGTCTGGATCCCACACAGTTTGGTTTTGTGAAGGGTACATCATGCCTGCTCAACTTGGTCGACTTCTTTGAGTCAGTCACCAGAGCTGTGGATGAAGGCAAGGTGGTTCATACAGCCTACCTTGATCTCTCCAAGAGCTTTGATACATTCCCCACTCAGGAATCATATAAAAACTCACTAAGCTAGGCATTATCCCCTATATCACTAGGTAGGTTGCAAACATGATTCACAGATAGAACCTACAGTGTGAAAGTAGCTGACTCCAACTCAGACTACCGACCAGTCACAAGTGGAGTCCCACAAAGTTTGGTCCTGGGTCCTCTCCTGTTTGGTATCTACTTCTCTGAAGTCCAGGCCAATATAAAGGGACTCTGGCTGACAAAGTTCGCTGACGATTGCAAGTTGGCAGCTATTATTAACTCCCCAAGTGATGTTGACATCCTACAGAAAGGCCTCACTGAGACCAATGACTGGTGTCAGAACCATGGCTTTAAGCTCAATGCCAAAAAATGTGTTGTCATCCCCTTTGGGAGAAGCCCATTTCCCATGAATTACCACATCGATGGTAGTATACTGAACACAGAAGGCGTTATAAGAGATCTGGTAACACAGGCTGACAACAATGTCTCTTTTGACCACCACATTGCCACTGTGATCAGAAAGTCCTTCTATGTGACACATTTCATTACTAAGGGTTTTGCATCCAGGAAGAAAGAGGTCATTGTCTCCCTCAACTCTTCCCTCATTAGTCCAATCATTGAGTACAATGCCTCATTTGGCATGTACCTCACTAGACACCTGCAACAACTAGAGAGGCTGCAAAAGTACCTGACAAAGAGGGTCCTAGGCCTTAAACACTTGTCCTATATGGACAGACTCAAAAAATTCTAACTATTCTCTGTTTCATATCGCCTGCTTAGAGGCGATCTCTGCTTGACTTACAAAGCCATATCTGACCAGCTCTGTTAGAAATGCTACATCTAAAGAAATCCCAATCCCTCCACACCACACACTCCAGAGACCTCAACCTCATTACCACAATCAACAGAACATGCTGGAGGGACAGGTTCATAACCCAGAGACTGCCTGTGCTATGGAATAGACTTCCCATACATGTCAAACAGGGCACCTCAATGGCCCTTTTCAAGAGAAATCTTTATGAGTGGATGGGAAATAGAAAATTCACCCTGGGGATCACTCCAGTGGCTCTGCTTGACAGAGGCACTGGGAACTAAGGTCGGGTGGCATGATGCCAGTGTAATCCTATGGGCTAGGCTTGTAAAGGCTCCAGGGCCATTAGCCTAGTACACACCTATGAACCTTTTTGTGAAAATTTGCACAGTTGGGAGGTATGCTGGGTTTTAGAGTGGGCACATACTGGCCAATAGAGACACATAACCCCCCCTCCACCATTAGTATAGGTCCCTGGCATAGGCATAGTAGGGTGTGTCCTCATCCCACTTATCTTCATCAAATATCCATGCCCATTTGGAGACATTAGTTAACACAACCAAATTACCCAGAGCCATATTTTACACCATTGAGTGGCTAGCTCTGCTATGGCACTCAGTCTGTGATTCATGTTCTCCTGTCTTATGGATAATGTGCACCACAGTAGATGCCCAAAGCAGTTTGTCAATACAACTCTTCCCCCATGGCACCATGTAGAGTCTGTCCTGTTGCCTACAGCTCCATTCTTAGGTGAGTTTGAGATGGAAACACTCAGTTTTTTTCAGAGGTGGGAGGAACCCCACAGAGACACAAGGAGAACATGCAACCACCAAAAAGGCATTAGCCAGAGGTCAGGATCCAACTTTATACTTTGTGCATGGGAGGCAAAGTCCTTACACCATTATGCCAGCCGATCTTGCATTCAGTAAAATATTGCATCCAAATCCATATCAGGCACAAATTTAAAATATATTGTCATTTATCATGTTGTTATCAGTAAAGTGCAAATGCAAACCCCACAAAGACTTGATAGAAATACATACATTCTTCCCATGTATGCATAAGCAATTCCTGTATCATTGTACCGATGTATGCATAGGCACCTCCTGTGTATTTTGTTTTAGCATACTAAAGATTTTTAAAAAATGTGATTGATAATAAATTGAATGATATGTAATATTATGTGTGTTTATTGTGTGTGTTTCTTCTTTGTCAGCCTCCCTTTTTATCTATTTTTCTTATTTTCATTACACATATCTCTGTCCTTTATTTTACTTCTTTCCTATTTATGTTTATTTTTTACAGATCCAAATTCCTTAGGACCAGCCTAGCCATGTGCCTCCCAGGTTAGGGAATATTCAACCTTTGCTCATCCAAGGACATCCTCACGGGACTGATGTTGTGGCTATAGTCCTGCAGGCACCCTGAAAATAAGCATTAAACAAAGGACTATGTAAAAGTAGGCATGTTTATCAAAATGCCTTCACATTTCCTTTGTCAACACAAATAACCTGCTGTTAGTGTACTTGCATGTAGGTGTAGCAGTGCTTTTCATGGATAACAGATATGCAGATATGAAACCAGTGACTATGAATACCACCCTTTGTTTGATAAATGTATGGTTGGGTTGTCCCTTGAGCTTTTCCAGGCATAACCTGTGAACAAATGTAAACTAGATACACACTAATGAAGAATATAAATACATTTTGTTCTTTTCAATTCTGATATGCAAAGCAATATATACAAAATGCATAAGACATGCATATAAAAATTATGTGCTTAAAGAATGTGGTAGTAACAAGGACATAATACATCTTGCTGCCAGTGTTTATAAAGTAGAAACACTGGATAAAGATTTATGTACAAAATTGTTTGCATAAATCTAACAAACTCAATGACAGATAATGAACAAATTTAATTGGTCCCAGTTTATTGCTACCCTTATTTATTCTACTCTGAAAATCAAATGTTTAATTTAAAGAGACAAAATATGAAGGAGGAATTCTACAATAAAGACCTATTTACACAGACACCTTTAATCATCATAGTATCGTATAAAGTGAAATTGATCTTGCAGCGCTACATTGGCTGTTATCATCATGTGTCCCTAAAGCAGGTACAAACATGTAAATCCTCATAGTATTTGTGGAGTTCTACAGGGACTATACTGTTATCAGCCAGTAGAAGGGTCACATTCTTATCTTTCCTATCCATAGCACTTTGGAACAAAATGCTATTGTATCCAAGGAGGGTGACTGATATCTATCACTGCCTTGCTGATGAAGGCAAGAGATTAAACCATTTGCATGTATTACCTGAGGTCACCTAAAGAAGTCATCAAGGAAGGAATTTGCAAACCCAAAATTTGTATGCAGTGTAATATCTATAAGTGAAGGTAGGTATGGACTTACACCTCTGCCAAGTTTTATTTAAAATCTAACTTTCTTTGGCTGGTTGAAGGAAAGCTTTTGCTAGCTTCTTTGAATGTCTGAACAGACACCATTTGAGACTCTGAAAGGCCAGAAGCTTTACACTGTACTCAAACCTTCTGCCAAAGACTGAGTTTTCCTTTATTTCCATGAGAAATTCATGAGAGATTTTATCTCACTAGTTCTTCTAGCAGTAATGAAATGGCACATTTTGGGTATTAATGAGAATTTATTGATATACCTTATAAGCAAGATAAGGATTTGGGAATAAAATGACAGTGGGTCAGACTTACAGTGTAAGAATAGAAAGAAAGCTAGACTTCTTGACAGTGATGGGTCTGCCATTGGTTGGTTTATCTTGTTCCTTTTATCATCTGAAGATCAGGTGAAAGACAGTAGTGATTAATCACACATTTTGAAAGAGCAGTAACCCCTTTGTATCTGACAGAGACATGCTAATGACCCAGTGCAGCAGTGAATCGTTTTGACACATTGGATTAAGCCTAGTGAAACTATCAACCATATGGCAACGGTAAACATCACCTGGTTTAATAATAATGACCTGTTTCTACAGTTAACCCTGTAGTGTATACTGCTAACACCAAAGCTGCTAACACTTTTTCTTATCGCTCAGTGGTCCAGCACTTTCAGATTACTGTCTAGGGCAACATCTAGCAGAGTAAGGCTAAACACATGAGAATCATTCAAATTCTAGTATGACTTCTTAATAAAAGATCTATACTTTTAATTTAGCTAAAAAAGCATTACAGGCATTGTCAGGCAACAATTAGAGAAGATTGATGGCAGACTTTGATCAGGAAAACGAACCTCCACCTGCCCTAAGATCAGAGCAGACACTCCTGAATTGCTGACACTGTTTAACAGAGAAGATGACAGAGTAATTTTGAGTGTGATCTAGGGCTCTGAAAGTGCAGGACATTAGGATTAATTATTCTATGACCTAAACTTCAAATGTGTCTTCTTTGTCTAATTTGTTTTCAGTTCTTGCCTTCCCCTCAAACAGGTAAAAAAAACTTCCAAAGATTTCTTTCTGTATTACCTGATAATTAAAATGATTTTCTAGAAAGACTGCATTGATAAAGTTTAGTTTTAAAATTAAATTAAGCATTAATTGATTTTACATCAACTTATTACTGCTAAGAAGTCTAATATCCCAAGCATTGTTATACGGAATTGGATAAATAATCTAATGCCGGTGCTGTCACTATGCAGCTAAAGGAAGTATGTCGACAATATGTACAATGGATAGCCATCCAAAATGATCCTAGGTTCTTCTGAAGGGAAATGGGGCCAGATAGTCAGCTAGACCCTAATGTGAGTAGGAGAACACAGACACCAAAGAGAATATTTAAATATTGCCTGCACAATAAAAAGTTTTATGAGACATAAATTTAAAAGGAGAAATAAAAATGTGAACAGATTACATGAGTCTGATAAAGTGAGCGAGATATTCAGTAAAAAAAATAAAAATGCATGTATAAATAAGCAGAAAATAATGGAAATGATTTCTTGCTGCAGAAGAGCACCTTACTTCAATAGAAGCAGGACACGAATGGACCATGTTCACCAGAAGCACCTTACTTCAATAGAAGCAGGACACGAGTGGACCACGTTCATCAGAAGAACCTTACTTCAATAGAAGCAGGACACGAATGGACCACGTTCACCAGAAGCACCTTACTTCAATAAAAGCTGGACACGAATGGACCACATTCGCCAGAAGCACCTTACTTCAATAGAAGCTGGACACGAATGGACCACATTCGCCAGAAGCACCTTACTTCAATAGAAGCTGGACACGAATGGACCACGTTCATCAGAAGCACCTTACTTCAATAGAAGCTGGGCACGAATGGACCACGTTCATCAGAGCAGAGCACTGATAATCATAATGACCTATTTCAGTCTCAGCCTATGTGAAAGTGCAAACCACAGAGATATTTAATGTAGCAGTAGACAGATCATTACTGTTCAAAGAGGTAAAGTTAACAACAGAGACAGCATTTATTGCACTCAATATAATGACAGGAAGAGCATTTTTGTATGCATAGTAGATGAAAGCATATGCAGCTATCCACAATTCTAAATAATTGTCAGATTGATTCATAAGTAGTCTTAACATTGGGAATTCTAAGTTTTGGAAGTTGTCCAAGAAATGCAGGCTGAGGGAGAAGAAATAAGGATTTTTAATGTTGCCAGATAAATGGAGTTGATGGACTTTAAAATGTGTCCCAAACTGAGAGTAGGAGGGTGCTTGTTTAAAATGAATGGGGATGATTCTCTTGTTTAAAATGAATGGGAATAATTATCTTGTTTAAAATGAATGGGAGTGAATCTTGTGTATATTATGAATGGGGAGTGATTCTTGTGTTTACAATAAATGGGGACGATTCTTGTGTTTAAAATAAATGGGGATGATTCTCGTATTTAAAATGGATGGGGACGATTCTCATGAGCACATACTGAGTGGCAGGGATCAGAGCAGTGAAGCTTGGACTTGAGAGTTTGTTATGAGGGAGTAGAGCTATCGTGATTCTTGAGATTATAGGATGACAAAGTCATATTACTTTGACAGGGGAAACTTCTTTGATTATGTAGAAGTAAGAATAGTTGAAAGCCTATTAGTGTGTGTGTGTGTGTGTGTGTGTGTGTGTGTGTGTGTGTGTGTGTGTGTGTGTGTGTGTGTGTGTGTGTGTGTGTGTGTGTGTGTCTGTCTGTCTGTCTGTCTTCATGACAGACAGAGGGTTGAAACTTTGCCTGCAACCCATATCCAGGATTTAATTAGTTGCCCTGGCACTGAGGGAGCCAGGCAAGAAGGGGGAGGAATGAAGGGTCTTGGCCCTGGGTGAGTGAGGGAGGGAGAGTTTGTGTGCACACAGGGCAGTGTGAGTTCCCTGTTGTAGACATGAAAGACCACCTCTCAGGCTGAGGAGGGATGTATAGAGCTGCTTGGAGGAAACATACCTTGAAAAAGTGGTAGTCAACATATACACATAGTCAATTGCACAATGCCTCACTGGTACCTCACTGAGTGCGCACATATTAGGGGCAGGGACAAATAAAAAATATATAAAACACTCCAATGGTTACCTCAACGGTCACCCTTCTAAGTCACCTCTTGCACCATGAGGGAACGACTGATAATGAAGAATGAGTCTGACAGCTGTCAGGCAGCAGGAGCAAAAAGCTGCAAAATATATATACATATAGATAGATAGATAGATAGATAGATAGATAGATAGATAGATAGATAGATAGGAAGATAGGTAGATAGGTAGGTAGATAGGTAGACAGGTAGATAGGTAGGTAGGTAGACAGGTAGACAGATAGATAGATAGATAGATAGATAGATAGATAGATAGATAGATAGATAGATAGATAGATAGATAGATAGATAGATAGATAGATAGATAGATAGATAGATAGATAGGTAGGTAGATAGATAAATAGGTAGATAGACGAGTAGGTAGATAGCTAGATAGGTAGATAGATAGGTATGTAGATATCAAGATAGGTAGGAAGATAAGTGGAGAGATAGATAGATAGATAGATAGATAGATAGATAGATAGATAGATAGATAGATAGATAGATAGATAGATAGGTAGATAGATAGATAGAGAGGTAGACAGGTAGATAAATATATTATCAGATGAAGAGCAAGAGAGAAAGAGAGAGAGAAATAGATACAAATGTATGTAAAATACATAACCTCCCCTCACACATTACCTCTCTCAGCTCCTTTCATCTTTTTAAAAAACAACTTCTTTTACATCTGAACAACTTCTGGCTCTGCTCTTGTACCAATCCAGACTAATCTACTATCTTCATTCTTCTATCATAATTCCTTATGTCAAAACTGCAATCTGTCTCTGTTACAACTGTTCTCAGTAAAAAAAAAAAAAAAAAAGACAAACATTGTCTTTTATAAGTATGTACATACATTTTAAAATATGTAATTACCCCATCCTAACATAATTGTACTGTAAAGAATTAATGCCTTTCTCAATACATAGATAGCACTATGTGTTTTTTATTACTTGATCTAAACTAATATGTATGCATTGTTGCTCACTGTCTGTGTCTCAGGCATTTATTGTAATTGTTTAATTTCTATAACCTTGTTTTAATCTGAGGAGCTCCCGGGCCTCCACTGAAAATGGAAATTATCCAGCTGGACTAGCCCGGTCAACAAATGTAAAATAAATAAAATAAATAAATAACAAGAATATGTGTGTACCGCACGTGCTCTAACTTTAAATGCATTATGGCAGTTCCAGCATAATCATACTCTGAGATTCCATGAACTTTCTTATCACCAGACATTAGGCCATCATTATAGCAGTGCATAGATAGACCAATTAGAATTCATAAAATATGAACAAAAATTAGCACATCAAAATACTGAAAATGACAATGCTACAATGGTGTATCCAACTATAGCAAGTAATACAGTGAGTATTGCCACTTAGTTCAGAAGCACAGCGATGAAAAGATCTTTAAGCATAGTGTGAGTTGAAGGTTCAGATACAAAAAGCATATTTAATATGAGGATGAAGTGGAATCCAGCTGGGTGAGACAAAAAGTAAATCTCTCAGGGAAAGAATCACAGTGCTGAAAAGCAGTTTAGTCCTAGCTAGTGGTCTACCATCTGGAATAAGCTGAGCAAATAGAATGTATAATGGAGGGCACTTGTACAGGGATAACTCACTGCATTACTTTTAATCACATAAGTAGTTTAATAAAAGAAAACTCTGTAGTTTTCTTATGAAAAACAATGCAATCAAAAAGACAAGGTCAATGTTACATATTCACAAGAGGTTATCCCTTCCCAGCAGTGCAACAGCCTAAAGTTATAATCAAAGTCAAAGTAACTTTATTGTCATTCAGACCACACAACAGTGTAACTGAATGAAACTGTGCTACTTCATACTCAGTGTTCATACAACATATACTGATATTAATACAACAATAACACATATACTAAAGCTAATCAAATAATTACAACAGTAAGACATTTATGCAGTGCAGTAACAAGTACAATGACATGCACCAAGACTATTCCACTTACGTGTCTTTATCAGTAACCAAAATATTGCACAGATAATATATTGCACAGATCAAAATCAGACAGATTTCAAATTGCATGGAATGCTAACTTGGCATACTGCACAGAATGTTAACTTGGTATTGTTAATATTGCAGAAAAGGTATAAGATTGTACTTTCATAGAGCCTGCGACAAAAGCTTGGCGCGATGGCTAACTTTCAATAGATTGCAGCTTTTTGCTGCTCTGCTACGTATTAAACCCTGATCTAGAATCAGGTCATCTACAAATGATTTAGCACCCAGTTCTCCACAAATGTGCGGTGCACTGCTGTGCTCCAACCCATTGATGAGTGATGCCCCTCACCGACCTTGCCGCCAGCTATCCCTGCCCAATCGGGAGATCTATGGTGCTGTGGTATCATTACATTTAGGTGGTATTCTGACATAGAGGCATTCAGTCATAATCCCACAGATGGTAGCTTTGCACCATTGGCTCTTTAGCCAAGCACATACACCAAATGTCTGAACCTGTGTTTCCTCTCATACTGAGCAGGATTACTATTGCAACAACACATTAGTAGGGTAAAACTAACCTGTCTCATAGTATATAGTCTGTTGATTATAAACTGTGTGTGTGTTATGGATGCCAAGAAATTCACCTAAAGACTGAAGCTGGAGAGGTGAATCTTGACATCCATGTCAAGAACGCATAACTGTAGGTTAAGATTGGAGATCCAATCATGATTCTTTGTAGTGCATGGAGTTTTATCTGCTCCATTTACTGCAAGTTACAGTAAAAAAAGAAAAAAAAAATGCTAATTTTTTTTGCCAGTTTTCAAAGCTGTAAAACTCTAAGTGAGCACCCCCAAAAAGGCAGTATAACTCAGTCCCTTACATTTATATTCACCTTTCATACCTATCAACGGTGCAGATTTTTGCAAAACATCCAGATTATTGCTTCATATTTTTGTCTGCTCCTCCTAAAATCTTTGGTTTTCAGAGAAACCACTGAGAACTGAAGTCACTAAATAATGACATACATTTAAGTTTCAAACGTTGTCTCCTTTAGGAAATGTAGATAAATGCAATTCGTTAATCAAGCTACTTTTTATGCTTATAACAGGAAGTTAAGGACATCTTATCTGTACAGACAGCAGGCAGAAACTAATCTTTTGTTTTGCCATTGTCTTTTGCTGAAGAGTACTGGCAGATTTTACTGCCTAGCATGAAACCCGTCCTTAATAACTTTAGAGGAGGGTGCTTAACATTTAAGACCTGGTCTAATGCCACTTTAGCACTTAACTGGCTTGTCTTTTGTCTGAATATTATAGCATAAGCAGTGCACAGAAAAAGAGACATGGAAGACCTCTCAGATCATGTGGCCCAGGCAGGTATGACCCTAGCCCTGAGTAGCATCCTGCCTTCACCCAGAATGATACCACAGTATAAGGACAAAATGATTGACTTCAACAATTGGCTAAGCTTTTGGTGTCATTCAAAGGGGATCCAGTATCTGTCTGCCAAGGACGACATGATCGAAAGACCACAATGCTTTGCCAGAGATGGTCTGCACCTGCCGCACCTAGGATTCAGGTTACTGGCTAAGGCTCTTGCCATCACTATAGTGCCTTTTTTAGGCAAAGTTCAAAGGACAAAACCACCACTGTAACAGGTACAAGCATGCAAAATCTGAAGGTAATGATACTCAATGTTAGAAGTCTAAACCTCAAAATGCACTCTCTTGAGGCACTCCTAAAAATGGAGAACATTGATATCTGTGCAGTTACTGAGACCTGGTTCAAGGCTCCAGAGAGCACCCCTGCAATACTAGGCTACAACTCTTACCACACTTTTCGGCCACCAAACCAGGACCGAAACACCAAAGGTGGAGGAGTGTCCATATTCACCAAGAATATTCACAACACCAGGCTAGTTGTCCAACACAATGCATCTGAAATTCTCCAGGTGCAACTAACACTAGGTAAGACTGTGATCCAAATTGTAGCTTGCTACAGATCCCCCAACATGCCCCAAGATTCTCACTACACCTTTCAAACATACTGGAAAATATTAAGATACAACCAAACATCCTAATACTGGGTGATTTCAACTACCCTGCCATTAACTGGGAAAACTACTCATGTACCAACACCTTTGCCCAACAGTTCTTGGAATTCATAAATTCCAACGCCCTGGTTCAACTAATCCTTAGTCCCACCAGGGGGTCCAATATCCTAGACTTGGTCATTACCAACATGAGAGATCGATGCTCCAACCTATGGTCACCCCCTTGTTGGTCAGGTCTGACCATAAGCTAATCACCCTTGACATCCACATCCCACCCCCAACCCCCAGTAAGGAAACCTCCGTAAAAAACTTCTCCAAAGCCAACTTCATGCTACTCAAGTCAGAAGTGACAAACTTCATGACACCCATGAAGATGGGAACTGAAAGTTCGAATGCTGAATCCTACACTAAGGCACTGTATGAGCACATCCACTTGTGCATGAATCGTGCCATCCCCAATAGAACCAAAATGGTCTCCTCCAAAAAAAGGAAGCCAATCTGGTGGTCCCTTGCCATAAACAAACTTTACAACAAAAGGAAGAAACTGTTGCAGAAAAGAAGAAAATCCCAGGATGCAAAAAACTCCCTCACCAGCCTCAGTAAGATGCTGAGATCCCTCATAAAATCCTCCAAAGCTAGTTACAAAAATGAAATTACCAAAGATTCCAAAGACAACCACAATGCATTCTATAGCTATGTCAAGAATCTAAATGGCAATGCTCAGATCTGCTCTGAGCTACAACAGAATGGCATTAAATATACTGATCCCAAGGATATTGCCAATATCCTGGAAGATCAATTCAGTGCAAACTTCATCCCCCTCTCACCCCCTAAAGGGCTCATCTCAATACCGAAAGATTGCCAAATTCTGGTAATAATGGCTGCACAGGTAAAAATAAAGTCTCCAAAGCTAAGAATACAGCATTCATGGGACCAGATGACATCCCAGGCTGTTTACTACATGAACTACAAAATGAACTGGCACCTCACCTAAGTGTCATGTTTAATCATAGCCTCACCACAGGCTTCATGCCCACTGAGTGGCGCACAGCTGCAGTTATCCCACTTCACAAGGGGGGATCCACCTTGGATCCCAGGAACTACCATCCCATCAGTCTGATGAGCCTGATCTGCAAGGCCATGGAACGTATTATCATGGAACTTATAAACAAAGACATTGGCAACCTTCAAACACTAGACCCCAAGCAGATTGGGCTCGTGAAGGGCCAATCTTGTCTCCTGAACCTGACTGACTTCTTCAAATCAGTCTCCAGAGCTGTGAACAAGGTTAAGGTAGTCCACACAGCCTATCTGGACCTTGTCAAGGCCTTTGATACCATCCCCCACTCTGGAATCATAGATAAACTTAGTAAGCTGGGCATTAATTCCTACGTTACTCGATGGGTTGACAAATGGCTTATTGACAGAACCCACACTGTAAAAGTAGCCGACTGGAAATCCAGCTCCAGACAAGTGGAGTACCTCAGGGCTCAGTCTTGGGACTGCTCTTGTTTGGCATCTACTTCTCTGAAGTACAGGCCAACACTAAGGGACTCTGGCTAACAAAGTTCGCAGATGACTGCAAACTGGGAGCCATTATTGATTCCCCAAATGATGTGGACATTCTACAAAAGGGCCTTACAGAAACAGATGCTTTGTGCCAGAGCCATGGGCTCAAGCTCAATGCCAAGAAATGTATAGCTATCCTTTTTGGGAAAAAACATGTACCTGTGAATTACCATGTAGGTGATAGTACACTAAACACCGAAAGTGTGATAAGAGACTTAGGGGCACAGGTGGACAGTGGTCTCACCTTCGATAACCACATTGCCACAACAGTCAGGAAATCCTTCTATGTGGCACACCTCATCACTAAGGGCTTTTCATCCAGAAAAAAAGGAGGTCATACCTCATTAGACCCATTATGGAATACAACGCCCCATTTGGTATACACCTCTCAAGACATCTGCAACAACTGGAAAAGCCACAGAAATCCCTCACTAAAAGAATCACAGGCCTAAAGCATATGCCCTATGCTGACCATCTAAAAAAACTCTACCTATACTCTGTCGCATATTGTCTACTCAGAGGCGATCTCTGTTTAACATACAATGCCATGTAAAACCCAGAGCTGTTGGACATGCTACACTTAAAGAAATCCCAATCCCTCAGAGCCACATGCTCCAGGGATCTAAACCTTGTCATCACAATGAACGAAACATGCTGGAGGGATAGGTTCCTGACTCAAAGACTCCCCATGCTCTGGAATAGACTGCCCATACATGTCAAGCAAAGCACCTCTTTGGCCTTCTTCAAAAGGAACCTTGATGACTGGATGGGAGATAGGAAATTCACCCCGGGGACCACATCAGTCACCCTGCTAGAGAGAGGTCCAGGGAAGTAAATACTGTAGGAAGAAATAGCCAGGGAATTGTTATGGCCAAGATTGTATAGGCCCTAGGGCTGATAGCCTAGTACCAACCTATGAACTCTATGAACTACAAAATTGTTACAGACCCATGTGGCATAACATCAGCCATGAGGAGTGCTAGTGCAAATAATTATGATTGTTTTCCATTCACTGTTCCATCTCATGGATCTGATCTGCATTTCATAATTGTTGCACAGTTCATCCAAGGTTAAATATGTCACTGCAACCAGGCAGCTCTAGATGGGGTAAACAGTATCAAATACTGTTAAATGCAGAGTGAACTCATAAAAATTTTAAAGTAAGTAAATAAAATTAGGCAGAGTAACAAAAATGTGAGATGAGACATAATAAGCTATTAGCATGGTTTGCTATAGCATGATGAAGCACCATAAGTTGAATACTACAAAGATCACTGCAAGAACAAGTTAACAAATTACCCATCTGCAGAACCCACAGCTGTAGGGAGCTAAGTCTTCATAGATTGCTTTCTAGTTTTCCCAGCAACAAGTCTGACAGAGGCAGGTCCTGTGCAATGCCAAACAGCCTTATTGGCTTATTGGAATGAATATTCCCTCTATGTGCAGTGCCAAGCAGCCTTATTGGAATCAGTATTCCCTGTATGAGCAGTTCCAAGCAGCCTTATCTGAATCAGTATACACTGTTTGCGCAATGCCAGGCAGCCTTATTGGAATCAGGATCCCCTACCTGTGCAATGCCAAGTAGCTTTAATGGAATCAGGATTCCCTGTCTTTGTTGAAATGTTGGTTCCAGGAGCAGGGTGAGATCTGATCAACCTGAGCCTGATGAGCTGTGCTGTATATTTTTATGTGCTTGAACTAAGGTGCATGACTGTAAACATAACAAGTATAGATTAAGTCCATGTTTTTGACAAAGTGTAGGCCCACATAAAATTTTCTATACTATAACACTAGAGAACGTTTCAGCATTCACTAAATATGCCCAAGGGGACTCATCAGAAAAGTCATAAGTCCTGCCCACCTCCTAATTAAGACACACTGATTTTGATATAGTAAATAATGGAGCCAAACACTTCATTGAAGCAACAAATACAATTTAATGTCCATTTTAGTCAGGTTTGTTACCATCATCTTTATGAAAAGTAATGGGTTATATCATAAGCAGCTCTGCATTGCTGAATTCTGAATTTCACATATGACTGAAAGCCTCAAGCAATCTGATCTGTTCCAGCAGTCAATGATGTGATTCAACCTATCCCATAAATAGGAGTGAACAGTAAAGGGATGATGAATAACCTAAGCAGGTGAAGCCTTCAATCGGTTGGCCTGAGGCATTTCATTCTAGGTTTTTAACTGATTCACCTGAAGCATTTCAGTGCAGGTAAACGAAAAAGAAGGAATTAAACATTAAGACCATGTCTCTGCAGCTGCATGTTCAGGTGAAAGATCTTGTTAGAGAAAGGATCAGGATCACTGTAATACAGAACAGGTCCTTCTGTTGGAGAAAAGATCAGAGCACTAAAATATCAACTCACTTCAAGCTGTATATGCATATTTCTCAAGGTAGTTAAAGCCATAACCTATTGGTGACTTGCAGTGTCTAAATCAGTGGTATCCATTTTAGTCAAACAACTAAATCAATACTACAACTGAAGTAAGTTGCACTTATAACTGACTACTTCCAAAAAATATTTTGTCACAACTGTAACACATAGTTCCTTCACACATTGATGCGACCATATACACTTAGGCCTGTGCATGTGTATGGGTGCATAAGACTGGGGCATGAAAGTAATTAAAAGGAATGCACCCCCCTCTACAGAACTATACTAGCAATATGCAAGCAATAAACATCCCTGCCTGATGTGTCTTTGTTTTATATTTTGTTGTACATGCCTGGTGAATTCAAATGCAAAGTGCTGGGGATGAGTGTGTGTCTCCCTCAACTCAAAGTAATACTCATTTAATTTTGGAAAGAGGAAATAGAATATATGAGTATACATTTAAAATAGTCAATCCATCTTACCTCTGTCAGCGTTCAAAAGGTGAATCATGTGATTTGGTATCTTCTAATTATTTCACAGTCTGAGAGGCATGCTGAAGAAGCTGACTGTATGCAAACGGCGTCCTTCTCTTTATTTAGGCCATCCTGAATATCTGCTCTTATGGAGACTATTATGGCAAACAATGGGTCCAAGGAAGGAAGGAACTATCCCCGAACTGGATTACAGCACCTCATAAGGCACATACAATTACACACTCATCTGGTAGCAAGAAGGAAAACAGACCTCAGTGAAAAGCCACGTGAAAAAGGGGCCACAAACATTTTGATGAAGAATCAAGCTAAGGGTAAAGTGCTGGGAGGTAAGATCATATTATTACCTTTACCTGTTTACTATCATTATCAACATTTATAAACAATCTGCCTGGGAAATATGTTTCAGAAGATCATACAGTGGAAATAAAAAGTGTATACACCCCTGTTAAAAAGACAGTTTTTTGTGATATAAAAAAATGAGACCATAATAAATCATTTCAAAACTTGTGCAACCAGCATATTGTATGTTTTTTATTTTTTATATTTATTCCCCCTAACAGATTTGTTTGTTTTTCAATTGAATTGTACAGGTTATAGGTCACATTAAAGGTGGGAAAAGTTTTGAAATGATTTATTATGGTCTCATGCATTCCTGAAGGTGTTCATAGAATGCATTTATAAATGATTCTGCGGTCTGGGCCGTATCTTCCACAGGCCCGGGGGCTTTGAAGGATTTCGCCTCGGTTTTGAGGCGTGTGAAATTTGCTTTAGAGAAGTTTTTCACTGTGGTTTTCTGGGCAGGGAGTGGGGTCGGGATGTGAATATCCAGTGAGATTAGTTTATGGTCTGATCTTACCAGTGAGGGATACACTTCTGGTCTGGAGCATAGTGTCTTATGACTGCCATTACAGCCTATTTGGGCCATGTTTAGTGTTGGTATAGTTATTTTTAACCTCCTTTGACTGTTATTACAGCCCATTTGGGCTTTGTTCAGCGTTTGCACAATTGTTTGCGCATTTTGAGGAGCTCCGGATGTTTACGTCACTCTACTTCCTGTTTGGATCCACGACACGATGAATTTCATTATCGGAAGATCCTCCAACTCTTTCGGCGATTTGGACTTATTTTGAATTATTTGCTTATGGCATTGCTGGACTATACATGTACTCGTATCTTTATCTTAGTATAGTACGTTCAGTGCATTTTTTCTATATATAGTGTTACAGTCACAAACTTTTGTGTGTGGCTTACATGTCATTGCTATCTCATAGTTTGTCTGATATAGTTGATATCATTGCATGGTCGTATGCTCATTCAATCCAACAGTTTAGGGTGGGCATATTTATTTATTGCACAGTATGCCATTTGGCTGACTTTCTATGCAATTTCTTGTCTGTTTGGTAGGATGTATGTTTCGCGGTTCACGCGAACATCATTTTTTATGTATAACCTATAACGGATGATGAGTCTGATGTGCGACTGTTTGATTTAATTTGAGTCATCTGCATTTCTCACCACCATTGTAATTGTTTGTTTTTGGCCATATTTGGCGTCGTTACATTAATTTGTTAGTTTTGAAGAGTTCCGGATGTTTGGACTGGTTTATTTATTGTCCGAATTCACCATGTGGTGATTTTTATCACAGTAAGATGTTTAACTCTTAATGGTGATTTGCATTTTTCAACAAAAAAAAAAAATTTTTGTGTTGTCTATTGTATTGTCAGGACTTTACATGAACCATGATTTATATTATATGACTGTAGGATATGCCAATTATTTTAGACCAAGGTGCTTCATTGCAACTCGCTTTTGCTGCATCTTGGTTACATGTTCTGATTTTGCACTTTTATATTTAATTAAATACATGAAATATTATATGACAATTAGATATTCAGCTGGTCAATAGGATAGTGCTGGTGGGTGTAATTGCTGGCCAGTGCGATAGGTGGCAGGTTTTTTTAGTCATTCTAGTTTACTTGCAGGTTCATGGTTTGTGTTTAGTGTGAACAATCTGACACTATGTTTAACTAGTCGGAAGGGTGATCAGATGGGGGTGTGATTTCATGTAGGTTCAATTTTTTGTCAAATGCCCTTTTGCTTGTATGTGACTATTTTGTTGCATTTATTTCATACCTGGGGGTCTATTTAAACTTGTTGGTTTATATCTATATGGGTTTGGTGAATTTTGTGAATTTATCAAATTGCGAATTTTTTAGTTGGTTTATGACATTCTCATTAAACCAATTTTGCCAGGTTAGTTTGTTGATTTAGATTTCTGTTGGTTTGGTGAGCATTTAGGACCAGAGTCTGGGTGAATATTTATTTCAACTGTGTTATGACATGTCCATTTTTTGCAGATAATCACATTTTATTTGGTCTGTGTGATTATGTGTTTTTTTGGATTGGATATAACATTATTCTGGATAATTTTTGTTTAATGGTTGTGTAGATGTGATATATATATATCTCTATGGGGTTGATATAGCTCACAATTTTTATTACAATTAGAATCTGGATGATGTCCAATTCTTTATACACACATTGCACAGGTCGGTTTTTGGACAGTCCATATTGACTTGTGGTCAGATCACCATCTTTTCAACAGTTTGATTTTTATGTTTAAGATATGGACAACTGTTGATATATATTGGTTTTATGTTTGGTGATATATTCATTTTTCTATATCCATTGATCATTTTGTCTTCTATATATGTGTCGGTGGGGTCCATGTTGTTTGGGTGTTGTATTGAACCATGTTTTGTTCACCAAACACTATGTGGTCTATTTTGGCTATACATTAGTTTGTTATAATAGCTTTATAGATTTGGTGCCAGTTTGGTTGTGCTTCAATGAACACATTTTAGTTCACAAGGGGCCTTCAATAATGACAATTCATTTTTTTGATTGATCAATTGCTGTACAGGTTGGTTCATGTTCCATATTATGTCATTCATTTCAGTATATTATATACTGTATTTGGTATATTTTGAGTGATGTATACGTGATTGTAGCCCATTGGCATTTTGTTTTGACAATATTGAGACCTATACACAGCAACATGACCTTGGATATCTTTTGAAGGTCGTTTGGGCTGTTTATAGTATTGGTCTATTCGAATGGTTACTGATCCATCAGACTTATACATACACACCAGGTTATTTATATACAATGTATCTTATGGTGTTGAAAGTATAATGGTCTGATTTTGGATCACAAAAATTTTTTTGATTCAATTTTTGGTCTACATATAGACATTGGACTATTGGTGTGTTCATATTTATATCAGCCTTTACTGAGCTCAAAGTAACATTTGTTTCAGGTGTTCAATTTTTGAAGCACAATTCAACTGGTTTGGTTTGAGTAAGAAAATTCATTAATTATAAACATGGCATTGTCACCCATTATACAGGGTTTGTCAGCTGACATGCATGATTTATCTGTGTTTGGTTTGGACAAGCATGGTTCATCTATTGTGACAGATGTGGTTGGGTCTGATGTGGATGCACAATGTGATATATTTTTTAATAAATTGGGCAAACAAATGAAGATGGTTAGGACCAATGTGTGGCACTTACGCTTGTTTAAGGCATACCAACAAAAACATATTACCCCACGGGGTCTTAGGGTTAAAATACAACCTTTGGTTTCTGATATTGATGACCAGTTGATTCAAGATTGGGGTCAAATTCAACAGTCGGCCTCATCCCAATTTGTGGATGCTTTGGCCGAGTTTTACGGGCGTAAGGTACAACAGGGTATTAAGGATCTAGATGCTTTAAGTTTACAGACGAATAAGTTCGAAGCTTGTGATTCTTTTACCACACAGGTTAAGAAACTCACCACAGATTTGTCTAAATTGGAAACCACCCTTAAAGATAGAAAAATCAAAAAATTTCTTCGTGATGTGGGTGATTATGATAGGGGGAAACCTTTTGATAATTCCAAGAATGTATCTTTTAGATTGCCCAGGGATGACCATAAATATGATAAAAGAGCATCCACTCCAAAAAGAAAAAGGCCTAGGTCCATTCTTAAGACCAAAACTGGTTTGTCAAGTGGGACATCTGGGGAAGATTATTCCTCTAACACAGAAGGAGAATCTGATTCACACTCATGTGAGGGATTACCCATGTCCAAAAGAGATAATTTGACACACCCTCTCAATTTAGATACCGACGAGGGGGGCGGAAGCATAGGAAATACAAAATCCAAACACAGTTTGGAAACATTAATGAAGATCATGACACAGCAATAAGTCCAGATTCTAATGTTCATAATATCTCATCTTATGATTTAACCAATGCACAAATCAAATTATTAAATAAAGGGCTCAATTTTGTTCCAGGGTTTTTTGTCTCCGAGCAGTCTCTGGCACAGGATGTCACCAATTTTTGTCGTATATTAAATCTGAAGGTGTTTTTTGACAGCAATGTGGATAGTAATGTTTCCAATGTGCCTTGTGATACAGTTGGTAATTTTAGATTTAAAAAATCAACCTTCATTCCACCTATGAATCACTTAGTAGGGGTGTTCCAAAAATGTCCTGGACATACATTGTCATCTCAAAGACTTTCCAGCCACTTATAATAACTTGACTACTGAGGAATTAGGTTGTTTGGATGAGTTGATTGGTAACAAAAATTTGGTTATTATTCCAGCTGACAAAGGAGGAGTGGTGGTGATAATGGATAAAATTGCTTATGATGGTGAGGCTATGAGACAATTGGGTGATACACAATATTATAGGCAGATGTTAGTGGACCCTTCTCCCCACTTTAAGTGCCAGATTGATGATTTTTTAACTAAGGCAGTGGATGAAGGTATTATCACTCAAGAAGTGAAAGAGCAGCTATTGGTTGGGTCACCGAAAAGACAGTACTTATATCTGTTGCCAAAGATTCACAAACATGCCACCAAGCCACCTACCAATAGTCTCTGGACATGGGTCCCTTACGGAACCACTATCGAATATCTGACTCTATATTTAAAACCGTTATTGAGTCAAATTAGAGCCAGGATTCAGGACACCACCCAATTTTTGGATATTATCAACAACTCCCAACTTCAATCTTATTGGTTATTATGTACCCTGGACATTACCTCTCTTTATACCAACATTCCCCATTGGGCGGGCTTACAAGCGTTGGATTATTGGTTGGCTAGATCAGGTTTATATCCATCTGGATTTAACACCTTTCTTGTATGCCTTACAGAATATGTGCTGTCTAGCAATGTTTTCTATTTTCAGAATCTTTGTTATTGGCAGACCCAAGGTACTGCTATGGGTGCATCTTTTGCACCCATATATGCAGATCTGTTTATGGCATACATTGAAGAGATCATAATTTATGATGCTACACATAATATATATATGTGTGAGATGGATATTTACGCCGGTATTTGGATGACTGTTGGTTGGTGTGGAAAGCTGATGAACAATATCTCATGGAATTTCTTGAATACCTGAATAACAACATATGGGGGATTGAATTTAAATTGACTTATCATAAATCAAGGATAGTATTTCTCGATGTAGAAATTACTAGGAACCAGGATCACACTTTATCCTCCAGGATGTTTAGGAAATTCCCTGAATTCAATTCAATATTACATGCTACCAGCTTCCACCCACAACATGTCATCCATAATATACCGAAATCTCAGTTTCTTAGAGCCAGGAGAATCTGTTCTAGCCACCAATCCTTCACTGATGCCCAAGATGATCTGACTTGTAGATTCATTAAGAGGGGTTATCGTCCAGGTTTGATACATGTTGCCAAAAGATTTGTGTCCAGCCTAAACAGGGATGATTTATTAATATATAAAGATAAGAACAATTGTCAGCAGTTACAACCCTTACGTTTGGTAACCACATACGGACGTAATACACAAGGCTTTAAAAACATCATACAGAGACATTGGAACATTCTTAAAGCTGATTCAAAACTTTGTTCTATGTTGCCGGATCATTGCTCTTTCTCATTTAAAAGGGGACAAACCATTGGTTCAAAATTGAGTCATTACAAGAGAGTGGGCGCAGATTTTTCTGAACCAACTCAGCGGTCTATTCTAGGGAAACCCATTGTTGGATGTATTCCCTGTGGGCATTGTTCATTCTGTATTCGTGTCTCACGCACTCATGAATTCACCAGCAAAAATACCTCACAAGTCTTTGATATAAAGTTTTGGGCTAACTGCAACACTGAGTGGGTCATCTATTTGGTGACCTGCATTTGTTCTGCTTTCTATGTTGGAAAGACTTCTCGAGCTTTCCGTTTCAGAATTTGTGAGCATTTGAGTGACATTAAAAAGAAACGTACCAGCAATGCCTTATATAAACATTGTTTGCAACATGTATCTGCTTCATATAAATTTGTGGTCATTGACTGTATTAGAGGGAAATGTAATGATAAACAGTTTTGGCAGGAATTACTTAGCTCCAAGGAGAAAAAATGGATTATCAAACTTGGAGCTCTGTTTGCACCTGGTCTTAATGACCAATTGTGAATTCTGTGTCTGGATTGGACCATGGGTTGGACCAATCCATATATATATGTGTGTACTGTGACACTCTGTTTTTCCATTTTTTATTTCACTGAAGAAGGCTCATAGGAGCCGAAACCGGTTTGAATCTAACATTATTGGAATTTATTGCTTTTTTGTTTAAAAGCTTTATCTGCTATTGATATTTATTATAGCAGTATTTCAGCAGGGGAGGTTCTCTTCCCTCTGGTCAATAAATACTTTTTTGATATGGTTATTACCAACACTTGCTGGCTTTTTTGTTGACTGGAGCATAGTGTCCCCATGTTGGTGATGATCAGGTCCAGTATGTTTTCCCCTCTTGTGGGAGTGGTAACAAGTTGTTCCATAACATTTGAGTTTATAAATTCTAGGAACATTTGGGCTAGGGTGTTGGAGCTAGAGTAATGCTCCCAGTCTATGTTTGGGTAGTTGAAGTCGCCCAATATAATGGTGTTTCGAGAGACCTTCATATTTTCCAGTATTCTCAGGAAGGCCGAGTGGGGTTCCTGTGTTTGGGAGGGTGGTCTGTAGCAGGCTATAAACTGGAAGGCAGTTTTACCCACAGTTAGTTGCACATGGATAGTCTCTGATGCTTCGTGCTGTGCCATCAACCTGGGGGTGTGGGTATCTTTGACGAATATTGATACTACCCCTCCTTTTATGGTTCGGTCCAAGTTTTGGGGCCGAAAAGCATGGTATGAGGTATAACCTGGTAGTGCTGGGGTGCTCTCGGGAGCCCTGAACCAGGTTTCTGTTACTGCACAGATATCGATGTTCTCCATGCTAAGGAGAGTTTTGAGTGCATGCATCTTGAGGTTTAGACTTCTGGCATTGAGTAGCATTACTCTTAGTTTCTTATCCCTTGTGATACCTATGGAGGTGGGTTTGTCTTTTGAGCCTTGCCTAAAAAAGACACTATGGGGGTGGCAAGAGCCTTTGCCAATATCCGAAAGCCCAGAGATGATAGGTGCAAGCCGTCCCCTTTCAGCATGACAATGACCCCAAGTATACATCCAAATCAACAAAATAATGGCTTCACCAGAAGAAAATTAAAGTTTTGGGATGGCCCAGCCAGAGTCCAGACCTAAATCCAATAGAAAATCTATGGGGTAACCTGAAGAGGGCTGTGCATGCAATCCCAAATTAAACCAAGACCCAATCCTCCAAAGGCAGACGTCCTGTCTGGTGGACTCCAGCCATAAACAAACTATACAATAGAAGGAGGAAGCTACTACATGATAGAGCAAAATCCCGAAAAGGGAAGGCATCTCTGATCAGCATTAGCAAAAAACTACGGGCACTCATAAAATCGTCTAAGGCCAGCTTCGAGAGAAAAATTGCACAGGACACTAAAGATAATCACAAGGCTTTCTTTAGTTATGTTAGGAACCTGGGTGGGAATTCCCAGATATGCTCAGAATTAGTCCAAAATGACAAAAAATACACCGAGCCCACAGAAATTGCCAACATCCTAGCTGACAGGTTCAGTGCAAACTTCCCCCTCCCACCAAAAGGGCAAATATCTATCCCAACAGAGTGCTGCCCCTGACATCTCAGATGCTCAGGTAAGAACCGCCTCTCCAAATCAAAAACACAGCATCAATGGGACCAGATGGTGTCCCAGGCTCGCCCTACATGAACTCCAAGAAGAGCTAAACCCAAACATAAAACTACTGTTCAGTCTTAGCCTTACTACAGGATATGTACCCAAAGAGTGGCGTACAGCAACAGTGGTCCCTCTCCACAAAGGTGGTGCCTCAATGGATCCTGGAAACTATCACCCCATAAGCCTGACTAGCTTGGTCTGCAAAGCTATGGAAAGGATCATCATGGACCTCATAAATAAAGATATTGGGGACCTACAGACCCTGGATCCTACCCAGTTTGGCTTTGTTAAGGGCAGATCCTGCCTCTTAAATCTGGTCGATTTCTTTGAAACAGTCACCAAGGCCATTGATGAGGGGAAGGTGGTCCACACAGCCTACCTGGACCTCACAAAAGCCTTCGATACAATAACCACTGGCATTATAGATAAGCTCACCAGCTTAAATATAAACCCCTATGTCACTAGATGGGTTGCAAACTGGCTCAAGGACAGAACCCACATGGTTAGAATTGCTGGAGCCATGTCAGACTCCAAACCAGTTACAAGTGGCGTCCCACAAGGCTCAGTCCTGGGGCCTCTCTTGTTTGGTATATATTTCTCGGTGGTACAGGCCAACATGGAAGGACTGTGGCTGACCAAGTTCACAGATGACTGCAAACTGGGCACCATAATCAACTCTCCAGCCGACACAAGCATCCTCCAAAAGGGCCTCATAGAAACAGACAACTGGTGCCAGAGCCATGGCCTTAAGCTAAACGCCAAAAAGTGTATAGTCATCTCCTTTGGCAAAAACAAAGTGCCCACAAATTACCACATAGGTGGTAATCCATTAAGTACAGAAGAAGTCATTAGGGACCTGGGGACCCAAGTTGATAGCAATCTCTCATTTGACAACCACGTGGCCAAAGTGGTTAGAAAAACATTTTATATAGCCCACCTAATCATGAAGGGATTCACATCTAGATCAGGGGAGGTCATTGTGCCTCTTTACTCATCCCTCATCAGGCCCATAATTGAGTACAATGCCCCTTTTGGGATGTACCTTACCAGACACCTGCAGCAACTGGAAAGACCCCAAAAGTACCTCACCAAGAGGATCAAAGGGCTCAAACAGATGCCATATGCTGCCTGGTTAAAGAAACTCCAGCTCTACTCAGTGGCATACCGCCTGCTCAGAGGCGATCTGTGCCTGACATATAAAGCCATGTCCAACCCGGAATTAATGGACATGCTGCACCTCTAAAAATCCAAATCCCATCGAGCTACGCGCTCGAGAGACTTGAACCTCAGCACTGAAATAAATAGGACATGCTGGAGGGACAGATTCATAACCCAGAGGCTCCCTTCACTCTGGAATAAAATCCCAGTCCAGGTTAGGCAGAGTCCCACATTGACTCTCTTCAAGAGGAATCTTGATGAGTGGATGGGAGATCATAGGTTTACCCCGGCTATCACTTCTGTGTCACTGTTAGACAGAGGCACAGTATACTAAACTCAAAAAAAGGCATTGCAAAATTAATTTAAAATGGGTGGCGAAAGCCAAACACACTCTGGCTAGGCTTATAAATGCCCTAGGGCAGATAGCCTAGTATGAACCTATGAAAGGGGAAATTCCTATTCATCTAGATGCCTGAAGGTTTTGAACCAAAAGTAACTGGTATTTAGAACTGTCCATAATTCCATCCACCTTGACTAAAGCCCCAGTTCCAGCTGAAGAAAAGCAACCCCAAAGCATGATACTGCCACCACAATGCTTCACCATAGAGATGGTGTTCTTTTGGTGATGTGAAGTGTTGTTTTTGCGCCAAACATACCTTTTGGAATTGTGGCCAAAAAGTTCAACCTTGGTCTCATCAGACCATAACACATTTTCCCACATGCTTTTGGGAGATGATGTATTGTTTTGCAAGTTTTAGCTGGGCCTGGATGTTTTTCTGTGTAAGAAAAGGCTTCCATCTTGCAACCCTACCCCATAGGCCAGACATATGGAGAATATGAGAGATTGTTGTCACATGTAGTACACAACCAGTACTTGCCAGAAATTCCTGCAGCTCATTCAGTGTTACTGTAGGTCTCTTGGTAGCCTCCCTGACCAGTTTTCATCTTGTCTTGTCATCAATTTTGGTGGGATGTCCAGTTCTTTGCAATGTCACTGTTGTTCTATATTTTCTCCACTTTTTGATGACTGTCTTCACTGTGTTCCATGGTATATCCAATGCTGTGGAAATTTTTTTGTACCCTTCTCCTGACTAATAACTTTCAACAATGAGATCCCTCTGATGCTTTGTAAGCTCTCTGCATACCATGGCTTTTGCTGTAGCAGGCAACTGAATAAATGTCAGGAAAATCCTACTAGGACAGGTGAACTTTATATGGGGTTAATCAGTCTCTTTATATGATGGCAGGTGTGCACCCAAGAAGACTGAATGCTGTAATTGAAGCAAAAGGTGCTTCAAGAAAGTATTAGTTTAAGGGTATGCACACTTATGCAACCAGCTTATTGTACATTTTTTATATGTTTTCCCCTAACAGATTTGTTTGTTTTTCAATTGAATTGTACAGGTTATAGGTCACATTAAAGGTGGGAAAAGTTTTGAAATTATTTATTGTGGTCTCATTTTTTTATATCACAAAACCTAGCATTTTAACAGGGGTGTGTACACTTTTTATATCCACTGTAAAGGAACAACCTAAAACAAAAAATAATTCCATACTTCATAACATCCAGCTGCTTACTGTTTTAGTAAAATAATTCAGTAAAATTCTGAATTCTGCAATGCTCTGAACCTTCTAAGCCATATCTAACGGTCTAGAGTATAAAACTTAAGAATTTTATCACAAAGGAAATAACTCTAAATGGGGAAGATAAATGTGTCTGTTGATCAAAATAGAGAAAACATTTATTTGGCATTGACTATTTTATAAGTATCTTTCTGTGCATTGAAATCCAATAACATATGATATTAACAATAGTACATAATTACTACTGAGAGATTAGCACATTGATTCTAACAGGATCTGTTATAAAGTCCTGCAATTTAACATGCAGGCCTGTAAACTCTACATTTTTTGTGGTTCAAGACAGATTTTGGTTGATTTTTTGGCAGTAAATCACTTTTTAATTTATGACCTGCTAATGAACCTAATATGTACATACTGTAAAACATTGCTTGACTCACCTGAAACCTCCGTTGCTTCATTTATGTGTTTGTGTGTGTGTGCTCTCATTTCTTTTCTTATGTATCTAAAGAAGGTGCTTTTCAAAATACTTGTGGAGAATGCAATAATGTAAAAAGCATTTTCTAAACAATGCACATGAAAAAAAGAACATCATTTTGTCCTGTGAAGTTTATATATTAACACATGACGATGGATATACTGACATGAAAATGAAAGGATATACTGACATAAAAATTTCAACAAAATGCAAATTAAAGGTCATGCTGCTAAACACTCAGAGTCTAAACATGAAACTGCACTCATTGCAACCATTCTTAACTCTGGAAGATGCTGACATTTGTGCAGTCACAGAAACCTGGTTCAAAGCTGCGGAGGGCACCCCAGCCATACCAGGTTACTCATCCAATCATACATTCAGACCACAAACTGTCAGCAGAAAAGCCAAAGGAGGTGGAGTTTCAATATATATTAAAGACACACCTCCAAGCTGGTCAAACAGTATGACACACAGAAAACACTTCAGGTGCAGGTAACCATTGAGAAAACCCCTATTCAAATCATAGCTAGCTACAGGCCCCCAAATTTGTCTCAAGATGCCCACTCTGCCTATCTGGACCTCTTTAAATCTATCAAGATTCAATCCATTACCCTGATCCTGGATGAAATTAACTAACCAAAGATAGATTGGAAGAACTACTCATGCCAGAACACAAATGCCCAGAGATTCCTCAATTTTGTCAATGCAAACAGCTTGGAAAAGCTAGACAATATCCCCATAAGAGGTGTAATATCTTGGACTTGGTATTAACCAACATGAGTAACCACTGCAGCATCCCTACAGTATCATCCTTCATGGTAAGATCCTACTGTGACAATTGGGGAGAGATAGGCAAAGGCTGCCAGCCTAGGCAAATAGAATTTGATATATAATTCTATCATTTGTATAAATAAACGTAAAATACAAGCTTGCATTTTTAAATGAAAGAAAACACTGTAAAATGTGAACTTCAAGATTGTTGCAACATTGCCATCTGCTGTAAGGAAAACCAAGCCAAGCATTTCAAATGTCTTCTGAAAGTACAATTATCTATAAAATGGTGCCAGAGCAGCTAGCTGAACACATTCTTCCTATTGTCTTAACTTAAGAAATAATTGTTAGAGTGTACATGTGGAAGGTGCTTTATTGCTTTGGTTTCTGCTAGAGTGTATATGTGAAATGCCTTTTATTATTGTATTCTCCTGTGCAGGTGTTAGCTTGATAAATAATGTAAATGGAGTTTCTATTAGCCTGGGAACTCAAAGCAGGTGTCAAGCTGATGCAATATGAATACTGGGAAAACCTAAGTGTCAAAAATGATGTAATCTGGGGAGGACCCAGATACATGTTTGTTAGTGATGTTTTATAAACTGTGTCTCAGAGAGAGATACAGAGCATTTTGATCTTGATATCCAACTTACCAGCACTCTGCTTATGCTCACATGTAAGTTTTTAGCACTGTGATTTCTTGTAGGAATAGTTAAAGCTAGTGAAGATTAATTAGGTATTTTTCTTTGAAATCAGACCTGTCCTACTGTATTATTTTAAGTTTCTGTGTGATCTGTGAACTCTTAGATATCTCTATGGTGTAGTAGTTTTGTCTTGAGTTTTAATTATTTATTATTAAATATTTTTAAAGCCTTCTACCTGTGGCTGGTTTATGTAGAGATAAATTATGCTTTAGAGTACATTATATATTTATAGGGTTTACTGTCTAAGCCCTTCCAATAAGCCTTAGACTGTATAGTCACATTACCATTGAATATTAATATTGCACAGTAATAATTGGACACCCTTTTAAGCGCCTTTTAGTAGCTGATATTAACTGGGTGGTGGCAGTAATTACTACCGTATAGTCTGGGTAAAGGGGAACAGCTGGGGAATCAGTGTTAGCCTTTCCCAGGAGAGTCTGTGAAGTTGTATAAATACTTATCTCAAAGTGTGTGTGTGTGTGTGTGTGTGTGTGTGTGTGTGTGTGTGTGTGTGTGTGTGTGTGTGTGTGTGTTGTGTCAGCTACTTGGCAGGGACATGAAGCACTGGTTGGACAGGGAGGATACTGCAGGTTCTAGATTGCCCAGTTAGGCTGAGACCTGGACCCTACAGCTGTGCCAGTGGGGAGTCTTATTGGGGACCTGGTGAGCAAGGGAACAGCCAGCCCCAGACTGACTGTGATCTCTGTGTGCACTTAAGGGAAATTGTACTTTACTGTGTGTATTAGTTATCCTTTCCTCTTCTATAAGACGACCTCCCTGATGTTAGTGGTGAGGATTGAGGCTCCTTGATTGCTGGGCCAGGGCACGGTCGTCACAAGTGTTTGGCAGTGGTGGGATCTACTTCACATACTAATTGGCTTGTAGTGGTGTGGGCAGAGCGAATTCCTGTAGCTTATGTACAGTGATCTCTAAAAGTGTTTTGTACTCTGAAACAGCCATGCAGTGTATACTCAGAGTTCAGATCACAGTTGTTTTATTTCTTTTGTTAGCTTAGTGTTAGTCAGGATGAGCAGGCAGCATGTCTGCAGAGGAGTATGGAAAGTTGACAAAGAGCCAGCTGGCGGAGATGTGCCAGGCTAGGGGACTGGTGTATGGAAACCTGACTAAACCAGACCTGAATGCAGCCTTGGTTACAGCTGCATCAGAAAACAGCAGCCTGGAGGACAATCAGACTGACAGTGGAGATACAATATCCTTGGAGAATGGACAGCACAACCTTTCTGCAGTGGACTTAAAAATCCAGCTGGAGCTAAAGAGACTTGAGTTGGAGGCCAGGTGTATGGAACTAGAAGCAGCCGAGAAAATGAGGAGTCTACAAGCTGAGGAAAATGAAAGGCAGAGGAGGCATGAGAGGGAAATGCTGACTCTTCGCCAGAGTCATGGAGGTAATGGGGAAGGGAGTAACTGGACCCCAGAAGCTCAAAAAGTCAGTAAATTTCTTCCACAATTTAAAGAGGGGGATAATTTTGATAGCTTCATTCATATGTCTGAGCAGGTATGGAAACAGTATGAAGTTGACCAAGGGCTCTGGGTACGGTTCCTGACCCCCTTACTCCATGGTAAAGCTGTAACTTCTTTAGCAAAAATGCATGACACTGACTGTTTTAATTATACTGCTGTAAAAAGACATTTATTAGAATGTTTTAAGCTAACACCTGAAAATGTATATGAAAAAGTTTCGTGAACGTAGACACAAGGCAGATGAAAATGTATGAGAATATGTTGTTGAAATGAGCACTTACTTTCATAGCTGGGTGAGTGGATGTCAGGTCACCACTTCTGAAGGGCTGGCAGACCTTTTGGTAAGGGAACAAGCTCTTAGCACTTTGCCTGAAGACATGAGGATCTGGTTAGCTGATAGACAGCGTGCTACTTCAGAGGAGTTGGGGAAGAAGGGATACCTATACCTAGCAAGCAGGGCAGCCCTGAACAGGAAAGGGACCCCAGTACTGCTAATGGGACTAAAGGAACCCATGGTGGACAGCACAGACTACCCCAAAAGAATCCGCCAGTAGCAGGGGAAGCCACTAGTCCAGGTACACATCCAGGAGCTAGGGTTAAATGTTTTGAATGCAACCAGTGGGGCCATGGGGCATACAGGTGTCCACGGAGACAAGGTGGGGAATCAAAGGTGAGGGATCCAGTAAGTGATAAAGACAAAATGCCAATAGTGGGTTGTCCTGAGACAGCAGGGGTATGGAACTACCATCCTGCAGATGTCCTGAGAGGGAAGGATTTGGATGAGGCAGTACTATGTACTTATGCAGTTACATGCAGTGAGGCTAGGAGACAAGCATGTGGGTCTGGTAGCCTGGGGGAGACCCAGACAGACTGCATACTTGCAGCCAGGACTGCTGAGGTGGTTACTTCAGGGAGTGAGCTACACTGTAGCAGTGAGACTGAATGTGAGCCACAGCTGCTTGTGGGTACTGATGTTCCCTTGGACAGGGTAACTGCAAAGGTAGAGGTGAGTAGTAGTACCCAGGCTGACAGTGAGGCACCGCTCTCAGAGGATGCCAGACTTCCTACAAGGAGAGACTTGAGACAGGCTCAGCTCTCAGACCCTACATTGCAAGGCCTGAGGCAGGTAGCTAAGGAGGCACCTTATTCTCAAGGGAAGGGGGAATCTGTATACTGGAACAAAGGGTTACTGTACAGAGAGTGGACCCCTGAGGGAGGGCTAGAAGGTGAGAGAGTATAGCAGTTTGTAGTGCCTAGAGCTTACCATCTGGCACTTCTAGCCATAGCCCATGATATTCCCTTTGCAGGTCACATGGGCATAAAACACACAAAGAGGCATATTATGAAAAACTTCTATTGGCCTTGAATTTCCAGAGATGTAACAGGGTACTACAGGACTGGTGAGCAGTGCCAAAAGGTAGGCAAGGCAGGAGACAAGGTGAGAGTTCCTTTGATGCCTTTGCCTGTGACTGAGGAGCCATTTCAGAGGGTAGCTATGGATATTGTGGGTCCTCTGAGTACCCCAAGTTCCACAGGGAAAAAGTATATCCTAGTGATTGTAGATTATACTACACGATACCCTGAGGCAGTGGCTTTGTCCTCCACTGAGGCAGAGATGGTGGCAAATGCTTTGCTTGAGATTTTCAGCAGGTAGGTTTCCCAAATGAAATACTGTCTGACAGAGGTGCCAATTTTATGTCAGACCTGCTGGTTTGTCTGTGGAAGTTCTGTGGGGTGAAGCACATGAAGACCACCCACTACCATCCCCAGACTAATGGTCCTGTTGAGAGTTTAAACTCTACAATCAAGTCCAAGCTATGGGCATTTGCAGATCAGTTTAAGAAGGAGTGGGACAAATATTTGCACCATCTGTTGTTTGCTTACAGAGAGGTTCCCCAGGAATCCACAGGTTTTTCACCCTTTGAGTTGCTGTATGGACATAGGGTGAGGGGACCTCTAGATTTAATTCGAGATGAGTGGGAAGGTGAGCATGAGTCTCACAAGGAGTCTGTTGTGGCATATGTCCTGAACCTCAGGACAAGGCTCAGGGAACTCATGGGCCTGGCCCAGGAGAATCTGGCAGAAGCCCAACAACATAAAAAGGTGTGGTATGACAGGAAGGCTTGAGCTAGGGAGCATGCTGTAGGGCAGCAGGTGATGGTTCTCATTCCTGTCAGGCACAACAGGTTGCAAGCAGCTTGGGAGGGACCCTACAAGGTGGTAAGAAAGGTAAGTGTTGTTAACTACATGGTGGAACTGCTAGGCAGAAGGAAGGGGCACAAATTGTACCATGTTAACATGATGAAACCTTACCATGATAGGGAGACCCATGTGCTGACCATTTGCAGTGGATTGCAGGAGTCTGAGGGAGATCTGGGAACTGATCTTCTCAGTGAGGCTTGGGCTGACACCTCAGTGGAAGGGGTAGCAATGTCCCAGCAGCTATCTCCTACTCAGGTTCGAAAAATCCAAGAAGTGTTGCAGGAGTTTGGGGGCAAGGTCACCAGGAAACCAGGGAGCACCCACCTGGTGCAGCACCAGGTGGATACAGGACCCCAAAAGCCTGTCATGCAGTCCCCTTATAGGGTGCCTGAGAAAATCAAACAGACTCTGAGGGAGGAGGTACAGAAGATGCTGAAACTAGGGGTGATTCAAGAGTCCAACAGTCCCTGGGCCTCACCAGTGGTGTTGATGCCAAAGAAGGATGGCAGCAACATGTTCTGCGTGGATTACAGGAAATTAAATAGTCACACAGAGTCAGACGCTTACCCCATGCCTAGGACAGATGAGGCCCTAGAGCAGCTGGGTGTGGCTAATTGATCATACCAAGGGTTACTGTCAGGTGCCCTTGACTCCCAGTGCTAGAGAGAAGTCAGCCTTTGTGACTCCTTTTGGCTTGTATGAGTTCACAAAGATGCCCTTTGGGATGAAGAATGCCACAGCGACTTTCCAGAGGTTAGTAGATCATATCTTAGCAGGAGCAGGAGGGTTTTCCCCTGCTTACATGGATGATATTGCTATCTACAGTCATTCCTGGCAAGAGCACCTTCAGCATGTCAGGGAGGTGCTGGGCAGACTACAGAGAGCAGGGTTGACCATTAAGCCGAGCAAATGTCAGATGGGTATGGCAGAGGTCTCCTACCTAGGACATAGAGTGGGGAGTGGTAAGTAAGGCCAGAACCTGCCAAAGTGGAAGCTATTCAGGCATGACCTGCACCTGTTACCAAAAAGCGCGTGAGGGCATTCTTGGAGACAGCAGGGTACTACAGAAAGTTTGTTCCCAGTTATAGTACCATAGCTGCTCCCCTCACAGACCTGACAAGGAAGAACAGACCAGATAAGGTAGTGTGAATCCCAGAATGTGAGCAGGCATTTCAAAAGCTTAAGGAAGCTATGGATCTAGAACTATTGAATGAAAGTTCAATAATCCGACTCCACAATAACTGAACGCACTTTAACAAAAGCGCTTTCACCAAAAAAGTGCTTTTGTTAAAGTCCGTTCAAAAAAAACCCCAAAAAACAATAAATCGTCTTTTTAGGGGCAAGCCCCCAGCAACCAGGGGCTGTGCCCCACCCCCTACTTTTATATTCTCACTCCAAGGTCACACTACAGTGGGGAAAAGGGAATTTTCCCTTAACCGCACTGTATTGCGACCGGCACAACCAGCATACATAACCGAAAGTGCTGCTTCGGTGAACAGCACCTTCGGTTATATATGTTCAGTGATTTCTGCTTCGGCAGAACGTGCCGTCGGGGATCTGTATGGATCCTATATACATATATATATATATATATATATATATAGATAGATAGATAGATAGATAGATATATATAGATAGGCAGTTAAAGATAGGTAATCAACCATTTTTTGGGAGGGGAGGGAGGATTGTACTAAACTGGGGTACTCAGAAAAATTCCAGCCATGTTGTTATCATACTTAAGATATAGATCATTGCCAAACTTTGAAATAATTGTTTACTACAGATTGGTTTCACTTGCTTGTTTGTTTTATAAGTGGGCTACATTGTTATTCAGTTTAAGCTACAGCAATAGTTGACTACATACCAAATATGAATACATGGAAAGTTTAGTGTTGCCAATCAACTAGCCTGGTCTTAGGAGGTAAAAGGACATGCAGTTTCCATATGGAATATAAGCAGGCATAGAAAGAGCATATAAACTCCATACAGACAGTGAACACAAGTTAGAAATACCCCTTGCTCTGATTCTGTGTCACAGATCTTAATCTTCCTTGTTTTAAAATCATCAGGCAGTTATAGCTGGTCCCGGGACAAAAGTTATATTTTGATTTTGGTAAGACAGGTAATACAACTAAATTCTGTGATGGTAATCAGAGAGATTATGATGCCTATGTGAAAAAGAAATGTCAGGTACAACCATTATTTTGAACAGAAGGTAGTTAAATGCTCCTGGATATTACATTCTAAATGGCAGTATGTGTAAAATAATATATATTTTCATGCTATAAAATTATAATCAGACATTCATGCTAAAAAATTATAATCAGACAAATAATAAATATACATAGGAACAGCTTCATGGAAAAAATAAGGAAATTATCAAAGTGCTCAAATGTTGCAATAAAAAATATAAAAACAAAGTCATATACTCTGAGATGAAGCATTCATTAAAACGTAATGTGAATTGCAACCTGACTTTATTTAGGATGCGAGTGAAATGTACACAGATTCAAATACCGTACACACTCAAAGATAAAATGTAAGATATGGTCTTCTACTCACAAATGCAAAGGCATATACTGCTATTATATAATCTGAGTAACACAATATGATATCTGTATTTTGGCTGTACATAGTCATGCTGTTATATAAAATATAAAAATGTTCAATTTCATGGATATATTTAAAGCATTACTAGAAGAGCAGAGTAGCAGCTGGGGTCCTGGCTCTGTTGTTGAAACTCACACTGTTGTAAACCTGACTGAATTGTGTTTAATGCAAACACCAAGCTTATCTTGAAAAAGAAAAAAGAAAAAGCTTTAATTGCATTACTTACAAAATGGTGTGGCATGTCTTTGTATCTTACTTAGTAATCTGATATACAATTGGAGTACTTATCTTTGTAGTTTTTAGTCCCTAAACGCCTTTATGTTTGTGCTATACTAAAGATCTTACAGCCCTAAAATACCCATTAGCATATCTCAATTTGAACAATAACAATCACAGTACTGGACATAAAATCTCATAGTGGGTGGCCAGAAAGTTGAGAAAATACATCTTTTAGAGAAAATAAATTTTCAGATAGTTGTTTTTCTATTCTTATTCTAAACTTTCCCATAAATGCATCTAACTATTATTATTTTTTTTTCAATAATATTTCTTCATTGTTTATTTTTAATATACATCATTTCACAAGCGTAAACACAGGTGATATACAACTGGTACAAGAACAATCAATTAAAATATATTTACACTATTTACATGAATGCTTTCATAATTTAATAGTATTAAAAAAGAAAAGAGTTGTTTTCTCCAGGGTTAGTACCATCGTTAGTATACTACTATATGATGTTATGATTTTTATTGTGTATGTTGTAAATGTCTTCCAAAGTCAATGTTTTATGCAAGTATAATATTGAAAATTTGTTCCCAACATTTCAAAATATTGGGATTTTTGTTTTGTTTGTTTATTATGTATTTGTTGGCTAATATATGTTTTGTCGCTAAGTTCCTAAAGCTATTCCATGATATTTTAGATGGGGTCAGCCAGTTGGTAGCTATGTAAAGTTTCATTAATAAGAAGATATTAAAGTGAATGATTGTTTGTTTTTTAGATTGGGGGAATATGTAATATTGTAAATTCTCACGTGAGCGTTGATGATTGATATCCCATCTTTTGTAGCTGTACTTTCAGGGAGTTCCAAAGTTTGAATACACATTTACAGCTCCAGAACATATGTAAAAGGTCAGCAGTTTCATCTTTACAATGTGGGCAAAATTGGGAGTTTCTAGGGTTATATTTATGCAGTCTAAGGCGTGTGTAATAAGAACTATTACTAAATATTTTTGTAAATCTAGGATGACAATGTTAAGTAGAAAAAATGTAGTACCTACAAGAGATAGACTTGGGTTCTATTTGCTTATAATTTGGACTCACAAGCGTGGCACACATTGCATTGGTCATCTGTAGTAATATTGATTATCAATGTCACTTTGTAGTAGTCTGTTAGAAAATACATAACCCAAGTGTAGAAAATAACATGTTCTAAGCAGGTACACCACTTTCAGTTTATCACCAATGAAAGTCCTTATCTCACACTTTGAAAAAAGATTGAAAATGGAGTAATGTTCTTAGTTGTAACTACATTTCAATGAATTTCAAGACCCAGTACCTTTAATTCACTGTACAGAATTACATATATTTTTTTTATTTTCTAGGCTTAAATCCCGGTACATACATTTATAATCAGGAATAATCAAACTTACAGTATTTAAGTGTTATAGTTATTACAGAAATATTTTAGGTACATGCTGGTGAAGATCAAAATCAAAGTTCATGCATTTTAGCAATAAAGAACCAGAAAAGAGATAAACTCAGTACAAGTTTGTATCCAGATCAACTTTTATAACAGAATTGAAATTAAAAGGAAAAAATATATATAACCTATCAAGCACAAAGCATATTTGGTTATTTTAAGTTTAAGAACATTTGTGGTTTAAAACCAGCAAGCAGTCAGACGTTGACTTGTATACCAGTAGGTTAATCTAGTTTGGATGGTAAGGGTTAAAGTAAGTATAATGTGTGAAGGCAATGCAATGCAGACAAATGCTTTATGACATAGAAGAGCTGTTAAAAATCAGTTCTGTTCAAGTACTGTATCTGCACAGATATAAATTAACACAAAATGTCTTATTTGTTATTGGTTGGTCTTCATGAAAAAAATATGAGCAGCTTATTGCTTGCACACTTTATCTAGTTCTTACTTTAATGTTTGTTGTGGACATTCCCAAGAGAAAATATGAAATGATGTACTAAAAAATGTCAGAAAGTAGACCTGCAAATTATGTAATCACTATCTACCCTGACCTAAACTTGCTGTTAGAGGGAAAACAAGTCTAAGGCTGCAGCTAGCAAACTGTAGTCCCAATAAGAATGCTGCAAGAGCTGTTTAGAGTGGCAGCTGCTTGTATTCCAATGTATTGATTCTACAAGCATGCAAGGCAAATCATAGGCAGTGCAGGCATAAATAAACATCAGGCAAAATTAACAGCTGAAAAAGTCAAAGAAGTTAAACTCAAATGTATTGAAACCCATTGCAATACTTGGCAGAAAATAATGAATATCAGTACAGTGATAAAATAGGTTCATAGGTTAGTACTAGGCTAACTGCCTTTGTGAGCCATTTTAAGCCTAGCCCAATTATCCCCAGTGAGATTCAAACCTTGTACCTTATGTTTTGTAAGGTAAACACCTTAACCATTAGGGCACCCTCCCAACCCTGAATGTGCTGAATTTAAATCCCCTAAAGTTCATTGTTACAAGGGTATACAGAAAGACTTTTGTTCAAGCAAAAGCACCTTGGCTGCCTGTTCTACATGTCCAAGACTATTTATGCAAGGTTAATTTTCAGATAATATTTACTGTGCTGCCACTTTACTGAAAACCTGGCTCATAATAATAAAAATGGCAAGATTTATAAAATCCCTTTTGTGTCAATAACCATTACTGTTTTCAATTTATGCATGTGTTTTAAAGCAATATGCTATTTACATTTTGTCTGGTTTCATTCCTCCTCTGTCCTTTACTGCAGTACTAAAGGGCTAATGCATTCTTGTAGCAATGTCCATTGAATAAGGTATTACACCAAATTTATTTTATACCATTTGTTAAGACAATACGAGCACTTAATAAGTAATATGGTGGCCTTTGTGGTCTGTAGTACAATGTTATCTCTCTTGTAAAAATAAAACGTACTTAAAATACTGCTAATCTTTATGCCCAGAACAAAAAATAAATATCATACCTAGATGTGTACTTCAGGGTCAAAGTATGCAAATAATTAAAATATTAAATGATTGTAATGTAGAGCTTGTCTTTACATTAGCAGGTATGTTACATTAGCAATAAAACACTGAAATGGAAACTTCACTTTGTTTTGAATTAAACATCCAAGAAACTGCAAATCAAAAGTATTTTGGGACTTTTAACAAGCATTCCTGCAAAATATATGACATTTCTGTAGAAATAACTGACACCTGAGCTGAAAGTTAGTGGCAAATAAATTAACGACAGATTATCAAAGATAGTACATTTTCTAATAAACATTTATATCAAAAATAACTCTTCAACTAAGTATGAAAAATTCAAGCAGGAGATGGTTTATATGGATACACCTTAGTGCTGGGATTTGGTGGAACTCTACATAATATATGCTAAAACACGGAGGAAAATGACATCTAGTCTTTCCCATGTCCTCTACGTGTCCTTCAATGTCTACATAGTAAGAACAATTAGTAAAATAACTTGTGCATTTCATGAGTGATACACCACAAACTAAGCCATTGGAACAGACATTGTTACCCGTCTGCAGAATATACTAATCCTGTTTACTGCCAAACAAGAAGCTGGTCATGAGTATGAATCATGTTACTTAAATACTTATCTGCGAATCAGACTAACTATCGAAAAAAATTCTAAGCAAATGTAATATGGGTTAAAACAATGTCAGCAAACTTGTGATTCCCTTTCTGGAAACTCTCTATATGTATTAGTTTGACAGTGTTGGCTGCCTCATACCTACTTTTTCTCCTTTAAACCGATTTGCTTCATATATTAATAACACATAGTGTAGATCCACTTTCTACACTCCCCTGTAGATCTCTTACTTCCTAAGACCATTCCCACTATATTCACTTACTGTTTATTCTCTATTCATCTTTGAAAAGAAAGCATTTTTAATGAAGCCTGTTTCTTTTTCATTGCATTGTGCATCCTTCCTGGTTTTTATTTATCTATAAATTAGAAATGTCCACAGCTAAAATATTTATATTCTCCCACTTAATGAAGTGACTTTACATTATTCACTGATGTTGCAAGCAACACTTAAAACACGTCACTTTCCTTCAGATAGTCTTTCTCCTAGTTTCACATGCACACAGGAACAATATATGTGCTCATATACATGCTCTTTTTCAAGAGTACTTTAATAGCTACATTATATAAATCCTTGTCAAGCTGGATACTGGCTCCTTTCCCGACTATAGCACAAGCAAGTATATATCTTCCAAAACTTCCATATGACACTTCAAGTCATTAACCGTTGACTAATACAGACACATTTTGAATATAACGCACTGCATTGCATTTACTTTTTGTGACTACCAATCATTTACTGCCTTTGTTGTATTATTGTTTTACTATATCATTAGTATAATTTATATAAATATGCTTTGTAAAGGTTTGTTTGCCTTCTATGTATGGATAGTTGGTATTCTAAAATTCCATAATAAGCTAAGATTGCGATACATAAAGGCTGCTTGCTTGTCTCCCTCTACATTTTTTAATTTCAAAGATAAAAAACATAATAATGCAACAATCAGAATAAGTTCATATTCTACAACAATAGTCATCTTACTATATGTAACATTATAACTCATAGATGAGTAATCTGCATAGCAAAGATGCAACTGTTTTCATGTTACTAAATTACCAATATTAAAATATCTAGTAATCCTGAGAAAAGACCAGTATATCATACTTAAAAAAACGCACATCTGATTTCCACAGATCGCAATCTCATGTTATCCATGTCACACTTTTTTTATATGACTGAGAATGGTTTTATATTCGTTTACAGAAAATTAACTCATATTCTGTACTTCTAAACAGTATATGCCAAAATAAAATACAGCCTATACATTTACCTAGACTGTTTATTGAAAAATGGCTGAGATCAGATAAACAAGGGACACATTCTGAAAAAATAGAAGACAAAGGAAGCTTTGCTCTGCCTTCCCTCTGAAAATAATACCACCCCTCTAATTAAAAGAAAATGAACTTTGTCATCAGTTCAATTACGTCCCTGCAATGATCACATGCAAACAGACAGCTTGTGATATGAAGATGTTACTTTAATGACAGTTGTCTATTGCTATCTGGATATCAATCAACAGGACAACCATCATCTGCAGTCATCTGCCCAGGATATTAAAAAATCAAAAATATAAAAGAGAATTTACTCAACTGATAGAATTTCAATGAAAAAAGAAAAAGAATGAAAGACATTTGCATTTAACCTCTTTTTCAAATAGCAAGGAGAGAAAAAGTACAATAGTTTTCCTTTTGAAACTAAAGAAAGAATACTAGAATTAAGTAATGGTTAATAATTCACATTTTTGTGTATTCTGAAATGTAACTTATTGGCAGATATGAATTAGCAACTATTACCTTGCAATAACCATTAAGATTGTACAGGTCTGCTGTTTGCTTACTAACAGGTAACATAGATTACTATGTTTTCTGAAGGTAATCAAATTTAAAGTATGGCTGGAATTTCAGGTCGGCTACTCACAGGAGCGGAGCCAGAGAGTGTGTAGTCCTTAATGCAAAAGTGAAAATGTATCAGCTTCAACATACTAAATCATTTAAGAGAAAAGCTTTGCCTTGTTCACATTAAGCAGTTGAATTCTAAACTTTTTGAGTTTCTTCAAAGTTTGATAAATCTCACTGAAAAAGGGAAAACAAAGAGTGACAAATTTAAACTGGAGCTACTTGCATTTTTAACTAGCTTAATTAATGAAAAGGCACGTTACTTATAGACAGGATCAGGGGTAGCATCACATAAGTCTGTACTGCCTTACAAAATTAGACCAGATTTTCTGTTCCAGCAGATGTAATTAGTTTTCAGTGGGATTCTCCTAAGCAATTAATTTCATCTTTTTTGTAACTCCAGTCCTAACCAGAATATAAACACATTTGGCATTTTTTTCATAATTCATCTCCAAAAACAATGCATCTATATTTTTTTCTCTTGGCAGTTTGTTTTCCTATAACATTCCTTTGTTTACAATCACTAATTCTTTTTCTATGTCTTTTCTTTTGACTGCATTGCTATTCTTGAAAGAAATATATACATGTACATACACACACACACACACACACACACACACACACACACACACACACACACACACAGGTATTAAGCTATCTCTGTATATTTATATCTTTATCTATAGACACATATATATATGGTTTACTATTGAAATGTTAGACAGCATTCACGTGAACTGGGAATGGTCGAAAGGCTAATTTCCAGTTCACGGCAGGTCAAGCCGAAAATGGTCAGCTCCACAACAATGAATGCTAGTGTGCATTTGATGCTGTAAGGTTGACATTCTATTGCAGTACAGTGTGGACTGGGAAATGTATTAATTTCCTCACTGTAGTGCAATCTCAGAGTTTGTATATAGAGTTAGCAGGGGGTGTGGGAGGGTGCAGGGGGCATGCCTCCTGCAAAACATTACTTGGGAGTGAATGGAAGGCAAGACGACTGCATACTAGGGGCTATAATTGACTCTCTGGCTGACACAGACATCCTCCAAAAGGGTCTCACTGAGACAGATACCTGATGTAAAAATCATGGCCTCAAGATAAATTCCAAAAAGTGCATAGTCATCCCCTTTGGAAAAAAACAAACTACCCACAAACTACCACATAGGTGGTAGTCCCCTAAATATGGAAGACGTAATAAGGGATCTGAGGACCCAAGTAGATAGTATTCTCACCTTTGATAATCACATTGCCAAAGTGGTTAGAAAATCCTTCTATGTGGCCCACCTAATTACAAAAGGGTTCACATCCAGATCAAAAGAGGTCATTGTGCCCCTCTACTCATCACTCATCAGACCCATCATAGAGTACAACGCCCCATTTGGGATGTACCTTACAAGACACCTGCAACAGCTGGAAAGACCACAGAAGTACCTCACCAAGAGGATCACTGGTCTCAAACAGATGCCCTATGCAGCTCGACTGAAGAAACTCCAGCTGTACTCGGTTGCATACCGCCTACTCAGAGGTGATCTCTGCCTGACATACAAGGCCATGTCCAACCCAGAATTGATGGACATGCTCCACCTAAAGAAAACCTTATCCCCTTGAGCCACACGCTCTAGGGATCTAAACCTCACCACAACAATAAATAGGATGTGCTGGAAGGATAGATTCCTGTCCCAGAGACTTTCCATCCTTTGGAACAAGATTCCAATCTACATTAGTCAGAGCTCCTCACTAACACTCTTCAAAAGAAACCTTGACGAGTAGATAGGAAACAGAAAGTTTGCCCCTGGGATCACTTCAGTGGCTCTGCTGGACAGAAACACAGGGAACTAATCTAAGGGGGTGGCGAAAGCCAACACATCCTGGCTAGGCTTATAAATGCCTTCGGGCAGATAGCCTAGTACCTACCTATGAACCTATAAACCTATAAGGTGTGCTAGGTAATGACTTTGTCAAATGGAATGGGTCAACATTACGGGTTTTGTTATTGTTGTCTGTCCAATGTTTTTATTTTCAGTATTTTATTTTGATGATGTGATCACTCAACAGCATCCAGTTCAGGATTTCAATAGTAAACCTATATATATATATATATATATATATATATATATATATATATATATATATATATTTAGATATAGATATATATCTATATATCTATATATATATATATATATATATATATATATATATATATATATATATATATACAGATATAGATAAATTGCTGAAATATCAAATTACAGAAATTCGTGTCCATGAAGTCGAAACTTCAAAATAATGAAAGTGCATAAGCGCGAATAGGACTATGTCGAATTTGCACATATGCTTGTATGTTATGTTGCAGAAGTGTTTGGCTGAGATGGTGTCTGCAGTTTAAAGTGAGTGAGTGTGCGTGAGTGTTTTTCTAACTTGTACGAGTGGGTTAGGGTAGGGAGGTGGAGGTATGATTGTGTGTGTTGGCTGCGTGTGATTATTTTTTTCTTTACTGTTTGTGCGATCTCAGAGTTAGTATATATAAGTAGGGCAGTGGTGGGGGGTGCAGGGGGGCTTGCCCCCCTACATTTGTGTAGCGTAGGTGTGCGTATGTGTGGTGTTTTGTTGTATTTAATTGTTTTGTGGTGTGCGTGTTATGGTTTGTGTGTTGTGTGCTGTATTGTGTATGTTTGATATTTTGGATTTTTGGTTTTTTTACTGTCGAAATGCTAAAATTCGATATTTCAGCATTTCGGTAATATGAAGTGAAACCATATATATATATATATATATATATATATATATATATATATATATATATATATATATATATATATATATATATATATATATATATATATATATATATATATACACACACACACACACACACACACACACACACACACACACACACACACACACACACACACACACACACACATGTAGCTCTATATATCTGTAAGAACAAACTCTTAATATGTTGAACCTAAGAAGAACGAAAAATGACTGTGCATGTCAAACAGCAGTCTAACTTCTGAATGGAGATCGTGGAGCATTCAGAAAAAACAGCTGCTTCATTTAAAGACATTTAACACAGAAATGTAAGCTAAACAGTTCTGCATGGAGATCATGGTACAGTGAAGTTTGAGAAATTTACCCCTTTCCTCAGTGCAGTGTGATCTCAGAGTTGTATATATAATTTGCAGGGGGTGCAGGGGGGCTTGCCCCCTGTAAAAACATTGACAAATTACATTTCTATGTTAAAATATGAGTTTTAATGGAGTAGCTGTTTTTGTGAATGGTCTACGATCTCCATGCACAAGTTAGTGTGCTGTTTGACATGAGCAGTAAGTTTTCATTGTTCCTAAGTTTGGCTTGGAAAATGTTCATTATTGTCTCATTAATTTACATTTCATTGTTCTGGTCAGGGACGTCGGGAGGCATACGCAATGTACTGATTTCAGTACAACTTTTTTTAGAAGGGGGTAGCTTTTTTGGCAAAAAAAAATACGTACGTATTTTAAAGGGTGTTGGCTCCTTTAAGGAGCATACCAGCCAGTCGGAAGTGAGCTCTCATCATGGCTGGCTGGCTGCGAGCGGGAAACAATCACTGAGTTGGAACTTGGAAGGCAAGCAAATGGATTATTGGAAGGCAAGCGGAAAATTGAAAATCAGCGTAAGTAAAAAAGTGAAAACTGTGTTTGTGTATGGTTAGTTATTAGTTATTTCCCCTTAAAAAGTATTTGGTCGTGTTTGCTGTCTTGAGAAATTTTCACTGCTTTTTAGTGAGTTGAACTTCGGAATTAAACAGATTAGAGAAAGGGATTATGCGTACTCTATCTGTTTAGTTGGTGGTTCGGGTGCAGTGGTTTATTACCGAGTTTGATCCCTGTTCGGTATGCTGTCTCACACACATGTATGTTCGGTATGTCGACCATTGATGCAGTGAAGCGTAATATCCAGGTTCTGCAGCAGCACGCAGATGAGGCCGAGGACTGGGTGGAACGGCTGCAGTGGGAGGCAGAGGCCGAGAAGAGAGCTCGTGGGCAGGCTGAATCTGAGGTGACATCTCTGAATCGTCGCATGCAGTTGGTAGAGGTTTTACATACTAGACATCACATCTAGGTTTGCTGCCCCTAGTATTTCAACACTGCTTCTTTCAGTCATGGTACTGTCTACAGACTCCCATACCTTGATTGCTTTCATTGCAGTTGCCCTTTCCCAGACCAGTAATACTGGTGTTAACACTGTACATTTTCCTTTCACTTCATGGTTTGTGGTTTAGGAACATGGGTCCACTAGTAGCTTGCCTACTCTTGCCTGTGTGTACATTCCCCAGTATTGGTGACTGCAGTCCCTGCCACTGTGGCAAATGTAGTCCAAAAGGATGCTTTCTGTTCACCCTATTATGAATATCTTTTGAACAGGTCATTCTGATACCTATATTGGGAATGTTTGAGGGATTCTGCAGTTAGATGCAGTGCTGGAAGCAGGATGGTATAAACTGGGCTCCTACTTGTGGTTACATCTTATGGGGGTAGTATTAAATGTGACAGTTGGAAATGTTATGGTATTGCTAGCTTATTGAATATGGCTTAACTGCCAGATTTGGGTGGCACCTTATGGATGCATTGCCCTCTAGCCAAATTTCATTGCTGTAGCTGTTTTGGGGGAAAGTGTTGAGCGTGACTTAAACACAGTATACCAGGTGGCTTGGATAAAAGTAGCCCTGTGGTCCCAGGAACACATGCTCTTTGAGTACACTCAGCCATGCCAGTATAAGGCATGGAAATTTTGTGATCTGCTACATGCTGGAAATCTGTCCCCCCACAGAAGGCAGTTTGCATGACTCTTACTTTAGAACTATGAACTTTTTTGATACAATTACTGTTTTGAATGGAAGTTGGGTAAACACTGAAAAAAGTTAGATCACCCTAGAGTTAACTGTCTGCTTGCACCTGTCTTGTACCATTTCATCACTATGGCTAGGCTTACAAATGCCCCAGGGCAGATAGCCTAGTACTAAACTTTGAAACTATGAAACTAAGGGTGAGCAAGAAACAATCAGGCATTCGCATTTGCGTAGTTTGGCAAGCAAATGGATTATCGGAAACAATCGGCCATTCGCAAATGAATTATCGACAGGCGAAGGCAATCAACAATTGAAGTAAATGCATTACAACAGGCAAGGGGCAGGGCATTCAGTTCACAAATGGAAGACAAGTGTGTGTAGGCAAGGGGCATGCAGTTCACAAATGGGAGGAAGGCAGACAAGTGTGTGTAGGCAAGGGGCATGCAGTTCACAAATGGAAGGTGTGAGTGTCTGAAAATGCCCCCACATAATACACCTGCTGGGTGTAGGTGTTCAGGCTCAAACCCTGTACCTTTGCTTCAGGGTAAGAACAGCTTAAAGTCCCTAACCACCACTATTTCTGAACTTTGTTCAGATTTGCTTTTCTAATGATTGTGAGCTATGGTGAGAACTGAAGTTGTATTTCTCGCATTATTGTTTTTGATGTTTGTCCAGGTTTTTTGTGCTAAGGTGAGAACTGAATTTGTATTCCCTCATTATTGGCTTTGTTTGTCCAGGTTTTTTGTGTTAAGAGGTTGAGAGCTATCTAAATGATAGCCATTAAGTTTGTCTTCCTGTTTTTCAAGCTGCTGATTTAGCATAGTGGTATATTGCACTGACTATAGTGTATATGGTTCTGGGTTCAAGACATACCTGGTGATAAACATCGCATTTTATTCTAGCAACTTTTCAAAATTATACAAGCAATGTTTAAAATGTGTCCCTGTTTTTTGGGCTCCCCCCCCCCAATAAATGTTGGCTTTTTCCAGATTTCTTGTGCTGCAAAGTTCAGAGATACAGCTGAGTGTCAACATTTTACAAGGAGCTGAGAGCTGCAGGGGAACTTAAGTTTAGTGCTAAAAAACAAAGAAGCAAAGGGCAGAGAAAGCACAACAGCAGTCACAAAATAGCGTATAGATAAATTTAATCTCCGCTTTCGTAAATAACTTCATCAGAATACAACATTCACATAAAACAGCAAACTTTATATACAACAACTAATTAATGAATGCATCACATGATAAATTACTTAATTGCTCATAAAAATATTTAAAAAGACATTAAACAAAACTGACTGAAAAAATATATCAAACACAAAATAATTCAAGCAACTTATTCCTATCTAGATTTTTTGAAATAGATAGTTTTCGGTATTTTAAAAAACATTTTAGATTAATGGTGTCATTTAACCCAGGGGGGTTATCTGAAAAGAGTTTTATCTGCCATAAGACCTCTCGCTGTTCAACATAATTCTTAAAGTCACCAGCCCTGCCATCATTAATACATGTCTCTAACACAGTAAACATAAATTTTTTGAAGCCAGTACAAGAAACCGAATGTCTAAATAAGGCATTGTTATGGTTCTTAGTCTTAATGGCATATAAATGTTCTTTAACACGTGTGCCCAAACTTCTAGTGGTCATGCCAACATAGAAAGCTGGGCAAATGGAACATAAAGCAATATAAATGAGTCCACTACTAGTACAGTCAACATAACCTCTCACTTCTAAAATCCTGTCACTAGTGACAACATTAATAAGTGGACCCTCAGATATAAAACGACAAATGGTACAATTATTGCATCTAAACATACCCCTCTTATTCAGTTTATCGTGAACAGATGTTCTTCTATCAGAACTAGCTCTCTCAAAAATGTTTTTTAACGAATTGTTTTTACGGAATACAAAATTGGGTTTACTACCCACTACTTTAATGATGTCCTGGTTGCCTTTGATAACTTTCCAGTTGTCTTCTAATATCTTTTTTAATTTAAAACAATCTGAACTCATATCAAAGGAACAAAATTGTTCTGTGTTAACATGTTTACTGGTCACCGGGTCAACTTCAGATGCCTGGTTGCTAAAATTAATAAAACCACTTTTCAAAATTGATGGAAAAAATACATCTCGTTTACTAAAAACCTCAGTACCTGTGTCTATCAAAAAATTCTCATCATAGCCTCTAAGGCTAAACAAATACACAATAAAATGAAATTCATCTACAACATCAATTATTCTAGTGGTCATACGACTGGCTCTTATAAACTGTCCCCTAGGAATATTTTTAATAATATGCTTGGGGTGACCACTAGAAAAATGTAGGTATCCATTTGTGAAAGTTCTTTTTCTGTGTATTTTACTTTGAAAACAGTTGTTATCAAAGTCCCACCAAAGATGTACATCCAGAAAATTAATAGTTGATCCTACCTCACCCAGGGTGAATTGAAGAAACTCTGACTTAGAGTTCAATTCCTGTACCATGTTCGAAACTGTAGTTTTATTGCCTTCAATAATAAAAATTAAATCGTCAATGTATCTTCCATAAAATAACATGTTAAATCTACTGTTAACAGTAGACAAAACCTCCTCCTCCCACCAAGCCATAACTATGTTGGCGTAGGCTGGGGCGGCAGGGGAACCCATGGCGACCCCACGTTTTTGTCTATAATAGTTGTTCCTAAACAAGAAAAAATTATTTTCTAAGATAATATCCAAAAATCGACACACTAAAGAAACCTGGGAACTATTCAGAAGTTTCTTTGAAACCAAAAAACTACGTACTGCTTCAACACCATCGGAATGGGGTATACAAGTATAGAGTGAATTAACGTCCAATGTAAAAATGATATGTTTGGTGGGGTCAAAAATGTTTTCTTCATAGAAAATTTTTACCTTATTCAAAAAGTGCCAAGAGTCTTTTATGAAAGATGTCTGTGTATCTAACAAAGGCCCCAACATGCTGTCTATAATTAATGAAAGACCCTCTGTGACAGAATGTGGAGATGACACAATTGGTCGTAAAGGGGGGTTTAACACATTTTTGTGGGTTTTGGGAATCCCAAAAATAACCCCAATCTTGGGGTTATCAACAACACAAAAGTTGTATAAACTAAAAGTAATTTCCCCACACATTAAGGCATCGTAAATGTAAGAATGTACTTTTTTGAAACATTTCATGATGTCAAACAATGCAATAGTCTCATATTCGCAGTTGTTAGCCAAAATGTCCAACATTTTTTTGTAGTAGTCATTATGCTTCATTACTACTATGTTGGAGCCCTTGTCACTTTTCATGAACCTGAAAGTGGTCGCTAACTCCTTTAGATGTTTTAATGCTTGTCTTTCTGAATATTCTAAATTATTTTGGTGAATATGCTGTTTGCTAAACAACAAATTTACATCATTAATACATGATTCTTCATAAGACTTAATCGTATGATGTAAGTTGGGAACAAAACTAGAAGGTTTTTTAACTATATTGTGATTATCAGAAATACCATGCATCAAAAATGACAGATTTAATTGCCTAGTAAATTTTTTGATGTCAACAATGGTTCTGCTATAATCAGCCTTTCGGCTAGGAATAAAATTTAAACCATATTTTAACACAGATAATTCAGCATTAGTAAAAGAAAAATCAGTCAAGTTGATAATGTCAAAGTCATCCAAACAATCGGTTATTCCTCGTCCCCTGACGAACTCGAACCCAAAAAAGTCCTACTTCTGGTCAGCACAGAGCTCTTGCCAAAAGAATTAACACTATTCTTTTTGGAAGAACTGTCAGATGGTAAAGTCACTACTTTGTCTTTTTTGTTGGCAATAATGACCACAGGGTCAATAAGATTACTTGTGTGGCCACTAGATGGTTCATTCGCAATAACAATGTCATCACAGTCCAAAGGCTTGTCTTTATTGATGTCTGTTTTCGAAAAAACAGAAGCCGGCACCAAGGGAGGAAAAGATGTATTATAATTAGAACAACTGTTGAAAACTGTGTCAGCTTGATTTTGAAAGCGTTTAACTACATGTGAAGACGAACTACTTGACTGAAAAGCAAAGTTTGACCTTTGCTTAGAAACCGTGGAATTACGATAGCCAGGAACAAAATAATTATAAGCAATTTTCTGGTCATAAGCGTTAATGTCACGGTCCAACTTGGATTTCTTTCTCGTGGTTACCTCATTAATGTGCACATTCAGTTCATTACTTAGAGTACCAAAAATGGTTTTAAAACGACCCTCGGGTAGTCGATTTTTAATAAAAACCTCACATTCCTTAATTTCCTTAGTTAGCAAAGACATTTTGTTAACATTGTTATCAATGAGCAGGTGTAAAAAACGAACACCTGCTTCGTTGAAAAAGTTAACTAAGGTACCAAAAAACGGATGCCCGCTGTTAATACCATTAGGGCATTTAAAAAACCGGAGGCCCTTAGGAACAACCCCCAGTTCTATACATCTAGAAAAATAGTGATTTTCAATCTCTAAAGATTTGTACCTTTTGAGAAGCTTCAAAAGCAAATCACGCTGGATGTTAATGTCCCCGTCGTTGATACCAGGAGAGCCACGGGTAAGGTTGCAAAAAGGATTAACATCACGGTTAAGGAGCTGAAAACAGCAAGTGTTCTCACCGCTGTTACATCTAGTAGTCTTGCTCGGTTTCCGGTTCATGCTCCTAAGGTTTCCGTGGGGAGATCCTTCCAAATCAATGACAGTGTCTAGTTCTTCATTAGAACCAGTTGGGCTAGAAGCCTGCAATATGTTCTCCGTTGCTTTCGCTTTAGTGACCAAAAATTTTAACGATAGTTGTATATCCATGAGCGTTGAAATTAATAAATCTCCGGCTTTGTCAGCCCCAGTAGGAGGTGTTGAATGAACAGACATGTTCAATAGAGTATCGTCGGCTATCTCTGCCATGGATAGCTGAATAAAAATCACACAAAACGGAAAGCTACTGATAAAACCAAAAAACAAAGAAGCAAAGGGCAGAGAAAGCACAACAGCAGTCACAAAATAGCGTATAGATAAATTTAATCTCCGCTTTCGTAAATAACTTCATCAGAATACAACATTCACATAAAACAGCAAACTTTATATACAACAACTAATTAATGAATGCATCACATGATAAATTACTTAATTGCTCATAAAAATATTTAAAAAGACAAAAAATTTATGTTTACTGTGTTAGAGACATGTATTAATGATGGCAGGGCTGGTGACTTTAAGAATTATGTTGAACAGCGAGAGGTCTTATGGCAGATAAAACTCTTTTCAGATAACCCCCCTGGGTTAAATGACACCATTAATCTAAAATGTTTTTTAAAATACCGAAAACTATCTATTTCAAAAAATCTAGATAGGAATAAGTTGCTTGAATTATTTTGTGTTTGATATATTTTTTCAGTCAGTTTTGTTTAATGTCTTTTTAAATATTTTTATGAGCAATTAAGTAATTTATCATGTGATGCATTCATTAATTAGTTGTTGTATATAAAGTTTGCTGTTTTATGTGAATGTTGTATTCTGATGAAGTTATTTACTGCGGAGATTAAATTTATCTATACGCTATTTTGTGACTGCTGTTGTGCTTTCTCTGCCCTTTGCTTCTTTGTTTTTTGGTTTTATCAGTAGCTTTCCGTTTTGTGTGATTTTTATTTAAGTTTAGTGCTGCTGATGCAGAGTTTGCTCGTTCTGTTAATAGCACAACAGGTAGTGTACTTGCTTTTGATGCAGAAGGCTGTGGGTTCTTCTCCCACAGTAGGTAGATGTATTGCTGAAACTGTACTGTGTTGTAAAGGGGGGTGGATGCTGTAGCCTGTTTTGGCGAAGGTATCTAGTAGTAACTATGAACCTGTTATCAGTTTACCATCCATTCCCTATTGCAGTGTATCATTGTTTTTAATGCAACATAGGCAATTTATTCCTCAAGGGCAACAGGCACATTATTTGTAGATGAAACCATGAAATATAAAGTTGTTTGCTAGCAGCAGCCTCTTCATTAGTTACAGATTTCTCTAATGTGGAATTATGTAGATGGCTTTTTTTACTAGTTCAGAGATTCTGCATATTTACTGCTACTGGTGGACTGTAGAAGTTTGAGTAGACATTTTATGATGGAAGGTGTATCAAAGAGCATGTGTATGTTTCATGTGCAAGGGCCTATGATTTGAAAACAGCCCAAAGTTAATCTTTATCTGCCACAGGCAAAATGTATTTTCTTTGAATGTGGGTTTCAATGCTGTTTCAATGAATGTGAGTTTCAAGGGCAGAGAAGTTTTAATGCTAAGTCTAGTTTTATTGTGAGACTGCATTGCTTTGTTTAGCAGATATTTATTGGTGTTCATGCTGTAAAATGCAAAATAAAACTTTTTCTGGCAAATCATTTAGGAATGAAGTCACTAAATAATGACCGACATTAAGTTTCAGACGTCATAATCTTCAGAAAAATGCATGCTAAAGCAAAACCTGATATTCTAGCAACTGTCTTAAGTTTATACAAGGTCAATTTTTTGTACTGTTTGTATGTTCCCCAATATATTTGGCCTTGTCCAGATTTCCTGCATTAAGAGGTTGAGAGGTATCTCTGCAAAATAGCAATTTTGGAAGAAAACATGGAGGGTTTACTTTACTTTTATAAATAACTGTAATGATCCGAGTTATACATTACTTTTATTTCAGAAATGCGTGTAGATTCTCTATTTTTTTTCAGCTGCTCTAAGTTAACTGTGCTCATATTAAAATGGTGTCCCTCCTTTGACAGGTTTCCAGCTGTATTGTCTGGCAATTTTATATTTTTGCATCACATTTTTGGTCCGTTTTTCATAAAATTGCAGTTTTCTGGCAAATTAGTGGCAAATTGTTAAAGACTGAAGTTAGAAAATAATGCAGACATTTCAGTTTCAGATTTCATACCTTTCAGAATATTCGTACTGATGCAAGACCTACTACTATTCTATTATCTTTCTAAGTTTATAAGAGCAATATTTAAAAAAAATGTCCTTATTTTTGGGCCTTTGCCTCAGTTTTATTTATGAGTTTGTTGCTGTAAGAGGTTGAGAGGTTTTGTGTGTGTGTGTGTGTGTGGTAGGTAGCATACCTCTCAACTGTCCACATTTTGCAGAATGTCCAGATTTTTGCCCCATATTTTTTTCTGTTCCTCATAAATTTTGTGATTTTCTAGAAAATCATTGAAGGCTGAAGTTGCTAAGTAATGACAGACATTTGAGCTTCAGACTTCATGTCCTTTAGAAAATTCATACTAGCACAAATCCTGTTATTCTAGCAACTTTCTAAGTTCACGAGAACATTATTTAATATCTGTCCCTGTTTATTTTAGGCTTTGTCTATATTTCTTGCACTAAGAGGTAGGTAGGGGTGTGTGTGTGAATGAAACATCCTAGTTAGTGGTAGCAGGTGGTTAGTAATTTACTCAAGCTCAAAACCTGTACCTTAGTTACAGAAAACAAAAGCATAAAGTCTCTACCCCAACTACCATGCTGTATTTTTCAAAGAACTGACATTTCAGGTTAATTTTCAATTCAAGGAACCGAGTTTGAGTGAATTTATATTATATTACTGAAGAGGCATTACAGCGAATGCCTCTTCATCGACACTGAAAGAACGAACCGTGAATTACGAGAATGGCCATAGCTTGGCTGGGGAGGGGGGTAGCAGTTTGAGAGCTGTCAGTACAAGTTTGAAAATCCTAGCTACACCCCTGGTTCTGGTAATTCAATCTTCTAAAATAGATCCACACAGACAGATATATCTATATCTATATATATATATATATATATATATATATATATATATATATATATATATATATATATATGTGTGTGTGTGTGTGTGTGTGTGTGTGTGTGTGGGTCTACTTCACTTCACCGAAATCCAATTTCACTGACATTCATTTCACTGAGACCAAATCACTTAAAGTTCACAACACTGACAACTCCTTTCACTGAATCTAATTTCACTGAACTGTAAGCTATAGACTTGATGTGGCAGTCTGTAGAGTACTATGAGGCAAGTAAAGCTCATATTTATTTATTTATTTATTTATTTTACATTTGTTTACCGGGCTAGTCCAACTGGATACATTTCCATTTTCAGCAGAGGCCCGGGGAGAAAAGCTCCACGTTGAAGTTAATACAAAGTCTTTTACATAAAGAAAGTAATTAGTTAGTAAAATACATCAGAAATAAGGTTTATTCTAAATTCTAGTAATTAAAAAATATTAATAAGTAAGCACATTAACTCAAATTTCTTTACAGTACAAGATTGGAGAGATTATACTTTAGTAAAAACATTCAAGAAGAGTTTAATTAAAAAGTAAGTGTAAACCATTGAGAGAAGTATATACATTCATAACAGAGGATAAATACCAAGGGAGAGGTAGAGAAAAAACTACTCAAGGGAAAGAGTAGAAACAGGAGAGAGAAAGGAGATTTAGAGAAAAGTAGTTAGTAGAATCATGAGATTAGTCAGGATTGATGCATGGGCATAGCCAGAGTGTTTTTAGATGTTGTTTGAGCTTTTGTTTAAAGAGGAAGGGTGATGAGATAGAAGTTAGAGTGGCTGGTAGACGATTCCAGTATTTACCTATAGTGTTGGCGAAAAGTGAATCACCTGCTATGTTACTGGACTTACTTATCTTGACCAGAAGTTTGTTAGAGGAGCGTAAAGAATTTAGGTTAGAATAAGGAGAAATAAGGTCAGACAGTATAGGAGTATTTTTAGGTTGGTAAAAATTCTGTGAACAAAAGTAAGTTGGGAGAGTAGTAGTGTATTTTCTAGTTCAAGCCAGTGTAGTTGTTGTAGATTGTGACAGTGGTGAGTTGAAATGGGTTTCAGTGGCAAATCTAGCAATGCTATAGTATGCATTTGCTAGTTTAGTAAGGTTATTTTTTTTAGGTTTGTGTATATGGATGAGGCATAAAGAAGAGTAGAAATAAGATGAGAGTGTGCAAGTGTGATTTTTGCTTGTGGAGTTAAGAAGGTTTTAATTCTATATAAGGAGCCAAGCTTTCTATTAACAGTTTTATAGTGTTACTAATATGATTATCAAAAGTGAGGTTATTGTCAATTAAAATACCCAATAGCTTAGTGGTAGAGTCAGGGCTATATGTGTGCCATTGTTGGATGTAATTGTGAAGTCTAAGAGGAGACTTAATATTAGGCCTGAAGAGTAGGAGTTTGGTTTTAGCATTCAAAAGGAGGCAACGTTCAAGAACCATGCCTCATCTGTGCTAAATACATTCTGTGTGAGGGTTTGTAGTTCAAGGGAAGAGTTTGCAGAGCATATGAGTGTGGAGTCGTCTGCATATTGAATACAAGTAGCTTGAGGTATTGCTGCATGTAAGTCATTTATGAATAAAGAGAAGAGGAGAGGTCCTAGGATGGACCCTGTGGTACTCAAGAGAGACTGGCAGAAGGGATGAAAGAGTATTATCCCAGAGAACTGCCTGTTGCCTGTTATTAAGGTAGGAAGTGAACCATTGAATAGCTTTGGTATCTAGAGAGGGATTCAAGGGTTTCTATGAGCATATTATGGTTTACCATGTCAAAGGCTTTGACAGGTCTATAAAGAGTGCAGATGACAGAATATTATTATTTGGTTTCTGTTTATACATTCAGTAAAAGATAGGAGAGCTGTTGTAGTACTATGAAATGGCCTAAAGCCGTGTTGACAGTTGGCTAGTAGGCTATATTGAGTAAGGTGGTGCATTAGCTGATGATGAATACATTTCTCCATGATTTTTGCTAAGGGAGATAAGAGTGCAATAGGTCTATAGTTAGAATAGTCATTTGAGCTACCACCTTTGTGTAAAGGAATTATGTGGGAAATTTTCCAGATAACAGGTATGGTACCCTCACTGATGGTTCTATTAATAATGAGAGATATGGGATAGGCAACTTCTTCAGCTGCTTTTTGAAGGTATTCAGATGGTAACTGATCAGCAGAAGGGGTACAAGGTTTGAGTTTTTGGATGAGTTTAAGGATGTAAGAAGTAGAGATAGGTTGTAGTTGGAATATAGGGAGATTAGTAGATGTGCCAGCGTGAATATTTGCTTTGTCTATAGTAAGATGACTAGCTAGTGAATTAATGGTGTTTGTGAAAAAGGAGTTAAAGGCATTGGCAGTTTGATGTGAGGTATTCTTTTCGGTCCCAGAAGGTGAAGGTGTAGTAGAATGGCCTGGGTGTAGGAGTGAATTTAGGGTTGACCAGAACCTTTTGGGGTTGTTATGATGAGTTTGGTGTAGTTTACAATAATAGTTTTTTTTATCTGTAAGAACAGCTTTTTTAGTGCTATTTCTTAACTGTCTAAAGGTTTGTTGGTCTGAGGTTGTTTTTGTACATCTCCATTTAGCCCAAGCTTTGTTCCTAAGTAATATTTTCTGTTTTGTCTCTTTGGACAGCCAGGGGGCAGGTTTAGATTTAATTCTGATAGATTGTTTTGGAGCATGTTGGTCAACTATCGATAGGAATTTGGTATTGAAATATGTGATGGATTCTTCCAGTGTTAGGGTTTTTAGAAGATCCCATTTACAGGCTTTTAATTCATTTTTGAATGATGATAGGTTGAAGTGTTTCTTGTTACGTAAAACCCTGTAGGTAGGAATGTGATTTATGTCACTCTTTTGTCTTATGACGTAAGTTAAGGAATGATCACTTACATCATCAGGCAAAGTTCCTGTTGTATATGTTTGTTGCTGTTTGTTAATAAGAATCCAATCTAAAATACTTTCTTTGTTATTGGGTTTATTAATTCTTGTGGGATTAGAGATTAGCTGAGTAAAGCCATGTAGATTAATGTGAGATGAAGAATTATTTGTATTAGTAGAGGACCAATCACAGTTAAAGTCTCCTAAAATTATAGTTTCTTGTGGGTAGGAAGAGGATATCCAACTTAAGATATTCTCAATTGTAGTGTAATTATTGCCCGGGGTAGGTAGATACAGATTATATAAATAGATTTTTAGGGTTAAGTTGTAGTTTAGAGTAAGGATCTCAGCTTTAACATCTTTTGGAGGGTCAGAGGGTTGTGCAGTGATTTCTAGTCCATTTTAAATAGAAGTGCAACTCCTCCGCCCTTCCGTTGCATGCGGTCCATTCTCAATATGTTATATCCAGGGGGAAGTATTGCATTATCTTTAGTACTAGGTTTTAGCCATGTTTCAGTGAGACAGAGAATATCAAAGGAGTGAGTATCAAGGAGAGCATGGAGATGAGCAATCTTATTGTTAATACTACGGATATTGAGGTGTCCTATGAGTAAGGCATTAAAGACAGTGGTAAGAACAGAGGGGATAGTGTATGAGGTATTGTGAGGTAAATTAGTGGAGTTATCAGTTGGTCCAGGATTGGGCCTATTCCCTGTTATGCCCTGTTCCCCACTGTAGTGTGACCTGGAGTTATAGTTGGGGGATAGGGGGGCACAGCCTCCTACGTCGGGGATTGGGGGTGGCATAGCCCTCCACTTAGTTTGGTTTTATATTGTCTGTTTTTTGTTAAGAGGATATATTAGTAGTTTTTAAGTTGTGGAAAGAGGTAGCCATTAGTATTGTGAGTTTGTTTGTGCATGGTTTTCCATTTAGTCTTGTAAAATTTTGCATTTTAAGCTGTCTGTGAAATGAGAGTCAGTGAAGTGAGTTGTCAGTGTTTTGAAGTTTAGGTGATTTGGTCTCAGTGAAATGAATGTCAGTGAAAGTGAAATGGGATTTTGGTGAAGTGAAGTAGACCTATACATATATATATATATATATATATATATATATATATATATATATACGTATATATATATATATATATATATATATATATATATATATATTTATGTGTGTGTGTGTATATATATATATATATATATATATATATATGTTCATAGTTTCATAGGTAGGTAGTAGGCTATCTGCCCAAGGGCATTTATAAGTCTAGCCAGAGTGTGTCAGCTTTCGCCACTCCATTGATTAATTAACGGAGGCTCTGTCAAGCAGAGCCAATGAAGTGATCCCAAGGGTGCATTTTCTTTTACCCATCCACTCGTCAAGGCTTCTCTTGAAGAGTGTTAGTGAGGGGTTCTGCTTAATGTAGTTAGGAATTTTGTTCCAAAGCATGGGGAATCTCTGTGACAGGAATCTATCCCTCCAGCATGTTCTATTTATTGTTGTGGTGAGGTTTAGCTAACTAGAGCGCGTGGCTCGCAGTGACTTGGATTTCTTTAGGTGAAGCATGTCCATCAATTCTGAGTTGGACATGGCTTTGTAAGTCAGGCAGAGATCACCTCTGAGTAAGCGATATGCCACTGAGTACAGCCGGATTTTTTTCAGTCAGGTTGTATAGAATATACATTTGAGGCCAGTAATCCTCTTGGTGAGGCACTTTTGTGGTCTTTCCAGCTGTTGGAAGTGTCTTGTGAGGTACATCCCAAATGGGGCATTGGACTCTATGATGGGTCTGATGAGTGACGAGTAGAGGGGCACTATAATCTCTTTATTTCTAGATGCAAACCCCTTAATAATTAGATGCACCACATAGAAGGATTTCCTAACTACTTTGGCAATATGATTGTCAAAGGAGAAATTACTATCTACCTGGGTCCTGAGATCTCTTATTACCTCTTCTGTATTAAGGGGGCTGCCACCGATGTGGTAATTTGTGGGTGTTTTGTTTTTCCCAAACGGGATGACTGTGCATTTTTTGGCATTTAGCTTGAGGCCATGACTTTGACACCAGGTGCCTGTCTCAGGAAGGCCTTTTTGAAGGATGTCTGTGTCAGCCAGAGAGTCAATTATGGCACCCAGTTTGCAATCATCAGCGAACTTGGTTAGCCATAGCCCTCCTGTGTTTGCCTGTACTTCTGAGAAATATATGCTGAACAGTAGGGGTCCCAGAACCTAGCCTTGCGGAACACCACTTGTGACTGGTTTAGAGTCGGACCTGGAGCCCGCTATTCTTATATTCATGTTATTTGATCAAACATTTTAAATGTCAAGTGACACAGTATTGACATCCAAAATACTGAAATAAAATCCAGCAAAAACAGCTTTTTTGCAGGGGAAGCCCCTTGCGACCTCGGAGTTATATATATATATATATATATATATATATATATATATATATGTATATATATAGCGGGGTTGTGGGGGGTGCATGGGGGCTTCCCCCCTGCTTATATGTAGGATAAGTTCTTGTATTTGTGTTGTGTTTGTGTGTGTTTTGTTTGTCAGTTGTAGTGTGGGGAAGAAGGTGTATGTGTGTTTGTGTGGTGGAGGGTGTATTTAAAAGTTGCGATTTTGAATTTTGCGCTTTTGGGGTTTCGGTATTTTGAATTTTCAGCTTTATAGTCTGGAGATACTGTGAATCTATATATATATGTATATATATATATATGTGTGTGTGTGTGTGTGTAAATACGGAGAAACAAAGTACCGAAATGACCACAGCGATAGGCATAAAACAAATACTTTAATAAAGCAAAATAAGTTACTATTACACAAATAAAAAGACTAATATATATATACACGGCTATTAATAGGACGTGCTGGAGGGATAGATTCATCACCCAAAGACTCCCTATGCTGTGGAATAAAATCCCGGTATATGTGAGGCAGAGCACCTCGCTGGCCTTGTTCAAGATAAATCTTGACCAATGGATGGGAGATCGCAGATATACCCCAGGGATTACCTCAGTGTCACTGCTCAACAGAGGCACAGCAAAATAATGGGTATAGTTCCCCATACTAAAGGGGTGGCGTAAGCCACAAAACTATGGGCTAGGCTTGTAAATGCCCTCGGGCAGATAGCCTAGTATGAACCTATGAACCTATGAACCTATATATATATATATATATATATATATATATATATATAGATCTACTTAATATGATTGACAGCTCATATGATCGATACTCATTTCACTGACACCAAAACACAGAAAGCTCAAACACCGAAAACTCATTTGATCGAAACTCATAATATCGACACATGAAATTCAAAGCATTATGCCCTTTCCCCACTGTAGCGCAACTCTGGAGTTAGAATAAATAGTTAGGTGGGTGTGGGGGGCACTGTGGTGTGACCTATAACTGCTCCATGCTGTAGTGCAATATAGGCCTTGATAAGGGGTTCGATACCTATACATGTCGGTTGTGGATGTTTTGTGTGTTTCTCACTGTCTGTGTAGGGAGCAATGCATTTTAGGCTAGTCACCCACAGTACAGTTGAAATGCCCTAGTTTGGTAATCCTGCTGATGTAATTCATTGTGAAATACACCTTTGGTAAAGGACTTCTCTAGTAATCCCGGTGGTGTGCCGTATAACAGCTCCATGCTGTAGTGTCCTGGTGTGTGTGTCTCACTGTCTGTGTAGGGAGCAATGCATTTTAGGCTATTCACTCAGTACAGTTGAAATGCCCTAGTTTGGTAATCCTGCTGATGTCATTCATTGTGAAATACACCTTTGGGGAAGGACTTTTTTAGTAATCCCTGTGGTGCGTCCTATAACAGCTCCATGCTGTAGTGTGGTATAGACCTCAGTCATGGGGGGTCTATACACACACACATGTCAATTGTGTATGTTTTGTGTGTGTCTTACTGTCTGTGTAGGGAGCAATGCATTTTAGGCTAGTCACTCAGTACAGTTGAAATGCCCTAGTTTGGTAATCCTGCTGATGTCATTCATTGTGAAATACACCTTTGGGGAAGAAGTACTCCAGTAATGTCTGTCTCACATACTATAACATACTCACAGACATGGCAGATAGGTGTGTGTGTGTGTGTGTGTGTGTGTGTGTGTGTGTGTGTGTGTGTGTGTGTGTGTGTGTGTGTGTGTGTTTGTAACTTGTATCCTGTGTAGAGATGGGTGTGAGTGTGTGACACCTGTGGGCAATGTGGAGGGGGTTTTGCTTATTTCTTTTATGGCAGCCATACTATATATCACAATGTCAACCATACAGGGATAACAGATGTAAATTAGCTGAGAGACTGGGGTGTAAAGCCATACCCATACATGTGACATCAAGGCCAGCCAATCACAGTTAACAACTCCACTATTACCCAGAGCACACACTCAACCCATGTGTCATATGCACACACATGCCTAGGCAACAGCCAATATGTGGGTAGTACACTGCATATTGGCCACTGATAGTAACTATGCAGTGATAACAGTGGGCTACAGAGGGCATGTCACCCTGCCCATCTGACCAATATGCACGTAAATGCAGAGAGTGCACCTCCACCATGTTCCCCAGTGGAAACATGCACCACCTGTGGTGCCTCCACATGTGACTCACAATGGACATACCATGCCTGACAACATGCCCTGTATGGACATATGACACTGACATCAGGGAATGCTGTTAGCATGCTTTCAATGTTGGTGCAGAGTAAACCTGCTGCCCATTACCATTTCCTGCCAAAGGTCGGCAAGACTGGTACATCTGATGATAATCTGTGTTCACAACATGGGACAGACACCCTAGGTACCGTTCCACATGTCACTGTACATGCAAGTGGGAGGTGTGCACATTCCAGACACCATCCATGTCATGGACTAAGGAACACATACACAGCAAGTGATGCACAGCATTGGCCACACACAATAGTCACCCAGGTGACTGGATGGGGGATGCAATACCCACCTGTGTGTGCAAATGCAGAAACTACAGGCCTGAACCACAATGCAGACCATTGTCATGTGGCCTGATGTCAAGTTATATCCATCGCCTACCCTTGTACAGCCTGCTGGCACAATTGACCACCACACACCCGTGCAGACATGCACCCATGCATGTCAGAACTGGCACCCTGTGTGTTCGTGTGTGTTTGTTGTATGGTGCGTATGTCCACATCCACACTCGCTACAACCCTCCAGGGCATACTGAAGCATGCTGTCTGATGTATGACACCTCCTCATACTCTTTGCCCATACAACCTCCATATGACCCATGTGGTGCATGTGATACCTGCACATTGATGTGTTGTGGCAATCCCACTAGTGATGGGTTGCACTCCTGGTCCTGCCAAGTGTGTCAATGTGTGTGCGTCCCTGTGTGAGTATGCCTGTGACGTTGGCATCTGTTCATGCAGACAGGCATGTGTACATCACCTACTGTATAACTACCATATCCCTGTTGTAGATGTCACTCACCATCACATATATGTTCTGAGGGCAACACAGCAGGTAACCCATGTGGTGCATCCAATAACTGCATCGAACTGTGATAGCACTACATAGTTGTCGGGGATTTGATACTCTGTGCTGGTAGGTGTGTAACACAAACATGCTTCAGTTTTACTCTCCCACCCCTCACTGACATGTATTTGCCTCTGTCTGCCTCCCTCACTCCCTCTCTGGTGGATGTGGAGACCCACAGCTGCTTTAGTTAGGCAGCAGCATGTGTATTTTAAGTGATATTCATGATCTTCTGATGGCCTCTGCACAACCTGCAGCCCTCCCCTAGCTGATTACATGTGAAACAGCTGTGGTAACATTCCCATAGCCATTTGCATGGAAACACACTCCAATGCCTAGGAAAATCATGGTAGTGTTGGCTCTTTTCAGTCACTGTGAGCAGGAACTAGATCTATTGTTTTGCAAACAACATCTCAGATGGATTGGGGATTTACCTCTAACAACATACACTGTGGAAAGAGGGCAACAAACAGGAGGGGGATGTGCCTGACCTGACTACAGACTATAAGTGCTGCTATACTGCATTTGGAGTAATGTTGGTTTAACATTGTTTGTCTGGATATGCCTGTTGTACATGTCACAATACCTGCCATATCAGTTCCATGTTTATGAGGAATCCCCATCTGCAGGGTCTTCTGCAGACTGGGCAGTCTTGTGCCTTTGGTTTCATGTGTTAGCCACGATGCATCTATCTGTGGATTGCAGAAGGTAGTGTGAGGATTGCAGTCTGTAGATGGTGAAGGCCGTGATAGTTACTGACTTCATATCCATCATAGGACATATGTTGAAACAAACCCCGTTACAATGGTAAATTTATGAGGTTATCACAGCAACATGTCATTATTGGCCCTGTGTATGTGCTGCCAGCCACCCCTCTGTCAACCTTTGTACATATGTTGTGCATGAAGTGGTGCATATGTGCTGTACACCATAAATACTGTCATCATATCTGATAACAAGCCAGTGATATATCAGATTGCTACACATGTCATGTACAGTAGGGGTTATATTTCATGACATAACCTGGACATTCTGTGGATGTTTGTACAGTACTGAGGTCTGTGTAGTGATGGTGAATGTCGGCAGTGTGTGTATTGTTAATATGTACTTTAGCCTGTGTACAGACTGTGGTAGATGTCATTGTTCTAGCTCCCCTTCTATCTGATATTACATGCTGCCCCACTGTATGGTACCGTTTTGCTGTACATGTTTGTAGGGCCATACACACACATGTCCCATACCACAGACAGCCATCAGACCAAACTGTGTATCAGCCCAGTATATGTAAGGCCATTCTGTGAGTGGCACATATGAGGATGGTGTAGAACAGATAGTCCATCTACTGTAAGGTTATGCTAGCTTACCATATGTGGCTGTGGCTGTGTTTACATTGGTTGTGGTTATGCACTTTCACACAGGTGTATCTTACCCTGTGCTGTGACATGGCTGTTGAGCCTGCTATATATGCAGGTACATGTGCGTTCCCCCATACGAGATGTAGGCCAGTGTTGATCCAGTCTTCCTGTAGCCTGCACAGTGCATTGTTACATGCCTAGCAGCTTATAGATCCAGGGATCTAAACCTTGTCATCACAATAAACAAAACATGCTGGAGGGATAGGTTCCTGACCCAGGGACTCCCCAGACACTGGAATAGACTGCTCATACATGTCAAGCAGAGCACCTCCTTGGCCCTCTTCAAAAGGAACCTTGAAGATTAGATGGGAGATAGGAAATTCACCCCAGGGATCAAGTCAGTCGCCCTGCTAGACAGGGGTCCAAGGAAGTAAATAGGGTGGGAAGAAATAGCCAGGGAATTGTTATGGCTAGGCTTGTATAGGCCGTAGGGCCGATAGCCTAGTACCAACCTATGAACCTTACCCAGTGAGATGTCATGTGCAGATACTTGCCAGATGTACTGCTGCCAGGCCTCTATTAAAAGTCATGTATGTCAGACAGAGCAGTGAGATGCTGTACAGATTTATGTCAATATCTAGTGGGTGGTATGTGTCCATGGCACCCCTGTACCAGCAGTCATTATGTGTCAGGCCAAACAGGAGTGTGTGAATCCAAAACCTATGGTGGCAAATGTGTACCAGTCATTATGTGTTATACCCATCTACATGGTTGTCTACATCCATATTGTCAGGCCTGGTACACATGTTGTGCACTAAAAGATTATGTGTATTCCTCTGGACTGTACAGGGTGTGTCCGAAGTTCCACATATATTGGCCAATATCTGAGCTGCACTCCACAGGGGCATTATATGCTAGCGGCGGTACTTTATAATGATTTACTTAGGATGTCTGTCAGTAGCCAATGGCACACATGTTATAAGCAGATGTCACCTTGCACACACACTATGTCTGTGAAGCCAATCACAATGACAGTAGCAATAGTCTAGTAATATACCTACTATACATACCTGACATCGCCTTGCACTACGACTTTGGGACTATAGTGACTGTGGTATGGCTAAACTCCATGTTCAGGACATATGGTGGAAATATATGTACATATACTTATCCAGATAGCCATATATATATATATATATATATATATATATATATATATATATATATATATAATTACACGTGTACTACTTCCAATTACCACTGTCATGGCAGCCACTCACTATAAATCCCTACAGCATGTGGGCATGGTCCCTTTACATTTCCTGTGTGATGGACATCCTTCCTGTATGTGGGCATCAGTGTCACAGACAGTAGGCAGCAATATCTCTTACAGGAGAACCTGCACACTCAGAGCTGCCACATATTTGTAGGAGGATCAGGAACTACAGACAGACTGTGAGTAGAGTTGTGTTATGCTTTGTATAGTACTAATGTCACAGGGTGTGTGTGTGTGTACATACTAGTCTACCTTGGAATGCAGTCTGTCTGCATAGCTCAATACTGTGGGCCTATCCTCTTACTGGACAGAGGTATGCCCATCATGTGTTGTCCATCTACCACACAGGTCCTGTGTCAGATATTACACTGGCAGTGTGTGTGTTGCGTGCTATCAGTACATGGCTACATCCATTTCTATTTCTAACCTCAATTCCCTGACTAAGGGTATGTTACAGACTATCCTGGAACACCAGCACCTTGCTTAGTGTATGGCAACAGTGTTCCACATATGTGCCTGTGTTCCAGCCTCTGTCCTCCATCTACATACCAAGCTTTGCACATATGTCATGCTGTTGGGGGTTGTTCTGTAGTGGGCTGTGAGTATATCACACTGCCATTGCTGCCATTAGTCCACTGCTGTTGTATCCCCTACACATACAGTGGGGCCATATATGTGTGGGTGTCACCTACACAATACATGTGTGCCCTTATGCACTCCAGAGGCCAATGTATGTAACAGTGGTATATGGGCCTGTATTATTGAGTCTAGGTGGGGAGCACCATATATGACCTAGGCCAGGGGTCTGCAACCTTCACTACCAAAAGAGCCATTTTTGGCCCTTCTCCCACCAAAGAAAATTCATCAGGAGCCACAAAACCAATTTGATCCCTAAAATGAAGATATCACAAGGTATAAATTTTTATATATAGTTATTATTCTAAATATAAAAGAACTAAGTTTATAAGAGTAATATTTAAAGTCTGTCCCTATTTTTGTTCCTTTCTTCCCCTTTATTTGTGGCTCTGCCAAATTTCTTGTGGTAAGACTTTGAGAGGTATGGAAACCTTTCAGGAGATGCTGCTGCTGCCAGGGGATTGCTCAATCGCTCTGTGTGTATGGAATGCATATCAACAGAAATCGTGTTATTCTAGCAGGTTTATAAGTTTATAAGAGCAATATTTTAAGTCCATCACTTTATCAGTCTCAGAGTGTGTGTGTGTGTGTGTGTGTGTGTGTGTGTGTGTGTGTGTGTGTGTGTGTGTGTGTGTGTGTGTGTGTGTGTTGTGTTGTGTTGTGCGGTAGAATGGCCATTATTCTTCAAAGCTACAGGGAGCCACTGCGCAGGGGTGGAAGAGCCACATTTGTTTCCAGAACCGCAGGTTGCAGACCCCTGACCTAGGCTGTTACAAAATGTGGGGGTATCAGGGGTGAGCTGCCAGAAGGTATCTGGATGTACAGTACCGTATACTTCACCTATATTGACATTACTTACATGAATTGGGGTACTGCAAGTCTACTGCCTCCTGGCACACAGACTGTTCTGTTTATCGGTGTGCTAGTGATGGTGTCAGTTATGCCTTGTTATATACCAGCTACAACCCATTTGATCACAAAATGTCTTTACCTCCTACTGAGTATGTACAGAGTGTAGATAGAGGCTACTGAACTACACACCTGCAGTACATAATGTTGATTGTTTGGTATCCTGTGGCCCAGTCTGTCTTTACTATTGTACAATTTCAAGGGCTTGGCCTGGACAGCAACAGTTGTGAACCTTTCCAAACTACTGTATTAGTGCAACTGTTTCACAGTTGCAGTACTCTGTTTATATGGCTGTCAGTATCTGAACAGCTATATGACATGGCATATAGAACTGTTATAGTACACAATGAAAGGATTCCCATTTCTGCAAACCTGTGTGTGGTGTCTTTCGTATGACCTTTCTATGGGCATATGTTGCAGACAATGATTGATATTTGTATTGGTGGCTCATACAGTGTCCAGTTGTTCAGGTGTTAACTGTAGGCATAGTGGCTGTTCCATATTGTGTGCACCTTCTACATATGTATCTTACTGTACATATATCTGCGTGTGCATGTGTAGTCACATGCATATATATATATATATATATATATATATATATATATATATATATATATATATATATATATATATATATATATATATATATATGTGTGTGTGTGTGTATCTGTATCTGCATACCTGTGTCTGTGTATCTGTATCCTGGGGATGTTGATGGCTTCCACATATTACATGTCCTATGGGAGGCAGACTGTACTTGGTAGTGTATTGCAGGGTGCATGTGTTTGGCTGTGGGGGGGATCCCTATTCGTACAAGATGTATAGTGTGTGGCACCTCTCAACCCCATTAACCGTGCATGTGGACATATGCGTATTTGTTAATCTGCCATTGCTATCTACAGATGTATGGCCATATCTATATATATATATATATATATATATATATATATATATATATATATATATAAAACTATGTCCGTATATACCTACATAGATATATATCTGTGTACACATATGTAACATGCTGTATATATGTAGACATATAGGTGTAAACACATATATGTGTCAGTTTAGGCATATGCATGTATATATGTGTATAGATAGTGATATATATGTATATAGAGTTAGAAAAGAAAAAAAAAAAAATATATATATATATATATATATATATATGTGTGTATATATATATATATATATATGTTGTATCTGTTTAGATTTTAATATAGTTACACACACAGACATCTAGGTGTTGGTATACATTCTCTGTACTGTTGCATGACAGGACTGGATGATATGTTTCTGAAAACATTGAATTTCTGTGTATCTGTCATGGATTAGTGGTACATCACTTTGTCTAGGGTGTGCAGGGTCCTTGGTTTGAACTTTAAGTGCTGTTTATTTTGTTGCTGGCCAAAACACGCCCCATTGGATACAGAGTGATTAAGGCACTTTAACGCAGTTGTAAGCATGTTTGCGTGAGTTTGCATGGAGCTAAGCATTGCCTACACAGGTTAAGCAATTTAGAAGCTGAGTGTATGAAAATGTAAGTGGAGGTTAGGAGTGCTTACCATTGCGCAAACCCGCACAAACCCGCTTTCAACTGCTTTAAAGTGCCTTAATCACTATGTATCCAATGGGCCGTGTTCTGCCCAGCAATAAAATAAACAGCTCCTGCAAGGCTCGAAAGCAGGACCCTGCACACCATACACAAAGTAATTTACCACTAAGCCATGGCAGATATGCATAATCATGATGTTTTCACATACATATCATCCAGCCCAGGTATTCAATACTACAGGGAATGTATTCCACCATGTAGATGTATGTGTGTGTGGGTACATATATTCATATTTAAATGGATATAACATATCTATATATGTAGATATAGCTATAGAAATATATATATATGCCAATATATACATATATACATAGATACGCATACATCTATAGATATATATGTATACATCCATATGTCCACATATATACAGCACTAAAAATACATATGTATAAGCATATAAATGGTTCATCTTTCAAAGGGAGAAAATCATGTCTCTGAAAGATAGAAGGCCGAAAGTATGTTTTCAACATTGCACAATCTTGCAATAAATGCATCAAATGTGCAATGAGCGAATGTCACCATGCATTCGCTCATTGCAGATTTGGCAATTCTGGTGTGGATGGCACTATAGTGGGGATGGGGAAAATTTTCCTTTCCCCACTGTAGTGTGAACTCGGAGTTAGTATATCAAAGTAGGGGGTTGTGGGGGCCCAGCCCCCCAGATAGGGGGTGCAGGGGGGTTTGCTCCCCTACATTACCATATGTATTCCAACTTGTAGTTAGAGAATCAGCGAAGCTGCTTTTAGATTTGCTGAGTTTTGAACTGTGGTGCAATTAGAAATGACAGACTTGTCCTTTTGGTTCACAGAAAGGGCCATTCGAAGAAATGATTGTCTCCCTTTCAAAGGTAAACATATATATATATATATATATATATATATATATATATATATATATATATAGGTATATATGAATGTACATCTAGAGATGAAATTGGGAACATAACCACAACATATATGTCCACATGCACCAGTGAAGGGTTTGAGAGGCCCAAACATGTCTGGCCTGCAATACACTACCAACCTTAGCAGATCCCATAACCAGGACCCTACATGACAAGAGCAGTACATGTTAACAGCACTCCATCCCACCTGTAGGATGTTAGGCTGGCATTACTAACATATCATGCAGTACAGTCAAGTGAAGTGTTATGCTTGGGAGAACCCTTTGGGCAGGCGCAGAAAGTAGCTGGGATCCCTCATACAATTCAACAGGCCTACACCTGACAATGGATTCACCAATGTTGGCAAGGATGACCACAAATCCACCATGTCAGCTGGGAACTACCACCCAGTAGCCTGATGACCCTGGTCTGCAGTGACATGGAAAATATCAACAATGAACCCATGGCCAGTGTCACTGGCAATCTTAACACATGGGACTCCACCAATGTTGGACTTGTCAAAGGCAGAGAATACAAACTGAACCTGGTATACCTCCTTTATGCAATCATGACAGGTGTAGATGAGGGTTAGGAGGTGCACAATGCCTATGTTGATCATAGCAGGCTTTTGTACATCATCCCACATGTAGGAATGTGTGTAGATGTTAAGGGATCTACCTCCATTCACAGAATATGTTTCCACCAGGACTGCTTGGCAAATGCCAACATTCCACAGGTGCCATCCCATGGACATACAGTCCTTCACAGGTCATAGATGTGTTAATGCCCTCATCCACACTGTAGAGGTGTGCAGCACTACTGGGGTTGCTATAACTCACTGGGTGTGGCTGTTGTGGACACATCCACAATCATTGCAGTTACTGTTGCATCTATTCCCCCCACATAGCTGTCTGTAATACTGTACAGTGTATGTTATCAGGCTGTTAGTTGTTGTTTACACCATTCACAGCAGTTGAGTGCTTCACACCCTATAAGGGTAGGGCTATGCCACCGGCATTGGCACACTCATGTTACTGAGGGAGGATCGCAGTAGAGTGGGAAAAGGGACATACACCTTGCTGTTGGCATGTTCAATGTCATCCACATTGCAGACTGCATATATAGCAATGTGTGGTTGTGCCTATCCTGTCTTGGTGGGATTACATGGGCAACAGATGTGTTACCTGCATGGGGACATACCTGCATGTGTACAGTCTTGTATCTGTACTGCATCCAAACCAAAGGCTCTGTGTGTTGTACCCAGACATGTCATGTGTACCACCCACTACACTTACTGGTGTCCACGGTAGAAGGCCTACTGACACCACTACACCCATCAGCCATGTGGCACATGGACAAACAGAACACAATCAGAATAGATAATGGTGAAAACAATACAACATTGTTAATTATAGCTATAATGCATCATGGCTGCACAGCTACACCTTCCAAGATATTAGCATTTCACTTTACTGCTGACAATATGCTACACAGCATTCCATTGCTACATTGTTGTACAGTCACCCTGTCCATCAGCACCATGTTAGCCTGACCCTGCATCAATGTTATGGATGACAGGATGTGGCACATGTATCATCATATGCGCAGGGTGTGTTGTTGGTTTGCCAGAGGCCTAGGCTGAGCCATGCAATTGACAACGTGTGTGTGTGTGTGTGTGTGTGTGTGTGTGTGTGTGTGTGTGTGTGTGTGTGTGTGTGTGTGTGTGTGTGTGTGTGTGTGTGTGTGTGAGGGGGCTGAGTACTGTTATGAGCCAATGGTGATGTTGTGTGTGCAGGTTTGTGGTTGCCCTAGGTTTGTTGTTTGTGTGTGTCTGCATGCACACAGTTCCACCATGTGGCTGCCCTATACAGGGATTCAGGAGACAGCTGCAGACTGTACCTGGCAGGGTTTGCAGTTCACCGTCTCTGGCCATGGACATAGGACCTATGCCTGGTGGGGGTGCTACAGGCAGTATCAGGTGCAAAGCCAGATTGGATACTGTCTCCCAAGGTTGACAGATGTCCACTGGATCCAGGTCCCTCCTGGGACTGGCCAGGGCCACGTGCACATGGTCTGCTATTATGGTCTGTGGACAGCAAGCCCCCACAGTGCTGGGGCTGGTACTGCCACTACTGGAGTGGCTGGGACTGGTGGGATGCCCACGACGACCTCCAGCTGCTGGTGTTGGTGGCATATGTCCACATGCCTGTCGCAACCCTCCTGCCCTGTCCTGATGCATGGACATGACATTGTTGATGAGATCCAGTGTCTCACCCCACCGTCTATACATGACCTCGGTGTAATTATGAATGGCACTTGCTAGGTCATAGATGCTGTCATTTACAGAGGTGTGATGAGCCCTCTGTGCCCTTAGACTCTGTCTGGTGTACCGTTCCATTCATGCCTGTGCCTCCATGACAGCCTGAAACATGCGTGTGGTAGATATAGATGTGGCATGTCTGCCTGGGGCATGATGACTAACAATGCTCAGATGAGCACCCCTGAACATCTGCCTATGTGGTACCCCACTGGATATATGGCTATGGCTGCTGTGTCCTGACACACATGCCATAGATACCACACTGTCCTGGCCAATGCCAACCATAGACTGTCCCTCAGCTAAGGCCAACGGTGATGATGTATGTGGAGGCAGTGTGATTGTGTGCATGGATGGGGTGGATACTTGTGGGATGTCAACTGGTGGCCCAGTGGTAGCCCCTGATAACCCAGCCTGTGTCTCAACACACCTATCCTCATGGTCACTGTCTGTATCAGTGACATCAGATTCCCTGCAGGAGGGACCCAGCCCCACCTCGCCACCTGTGAGGGGAAAACAGGGAACAGACTGTAAGACCTGTACATCACCAATAAACAGTACATACACACACACACACACACACACACACACACACACACACACACACACACACACACACACATGGCTCTCTTCCATGACATGCCATGGCACAACACTACTGCATATGACAACACTACACATACCTGATATGTGACATATGACCTAGGCAGGCAATTGCATTACAAGACATATGTGTCAGTTGCGCAGATGGTGATCGGGATGCATACCATTTGTGAGTGCATATGTTTGCACACATATATCATGATGGTGTGTAGCAATAACTGCTAAGTGTACTACTGCGGTTACAATACCTGGCAGGGGTATAGTAGCATGGGTCATCATCATGAGCCAGTAGTTGGTCAGTCAGGCCTGCAAATGTTCCCCAAACCTGCATGTTTGAATGCTAAACACGTGCACTGCCCTTGGAGGTCATACAGTACCAGCACTAGTGCTGTAGACTCAGGTTTATGTCTGCCACACTTCATGACCTTGACTGTGAGCAGATGCAGCCATTCTCAGTGGGTTTGTCCCTCCCCTCCAGTGCACTGTTGTGTTTCAGGATGACACACCCTCACCATCTCCTGCTACATTGCAAATGCTCGACATCTGTGGCCTACAATTGTGTGTCATATTGCAGTATCCCAAACTATGAACACTGTGTGTACTGGCATATTCCCTGCCAATGCAGGGTCAAACATGCAGGTGTACAGTGGCACCAGTATTGTACAGATGGGGATGCCATCCCTGGGTTGGGGTGAGTTGTGGATTGTGCAGCACATGCATCATAACTGCAACTTCCTGGACTTCCCAAACATGGTGCCGGTACATCAGAACACATTGCAACACATGGCTTTGGCAATGTCCCACCATTATGCAGGTCATATCTGTATTGAGCCCTGGCTGATGTTGCTTGTGGTACACATAGGTTCCTAGGTGAGTACTAGTCTATTGGTCCTGGGGCCTACATAGGCCTAGCCACAGGGGTTCTCAGCCATGCACCACCCAATAATGTTATTCCCCTGTGCCCCTGTCAGGCTGTGGCACAGACATACTACCCAGGGTGAATTCCCCATTTCCCATCCAGTTGTCAAGTTTTTTGTAAAGATGGCCAGTAAGTAGCATTGCCTGACATGAATGGGTAGTCTGTTCCAGAGTGTGGGAATTCCCCAGGACAGGGCCCTATCCCTCCAGTATGTTCTGTGTAATGTGTCGATGAGGTTTAGGACCCTGGAATGTGTGTTTGCAGAGGGAGTGGGATTTCTTTATGTGTAGCATGTTCAACTGCTCTGTGTATGACATAGCTGTGTATGTTAGGCAGATCTCAGCTGTGCCTGGGCAATGTGCATTGGAGTGTAGCTACAGTTGTCTGAGACAGTCTGTGTATTGCATGTGTTTGAGGCTGGTAATCCCATTAGTGAGGTGTGTGCTCTGTCACTGAAAATATACAGCATGCATTATGGGTAGGTGTGTTAGATGTGTATATGGCCTACACCTTAGCTATGACATGCACAGTGAATTGCCAGGCATAACCTTAAACCATACTCACTGGCATCAGACTGCTGCCTTGCTGGTATCCCAGCGGTACCTACATTGAGACGAGATAGAGTTGATGTCAGTAGCCACAGCTGTAGCATTGCTATAGGATGGGTGCAATATTACAGTAAAACAACAGCTGAAGTCCACAGTACTACAGATTATGCATAACTGATTATCAGTACTATACAGCAAGAGACTCCACATCTCACATATGCATGATCTACCTGTACAGATGCACTACAATGATGGCGGACCTGCTCATACGTACAGCTGTGCATCCCCACCTCATTTACCCTGCGAACCACATCATTCCACATGGCGGTGCGCTCATACTGGTCCTGGCTTGTCCTTGAGAACAGCAGCTCATAGTGATGGATAATGCTGGTGAGTATTATGTCATCCTCAGCAGCACTGTATGCTGGATTCCTGGGGTGCGCCATAGTCCCTGAAAGACATAACGATGAAAATATGTCTGAGCAACTCATATGGTTTGCCATAATACAATACACAAATCAGTGTCCCACCACCGTATCAGCTCCAACTTAATGTTCACACAACGCAAGTGGTATGTCTCTGGTTTATCTACCATTGGGACATATATTGTATTGTACAACACTTTCTGCTATGTGTTTATAGACATGCTCCCTGTGGGGACACTAGAGTTGCTCGGCTGTTACAGAGTATTTCTCCTGCATGCCATTGTCACTGCCACTATGTTTCCACATAGGCATGTGTTATGCTTGCTATGTGATTGCTACACATCTGCCATTCTGTGTTATTGGGGATTCTATGCATGCTGTTGGGCATGTTCTAGGATTGTGTGGACTAGTACAACCCACATATGTTCCATAACAGTGACACAACAGTATGTGTAGGGGTTATTTGCCAGCAGGAACACCATTCCCACCTAATGTGGACAAGTCCACATCACATCCGCGACCCACCATGGAACCTCATTATCTACTGTTCTGGCACTACCTTCTTGTTGTACCACCTCAGGGGATGGTGTTCCCCATCCATGGAGCACACACAGACATATGTCTGTCACCCACAGTTAGATCCGGGGTCTGGTGCATAGGGAGCTCCACAGAGACATGGGGTATGTGTTACATCACCTGGAGGCATGCAGTACACATACACAAGGTCAGACATGCATGTTCCTCCTGCACAGCCCACAGCCCAGGCATCTTTATGACCATGTAGATGCTGTCATGACTATCCATGGGTGGGCACCATGGTCCCTTTGTTCCCATATGGGGGCTCAATGGCCTCCACTTTCCAAATGAAACTACCCATTCACAGTGTTTAACCACCACATGTGTCATATACCAGCCCTGTATGCTGTCTTGTTTGTCACCTAACCAAACCTACATACCAGTATGTGCCTACTACCCTTCACCAACATATATATCCCACCGTCTCACACAGTTGAGATGTGTTCCCAACATGGGTTACACACCACACTCCACACTTCATTTTGCAGCCATGTACTGGTGTGTAGATATGTTGTGTATTGATGTGTGATGTTGTCTCACACATGTCATGGCAGGGGACATGTATTGTTATATATATATATATATATATATATATATATATATATATATGTGTGTGTGTGTGTGCGTGTGTGTGTACCTATATATGTCAGTATTATGTATATGTGTGTATGTGTCTGTATATATATATATATATATATATATATATGTAGACATGCACGCACACACACACACACACACACACACACACACACACACACGCGCGCGCATATGTATGTATATATATATATATATATATATATATATATGTGTGTATATATATATATATATATATATATATATATATATATATATATATATATCTATGTATATATATATATATATATATATATATATATATATTAATATATATATACACACATATGTGCATATATTTGTAGCTATCATTATGTGTTGTTTATATACCTATATATATGTATAACTGTCCGAGGTTCTGTAGACATACACAGCTGTGAATATGTATCACACATATATTTATCTGTATGTGGGGTGCATACAAACAGTCTTACAAACACTCCACACTCTTGTAACTCTCTTTACTTCACAGCTGAACTGTTCTGCCTTGCTGCAACACAGACAGGTGTCACATGTGAACACAGACTAACATTAGGGGGGGTATATATGGTGACAGATTTTAGATAAGCATATTATATTGCTATGGCAGTTGGGCATGCTATGCTATACTTTCACATGACTGTCCTGCAGGTGGTGTGGTCTCACACCCATGTGTCTAGCATGGCAGTATTAATACCACCACCAGTCGTTGGCCACAGTAATGTACAGAACACAGATATCATGTGTCACATCTTTGCCCATTCACTGCTGATCTGCACAGTTAACAGGTATGTCCCACTGCCCACAGGGACAGACACTAATGTCCAGAGTGGTTGTTGAGCAGAACATCATTACAGGAACAAAGACTGATGGCACATATAAATCATTTCACATTATACATCCTATTATTCTATGCCATATACCACATGCAAGTAAATACATATCTGTTTCACATACCTTTTTTCCGCTGTAACAAATCCCTGAGCTTTGTTACTTTTATTAAAGTTGTTATGTTTTTTTTTTCTTTTTCTCTCTCTCTCTCTCAGTCTCTCCAGTAGAGTGATTGAGTTGGTTTGAATAGATTGCAGCATGCTTTTGTAGGTATTGCACTTGATCAGGTGATGGCCTCTGCACCAGTCAGTGTCCACCAGTTGCTAATTGCATGCAGCCTGCTGTGTAGTACTTCAGATAACCACTGTCATGGCAACCCAGTACTATAAATTATTGACTTCTGTGGGCGTTGTCCCTTCACCTTTCAAGTATGGATGACATCCTTCCTGTGTGTGGACATCAGTGTTACAGACAGCAGGCAGCAAAACCTCTTACAGCAGAACCTGCAGACACAAGCCAAATACACATTTTGGTAAGTTTCCAGACCTACAGACAGTGTGAGTAGTGTTGTTGTGTGCATTGTATCTTGCTGGTCTTACAGGGTTTCTATGTACATGGTACTTTTGCATGGAATGTTGTCTGTCTGCATAGCACTCAACTGTGGGCCTATCCATATGATACCAAGAGGATTGGCTGTTAGGTTTTGTCTGTGCACCACACAGGTATTGTCCCAGATATATCAGTGGCATTCTGTCTATTGAGTGTTATCAGTACATGGCTACATCCATTTGTATTTCAGTGTCGTATTCCTGCATAAGGGTATGCTGCAACATATCCTGTAACACCAGCAATTTTCAGGGTGTGTAACAGCAATAATGCAAGTATGGCCTTATGTTCCTGCCTCTGTCCTCCACGTATATACCAGTCTTTGTCCTGCTGTGATACAGAAAGGTGTTTTTAGGTAATGCCCTATCATTATTTACCACTAGCATTACTGCTATCATCCCAGTCATGTCATGGATTCCCACACCAACTGTTGGACAAAGTCCATATATATGGGGGCAATAACTGGAGAACACATATGTGCCCTTGTACATTTTGGAGGTCAGTGTGTGTTACACAGTGTTCCTTGCCCTTGTATAGCCTTTTATGGGGGGGGGGTTCAATTCCATTAACCTCGGCTGTGACACCTTTTCAGGGATATAACTGTTGAGACAAGGGTCATTTAGTGTGATAGTGAGATGTTAGGTTAAGCAATGTTATGTACGAGATACTGTGACATTAACACAAGTGCTACATTTCCCCCTAGGGCTTGACTACAGGGTGTAATTGGAGGCTGCTGAACTACATCTCTAATTGTTGATTGTTACTTATCTTGTAGGCAAATCCTGTGTCTACTGTTGTACTAATTGAAGGCCTTGGCCTGGACAGCATAGTATGGTATATATCCACATTGCTTGCATCTACTGTTTTGTGTGGGCCTTGCATTCATCACTGATTACATATTTCAAAATTTATGTGGTGTAAGTACTGGCACACATTATTTTATAGTACACAAATAAAGGTTTTCTGTGTATGCATACCTGTGTGTCGTGTCATGTCCTTTATATTATGGGTGGGTATATGTTTAATGTAAGTATTCTCATTTGTGGGAATGGTTGCTACACTACACATTTCACAGGTGGCAGTTACAGGGCTTTTCTACATATGTATGGCTACTAATAATATATCTCATATAGCTATATATATATATATATATATATATATATATATATATATATACATATATACATATATATATATATATATATATATATATATATATATATATATATATATATATATATATATATATATATATATATATATATTTATGTCTATATACAATTGATGTTATATGATTATTTGTAAGTCATATATATATATATATATATATATATATATATATATATATATATATATATAATATATATATCTACATATAGTTGTCTATCTGTCTACATTTACAGATATATATAGCTGTCCATATGTCCATGTATGTTTGACTAATATTTTGGCCTGTACCTCATTATCTTGGCAATTGAATTGACATGGATGATTGCAGCACTGAAGTCAGTAACTAGAGCCAACACTTTTGTGTTTCAGACTTCATCTCCTTCTACATATGTGTTCTAATACATATAACTGTGTAACTAGCAGCATTGTAACTGTATTAGAGCAGAAGTTGACATATATCCTTATTTGTACCCACATTGTGGCATTCTTTGTCCGGACTTCTTGCGGGTTTGAGCATGTTTGCACGGAGGTATGCACTGCTAACCTCCAGTTACAGTTTCTTATACTCGTTTAGTTTCTAAATTGCTTAACCTGTGTTGGCATAGTTTACCCCCGCACAAATGAGCTTAAACCCGCTTATTGCTGCTTAAAAGTGTCTACTCCCCTTACCCTCTGTGCTACTTTCTTTAAAAGAAAACAAAAAAGGGTTTATAGGAAAGTGGTGAAAAAGGGGCACAAAGAGGGCTAAACAGTAGGGAAAATAGCTAGGCATGTGCAGGAAGGGTATAGGAAAGGTCCATAGCTGCCCATTTCTTCAACAGCAACAGCTATGCATATACACTGAATTTAGAGGTAGATTTGGACCCTCAAACCCCTGGGAGAGGGGTGAAGACAACATAAATTCGTTGTGATGCCAATTAGACCAGATTACATGTGTCCAGTGGATGCGTGTGCGAAATGGACAGCTATGTATGGGGTGAGATTTTTTTGTGGGAATAGATTGCCCTTTCTTTTTCAGGTGAGAGTGTGATGTTAGGGAGGGGTAGTAGGTATATTTGAGGTGGTAGGTTGGGTAGGTTAACAGACAAGACAAACAAGACGCATACAGAGGTGATATATGACATGTGGGAGGTAAACACCTTGAATGGGGAGGGGTGTTTGGAAGTCGCAAGCCCATGAGCCCCCAAATGGAAACAGTGGGACTGAGGTCCCCACACATGGGCAGTCATCACTGCACCTTCATGGCCCCAAAGGTGGCTGTGCTGGGGGCTGTGTAGGAGGGGCAGGCTCATCCTCTAATTGCATCACTTGGCCCTCAAGCTGCCATAGCTGGTCTTGAAACTCCAGATCGAGCTCCCTATGCACCACAGCCTGGACATGTGGACAGGTGACAGGTTCCTCTCCACACATGCTCGGAGAGGGGGGCAAGCACCATCCCCTGCAATGATTCCACCTGAAGGTGGCACAGGGCCAACAGAGGAGGAGGTCCCAGGTTGGGCCCCAGATGTGCTGGTGCCATGGCCAGCTGAGGTGGGACAGGTGGGTCCGCTGGGACTTGCCTTCTTCATACGAGCTATGTTGTAGCAAATTTATGACAGATATGGGTTAGTAATAGTCAACAGCATTCAGGATTAGTTATGACAGCATGCATAGGTATTCCCATTAACCCAAAACACTAGATTTAAAACAGTTGCAGAACAAGAACACATGCATATATGGAACAACAGTGGGCATTACAACAGCATGCAGGTTTCATTGATGGCAACAGGCCACCAATATGGGTGCATTTTAACATGGCACATGCATAGAAAGAAATGTGAATACTTATAAACCATTGGGACATATGTCCCAACAAAAGTTAGGAGTGTACACATACCGAATGAGGTGTGTCATTGGGTTATTTTTGCACATATGGTAGGGGTGAGAGAGAGAGTTCAATTAACAACTAATTTATCTTTGTAGTTTTCACAACATTCTTAGTCACTGCAGTAATCTGTCCCTTACATGTATTATTATACTACCCAATGGCCTTACATTTTACACTGGTATGTTTATAGATTATTATATATGTGAACTGTGTCCTACATACAGACATGACAAGATGCGGGTGTTAATGCAACATATGTTGAGAATTGCTCTCATACACTTTGGGTGAGGTACTAGAATGACAGGTTTGTTTTCATATACATTCTCTGACTATGCACACATTTGACTGTCAGTACATTTCTTGGATCATCACACTGATTTTTCCAGGGAACAGGATACCAGGCTGGTGATGTGGGCCATTTATCTGGACATGCTGGACAGATTGGAACAGTTGTGGGGTCTGAATATGCGTACAACTTTCTATCTGAACATTCTAGCAAATTCTGTACAGTTGTTGGGTGTACTTATGCATACAACTTTCTATCTGAACATTGTAACAAAATCTGTACAGTTGTGGGTATGATTATGCATACAACGTACTAGCACTCCTGGGATTAAAACCCCGGCTGTGTGTGACAACAGAATTGTAGCTAACATCACAGTACACTGTGCCATCAGGGACTTGATGTGAAGCTTTCTACTGTTTTCTGTCTCCCTCACTTGTACAATATGACTGACTTCTTGGCACTTCCAACATTGTTATACAGAACTGCATGCACATTTTATCTGCATACCACAGTGTGGGTAATACTGCTTAATACAACAGCACTATTTATAGTATGCAACAGTTCAACTACATATGAAAGAAGAGTAAACAGAAGCACTCCAGGGGTTATACATTTATTCACAGAATATTACACATTTATTTCTACTGGTATGACACTTTCTAAGGCTCTTATATTTATTTGTTATGACAGTACATGCAGACAAATACTAACCTGCCTCGCAAAACAGCCTTTGCAACCTAGCATCATGGGCTTGCTGGTTCACAGCCCGCTCATCTGCAGCTGTTAGAGAAATACAGTGATATTTAGCCATACCTATCCATAGTATGCACAAGCTAGGCAATTATTAACTACTTAGTAGAATGAGTACTTACTCAGTACTGGGGCATTAGGCATCTGCCAAGACTCCTGGATCCACTGTTCCAGTACATCCCCCCTCCACCGCTTCAGGTCAGCATGGTGGTGCCTGACCTGCTCACCAGTCCAAGGGATACCTGTGGCACTGGTGAGGTCATGGGCAAGACTGTCCCAGGCCTCCATTTTATACTGCGAGCCCTGGTACTGGCCCTGCAGTAGTCTCTGCTCATGGTGTTTTACCAGGAGCCATACCATGATTTTTGGATGCCCCAGCTCTGCGCACTAAATCGAGTGCCTTCAGCCACACCAGTCATTCTGCCTTCAGTAGGAAGCTACAACCAGTTATGAGAAGTATTCCCACCTGTGGGGTTTAAATACAGCCAATTTCCTGCACTTTCCCATGATTGGCCGGTTTTGAAAAGGCTAAGCTATGGGCACACCTGCTTACATAAGGTTGGCACTGCTTAAAAATGTATACCACTAGGCAGATTGAATTGGCTCCCCTACACGTTGCTTACACTTACTAAGTTGAGCTGTGCTGTGGTTAGCATTGCTGAATAGTTACTTAGCACTATATTTGCCTTTTGGCAGTGATTTACTCTTCATTACAGGTTATATATGTGTCTGGTATCTGTGATTCATGTCTACATACACTGTATGGGGACCTAGGGACTTCTACACTTTATTATAATAACACCTCAAATCTATGCTTACTGCAGTACTTCAGTTCACATATTTATGTTCTGTGGCAGGTTATACATCACACTGTACATAGATTCAGTTCACATGTTTGGTTTGATTTTCTTGTGGTGAGGATTAGTTTGCTGATACCTCATTTATGCATATTGCTATGATGGCTTAGTGGTTAACTACTGTGAGTGTGGTGTACAGGGTCCTGAGTTTGAGCCTTGCAGTAGCTGTTTATTTTGTTTCTGGGCAGAACACAGGCCATTGGGTACAGAGTGATTATGGCACTTTAAAGCAGTTGTATGTGGGTGTGCGCAGGTTTGCGTGGAGCTAAGCAATGCTAACCTCCGGTTACAGTTTCTTACACTCACTTAGCTTCTACTTTGCTTAATCTATGTAGGCAATGCTTACCCCCACGCAAATGCACTTAAACACACTTACTAGTGCTTATATATGCTTACTACTGCTCATTTGTGCTTAAACCTGCTTACTAGTGTCTTATTCATTATGACACTGACACTTCACATGTGCATTTCATGCAGTACTCCAGTTCACATTTAAATGTTATTATGTAGGTTATACACCAAAAAGATGTAAAATTATGTTCATATACAGATTTCACATGGAAAATGGTATGTTCTGCAGTGGGACTCGAACTGGAAATGCCTGCTCGTTAGGCAGATGCTTCATTTGCAAATATCTTCCTTGTTATCCTCTTCAGCCTTTGAAGCTGCTTTAACCATAGCTAAGCGATGGGCAAACCCGCGCACCTACGGTTAGCTGCACTCGGAGTTTAAGAAAAAAATTTACGGGTTTTATTCTTTTTATATTTATGTCCTGCTGCTGTTGTACACATGGGGGATTGTTGGTGGGGATATGCAGACACCTATAAGCAGTCTCGCTCATTTATTCACACTTCCTGTTGTTCTACTTTGCAGGGGCATGTTTATTCTGAGAGCTCTGCTCTCAGACACATCCCCTGCACTCATTCACGCTCCATGTAGGATTAGGAGTTCAGGCAGACCGCCTTCATTAATATGCATAGCACGCTGCCATCCTCCTCCTAAACTGCTGCTTCTGTGCAGGACTAGACTAGTCCCGCACGGAAGATTAGTAAAACCAGGGATGGTCTTAATGATGCAGGCCTTGCAGTTTGTGAAATACTGGTTTAGTGTTATCCCTCCACCAAGAAACATAATGCAGCCTACTGCATTACTTAAAGGCTAGATGTAGTGTCATCAGTTTAATCCCGTGGGGATTTAAATAGTCATTTATTGATGTAGTCTTTTCAATGGACAGGTCAAGTATTATATTCTGTTTCAAGTATAGGGTGGCTAGTTCCTCCCTAGTTTTGGATAATATGATTTCCTTCTTTGGGATAATTAGACTTGGAGGCCAGCAGAGGTGTCTGTTAGAAGTTCAAGGATCTTAAGTGCAATTGCCTGACATCACACATAACTGTAAATATTTGTGCAATTGCTTAAGGGATCCAAAATAAGTCATTCCTGAAAATATTAGCTGCTCAGGTAAATTATACATCATATGTGTCAGACCTACAGCTGTGAAACATGCACAACTGAATGTACTGTGATACTATTAAAATAATCACACTTTTAACAAATACATGTTATTTATTATAAATTATACATCTGTATAAGTTATGTTTTACCTTGTTCATATATGGCCTTATGTAAATTATATTCATTTTTTACATTTTGCATTATGTGCATAGATGATTGCATCTCTTCACATTTTTCATTTGCCTGATGGCCCATGTTGTGGTTGAAAATGATCCTACTGTTGGGACTAATCCACTTACTCAGTTACCGCTTAGTGCAAGAAATCTGGAAATCCTAAAATAATATGGGGTGGGGGTAAAGGACCAAAAAATAAGGACAGATTTTGAATACTGTCCTTATGCACTTAGAAAGTTGCTAAAATAACAGGATTTGTGTTAGTATGCATTTTCTGAAAGATATATAGTCTGAAAATCAGATGTATGTCATTTTTTAGGGACTTCAATCTTCAGTGATTTGCCAGAAAACTGCAAATTTTATGAGTAACTTACTAAAAATATTAGACAAAAATCTGGATATTATGGAGATAGCTGGACCATTGAGATGTATGATGTGCACTAACAATGAAACTTCAAAATCCCAAGAGTATTACCTCTTCTGTGAGACACAGTGATGTTGAAATTAGTATACAGCTCATTGTCTGTGAAGTCTCTTTTCTCCCCTCACTCTTCCATTTATTTTGTTGTGTCCATACCCACAAACATAAAGTTCAACATGCCTCCTTATCTCTTTACCAAGCCCCACACAATATCTACCATATATAAAAATGATCTCACAAATGCACTACCCTTTCCCTGTCACAACTACCTGCACACACCTGGGGTTTTCCCAAGCTAAACTTCACTCAGTCATGCTACACCTGCCCATGCAAGCATAGCATGATGACTGTGGGAAAATGAAGTAGTTTTACTCTTCTCTTCACACTCGTAGCACAAAGACACAGAGGCATATCATCTTACACAGGCCACCCCTGCCTCTCCTATGTCCACACAGCACCAATCAATACACTTAGTATAACCCTGTCAACAACTCCAAGTCATACAACTCCACTTAACCTGACAAACATTTAAAATGCACCCCAAGCCTTATTCTCATACCTTTCAACACAGTCCTTTTCAATCACATGTCATCCTACTTCCACATCTCTTATTAAATTGCCCTCACTCTCAAAATTCCTCAGATTTACCATCATGTTAATAACAATAATCTTTCTCTATACATAGATATAATGACATAATGAAGGACCAGACTGTATCACAACTAAAAACCTTAACATTGCTTTGTTAACACATGCAGTGAGCTAAAAAAATAGAACAATTACTTTCATTTATAGCCACCAGTATTACTAAAATTGTCTCAATTACAGAATCATGGATAAAAGAATGCACTTCCAACCTAAAGGTCCTCTTTCTGAAGCACACATACATTTTTAATGCCAGACCTGGAAAGGGGGTATGAAGAGGTACCCTCATCCTCACAAAAATGATGTAAAAGTCAAAATCCAAAACAAAACTCTTCCACCAATGATCATGCCCTCAGACAGATATCCATGATTTCTCTCTAAGGCGATACAACCTAGCACCCTGATAGTTGTCTCAGGAGATACAACCTATCACCCTGATAGTTGTCTCAGGAGCTACAACCCTATCACCATGATAGTTGTCTCTGGAGCTACAACTCTATCACCTTCATAGTTGTCTATTCTGCCCTCAGCAAACCAGTTTAAATCTCTACTGCTAAATATCCTAAGCAACACTAAGTCTTACAAAAGCCTAATCACTTTATACAATTTCAACATCAACCAACTAAATTCCAAAAATGCAGACATAGAGGACATCCTCACTAGCATCAGCCAGAACCAGCTCTTTAAAAACATCACTATGCCAATCCTGCACACAGGTAACCACTTCCTAATTGACCTGTTAATAACAAACAACCTATCCATAGTAAGGAATTAATGACCAATGCCCCATCACGTTTTCCATTAAACTACCAATCAATAGACAATCACACCAGCTAATAAATGTTTAGTTTAAAAAGTAGTTATTTTAATTCTTTAAAAAGCACATCAAAGAATTAAAATAGCTACTAAACCAACATTGGGAGAAATTTGTATCAGGCAATCCCACATTTGTAGCTACTTCCCTGATCAACCTTTTCCTCACTCTACAAGACAAATTCTTTCCCAAAATCATTAAATTCCCTAACTCTTCCAACAACAAATGAATTAGTAAGCAACATAAATCTCTCTAAAAACTTAAGACCAATGTCAGAAAAGCCTAAAAATAGGCTCCATTAAAAAAAAACATAAATTTGTCCTCCTAAGCCAAAAGCCACTAGACACCACAAGGCAAACTCTCAAATAACCTCTTCCCAAACCACCATTCAATACAACTGAAAAAGATTTTGAAATCCAGTTAACAACATTATAGGTCATATTACCCATAAAGGTTCAATCAGAGTATTCACAAGCCACCCCCCAACAATGACTTCTTAAAATAATTCAGCACTCTTCCATCCTCCAAACTCATCACTTCAACCAATCATACCCACTTCATCAACCTCATTCCAGATTTACCACCATTTTACTTTAAGGCACTGTCCACTGAATATATTGCTAATTTGTTTTACAAAATACCTCACTTGCTCCTCCTGGACATATGGCCTCTGTCTGTATTTTTCCCACTATGCATAGACTCCATCATTCTCCCCTTAAAACATCTCCGTGTATCATCAAAACATCATGTTATACCAGTGGAAAACTGCCAGCATCATGCCATTTCGCAAAACAACTAATCCTGTCAAAGCTAATGACTTCATGACCATCTTAGTCCTCTCTTACCTTAAGAGAATTACCTACAGAAATGCAGAGTATTTTTCCAGCAAGTACATGGCTCCTAAACAGGAAAAGCACCATACCCACTCTGTACACTCTTAACCAAGACATACTGTTAAACAGAGATAAGAGTTAATTCACTGAAGCTATCTTTGTGGACTTTAGTGTATGGGACTGTTGATCATACATACCTACTACATTCTCTGTGAATATCCAGTCTCAGAACACAAGTCAATATGTTGTTTTTAAACGTTCTATCCTTTAGATACTTCGAAGTCCAGACTGGTGCCATCTTCTCTCTTCCTGCACACATAAAAAGGGCATTCCACAAGGCTCCATGTTATCGCCCATTCTATTCTATCTGTCAGTATTCTCTCATCAGACCTTTGCACCCATCTATCATTCTATATGAAGATGATATGGTAATTTATAAGTTAGACCATACCCTTTCTAACATAAAACTCTAACTAGAATGATAATTTAGCAATTTCAGTCAAGGACTATACAATGACAACCTAATTATTTATATAAAAACAATAAAATCTATGCTGCTTGGCACCTCACAAAAACTTTAACAAGGGGGGGCGGAGCCTAGATGGCCAACTGAGAGCAGTGAATTTTGAGAGCTCCATAAACCAGTATAATAATACAGGAACATTTTATTATTTTCAAGTTTAAAGCATTAGAAATCTATAGATAAACTGCTAAACTACATAAATATAAATTTTGGTGGAGATATACAAATATTTTCCTGTAATGTAACTTGGAGATACATTGAGTCACTGAATATGAACAACTCAAGGAATTTTCATCCAGATGCTGCTTTGAAAAAAGAACTGCAATTGATGACATCTACTTTAGAGGAACTATCTTTGAAGATGGATGGCTTTAAAAATTACTTAGAAAACCTCAAATTAAATTCTCAAAAACAGACTGATACTTTTAAGGAACTATTACAGCAACACTATACAAAAATAACAAATATAGAGACTTCTCTAAATGACATTGAAGGAAGACTCAAAGAGGAAGATTTCCAAAAAGAATTTCTGCTTAAACAGAATACATGGCTGCTTAAAATAGATGACTTAGAAAACAGGGAAAGGAAAAACAACATAAGGATCTTTGGTCTGCCTGAAAACACTGAAGGAGAAGCCATTATTTCATTCTTACCCACCTGGATTCCTGAACTTTTAGACTTGAAAGGTGGACTTTCATTTAGAATTGAAAAGGCACATAGAGCACTGAGGAAATCTGCTTCTAACTCAACAAATTCCCCACCTAGATCTTTCATTTCTGGACAAGGAACTAATATTAAAATCTGCTTGGAGAAAATCACCCTTAAAATACAATCAAAGCCTGATAATGGCATGCACTATACTGAACATCAAGGGAAAGCATGATGATTTTCTTATATAAGTAAATGTACATAACAAGTCATATAATTGCTTTAACTTGAATTGTGGTTTTGTAACCCATCTTGACCATACATAATACTTAAGCTGTTACCAAGGTAACTAATATTTTATACATGACATCAAACTGACAAAGTTGTTTAAGGGAAACAATAGAAGCCTGAGCTAGGAATGTCACAGAATGTAACAATTACATTCTGAACAAATAGTATTAAATTGACAATAATCACTCTGTTTAACCTTTGCTGATTATACAAAATAGAATGTTGCCATTTAAATCTAAAAAAACCTTTCAGTATATGCCATAAAATGGCAATTTATGAATATGGAAAGGGAACTTGTAATCATTAATCACAATAAGTGAAATTTTTGTTTTTAACATATAATTTCACTCATTTTATAATAAGAAATGACATATATGAAAATCCTTATGTGTATGAAATGAGGGGAAGAGGGATGCACCGATAATTAAAATGCACTTTCATCAATGTTCACATAAAACAAACTTGATGCTTTAGGTAAGTTAGCAACAAACAACGTGATTACTTAAATGCTGGAAAACAATGAAATATAACTTCTGATATATCCAGTAAAATACATTGTATTATAAACATTAGGTATAAATTTACTACCATCTATTTATATTAAGTAATACGTTTTGAAAGGCTTCATCAATAAGGGCGAGTATGTTAAACAACTGTGTGCTATAATCTTTTACTGAGGTTTTATATATGATACATCCTGCTTTACTATGATTGAATTGCTTGCCATCTATCTTTCATGTAAATATTAATTGCTTATACAATAAGTAGACATTTATATTGTATTAGAATTCTGTCTAATCTACCATCGTAGTATATCTCTTCAAAATAATATAAATATTGCTTATTCCTATTACAAATGTTCTCCATATGATAATTCAATTTATGGAGCTCAGATGTTCTGGATTGTCAGGGTATGAGTGATAATCTGATGGACTGAGGTTTATCCATCAGATTAGGAATGATTTTCATTCTATGGCTAGTGTGGATCTTAGTTTTGTTAACATTTATTAATTTAAATTTGTTATTTCACAAAAACCTTTTTAGTATGCCTGACCAAAACTTACTTTATTGGTAAACACTCAAAGTATAAAACTGATAATTTCCTTTAAAAGCTCAAACATATACTTTATAGTTATCAGAGGAAAATGTTTAATAGTCACAATAAAACAAAAAATACATACTCTAAATAACATAAGATGGGTTTAACTTTATTATCTTTAAATACTAATGGCTTAAACAATCCTAGCAAGAGATCAAATCTACTGAACTATTTAAAACTGAACAAAGCATAAATTGTCTTCCTTCAAAAAACTAATTTCAAAACAAATGACAATTACAAATGGAATCCTAAGGAATGTATAATATTGGCACAATCCACTTATAAGACAAAGAAAAAAGGGGTAACAATTTTATGGAAAACAAATGTGATTAAACCAGAAATCATTTATAAGTATTAAGATAAAGAAGGCCTTATGGCATTAGTAATAGTTAAATATAATAACAGAATATGGACCCTAGCCAATCTATACTGGTACCCAGGCACTGGAACATGAACTGTTAAAAAAACACTTGGATTTCATTTCCAATAATTATAAAGGCAACTTAGTATTAGGAGGAGATTTTAACTGTATATCTGATATTTCCTGAAACTACAAATAAAAGACTGCTGTGTACATCTGCTGTATCAAAAGCTTCAAACAAGTGGGTAGATTCATTTCATCTTGTAGATACTTTCAAATTTAAAGAAGATAAATCTTTGTTGTGTTTCCATCAAGATCACAGATTTGGTACCCAAACTAGAACAGATAAAATATTTGCTGCCCATGACTTACACTCTAAAATCATTCATTTCTCAGTCACACCTGCCCCTTTTCAGACCACAATTCATTGATACTAAAACTTCAAAATGGGTACAAACTATTAATCTTTAACTCCAGAATTCCAGCATATATAACTAAAATTAAAGAGTTCAAACCCTAGTTATTATCTGAATTACAATTCCTCTAAGATATTAATTACACCACAGAGATAAATAAAATATGATATGGGACTCATTACAAGTTTACATGTATGCTAAAACCCTAACTTGGTATAAAAAAAAATAAGAGAATGGGATTCTGAATTATTAGATCTGCAATCCAAACTTATGTCAGTAAAAGCTGAAAAAAATCAAAATCATTTGGAGATGAAAAAGAAAGTAGAAGTATTAAACAATAAATACAATGAAATTCTAACACGTAAAACTAGGTTAACTTTAGAAAAACTAAAAATTAATACCTTGGCCACTTCTCCCAAATATCTACATAATTTATCCACAAGAATTAAAATACACTCAAAAAGCTAATAACATTAAAAGTATCTTCCATGAAAAGAAAGGGAAAATGTCTCGGATATAGGTGACATTCTTAATACCTATAGAAATCACTTCCCTCACATCCCTCCTCCTAAGCTCTTCCTTCCCACAGAACAAGAACTCCTAATACATCTACATCTGAACAAATCACATGCCTTGTGACCAATCCTGACTAAATACTTCCATCTTTTCACTATTATAATTCTCTCTACATATAACTACAATATTCACGTGACCTTAAATAATCCTATTAGCTCTATAAAAAAAAAAAACTACCACCACATTTCCCTGCCTATCAACCATATGTTACATTATGATATCATTGAACTTTATATCACCTAACTTTTGCGCCTTCTTATTTGTTTGCCTTTTTACTTAGATGTACTACTTGTCTTACCTTTACACTTGTATTACCTGTACTAAAATCACTGCATTCTTGTTTATTGCCATTGTACGTGTGATCTCTTTTATTTTGTTCCCTTGTCCCACTTGAAATGACACCTCGGGCCTCCTGAAATGGACACAAATCAATGTAGACCGGTCAAATAAATAAAAATGATATAAAAAAAATAAATATGGAGCATTTCAAAAAAGAAAATATACATATTGATCAATTAAATCTAGATGAAAAATGTTCTAATATAAAAACATACCAGAAAAATTAAAACTAGACCTGCAAGCACCCATATCCTACAAAGAAATTACAGATACAATAAAAGAGAGTAAAAATAATAAAGCTCCAGGTATAGATGGCATAATTATGGAACTATATAAACTTTTTCCTTCAAAGATACTATCCCTCTTCCATAAAACTCTATTAGGCATTCAGTCACAAGCTTTAATACAACCCTCTTGGAGATATTCCTTAATCACACCAATCCTAAAGGAAAACAAATCCCCAAACCTCAGTACCTTATATAGACCTATATAATTATTAAATAATAACTATAAGATATTTATACAATATTAACTAACAGAATGAAAATACCACTATCCTAAACATAAATAATGCTCAAACTGGATTTATATTTCATTGACACACACATGACAATATTAAAAGGATAATTCCTCTTGTAGATTATGTTAATAAAGAAAATAAAGGAACACTCATAATTGGCTTAGATATAGAAAAAGCCTTTGATTCCATAAATTGGGACTATTTATTCAAAATCCTAATGCTATTTGAATTTCCTCCATCCTTTGTTCATCTACTAAAGAATATATATAAAAATAATTTAGTGTATGTCAAGTTAGGTCCTTTTACCTCTGAATCTGTACATATAACAAAAGGCACTAAACAAGGATGTCCTATGTCACCAATTCTATTTGCTCTGGCTATTGAAATATTGGCAGATTCAATTTGTTACAATATAAAAATCAAAGGAATAGATTCATAGCTTCATAGGTTCATAGGTAGGTACTAGGCTATTGGCCTTAGGGCCTATATAAGCCTAGTCAAAAGGTACCCTGGCTTTCACCACCCAAGAAAATTATTTTCCTGTGCTACTGTTGAGCAGAGCCACAGAAGTGATCCCTGGGGTGAATTTCCTATCTCCCATCCAATCAAGATTTTTCTTGAAGAGTGTTAATGAGGAGCTATGTTTGATATAGATAGGTAGTTTGTTCCAGAGTATGGGAAGTCTCTGGGACAGGAATCTATCCCTCCAGCATGTTCTGTTTATTGTGGTGACAAGGTTTAGGTCCCTAGAGCATGTAGTTCATAGGGATTGGGATTTCTTTAAGTGGAGCATGTCTAAAAGCTCTGGGTTTCACATAGCTTTGTGTGTTAGGCAGAGATCGCCTCTGAATAGGTGATATGCGACGGAGTAAAGCTGCAGTTTTTTGAGATGGTCCATGTAGGGCATCTGTTTGAGGTCGGTAATTCTCTTTGTGAGGTATTTCTGTGGCCTTTCCAGTTGTTGTAGATTTCTTGTGAGGTACATACCAAAAGGGGCATTGTACTCTATAATGGTTCTAATGAGTGATGAGTAGAGGGGAACAATGACCTCTTTTTTCCTGGATGAGAAACCTTTTGTGATGAAGTGTGCCACATAGAAGGATTTCCTGACTACTGTGGTGATGTGATTATCAAAGGAGAGACTACTGTCCACCTGTGTCCCAATGTCTCTTATCACACTTTCGGTGTTAAGTAGACTACCGCCTATGTGGTAGTTCAGGGTACAGAGTTTTTACCAAAAGGGATGACAATGCACTTTTTGGCATTGAGCTTGAGGCCATGGCTTTGACACCAGGCATCTGTCTCAGTGAGGCCCTTTTGTAGGATGTCCACATCTTTTGGAGTTTTGATTATGGCTCCTAGTTTGCAGTCATCTGCAAACTTCATTAGCCAAAGACCTTCTGTGTTAGCCTGTCCTTCAGAGAAGTAGATACCAAACAGGAGAGGACCCAGGACTGAACCCTGTGGTACTCCACTTGTCACTGGTCTGAAGTTGGATTTGGAGTCTGCTACTTTCACAGTGTGGGTTCTGTCAGTAAGCCAGTTGGCAACCCATCTTGTGATATAGGGATTTATACCTAGTTTATTGAGTTTATCTATAATTCCAGAGTGGGGGATGGTGTTGAAAGTCTTGGCGAGATCTAGATAGGCTGTGTGAACCACCTTACCCTCATCTATGGCTTTGGTGACTACTTCAAAGAAGTCTGTCAGGTTTAGGAGACATGATCTGCCTTTTACAAACCCAAACTGGGTGGGGTCCTGAGTTTGGAGATTGCCAATGTCATTGTTTATAAGTTCTGTGATGATACGTTCCATAGCCTTGCAGACCAGGCTCGTTAGGCTAATGGGGCAGTAGTTTCCAGGGTCTGTGGTGGCTGCCCCTTTGTGGAGTGGGATAATCATTGCTGTGTGCCACTCAGTGGGCACATAGCTTGAAGTGAGGCTATGACTGAACATGGTACTTAGGTGGGTTGCCAGTTCATGCTGTAGTTCATGTAGAACACAGCCTGGGATGTTGTCAGGTCCCATGGATGCTGTGTTCTTGGCTTTAAATAGTGTGTTTTTTACCTGTGCAGCTGTGATTACAGGAACTTTGCATTATGCTGGTATAGAGATGGGCCCTTTAGGTGATGACAAGGGGGTAAAGTTAGCACTGAACCTATCTGCCAGGATGTTGGCAATATCAGTTGGTTCTGTATATTTAGTGCCATTGTGCTGTAATTCAGAGCAGATCTAAGTGTTGCCATTGAGATGCTTGACATAGCTATAGAATGTTTTGTGGTTGTCTTTAGAGTCAGTGGCGATTTTGTTTTCATAACTAGCTTTGGAGGATTTTATGAGGGATCTCAGCTTCTTACTGAGGCTGACCAGGGAGTTTCTCCAGTCATGGGATTTTACTCTTTTTTGCAACAGTTTCTTTCTTCTGTTGTAGAGTTTGTTTATGGCAGGGGACCACCAGTTTGGCTTCCTTTTTTTGGAGGATAGCATCTTGGTTCTGTTAGGGATTGCACGATCCATGCACTTGTGTAAGTGTTTATAAAGTGCATTTGTGTAGGATTCAACAGTCATACCTCTATTGTCCATCATCATGGGTGTTGTGAAGTTTGCCACTTCTGTCTTAAGAAGTGTGAAGTTGGCTTTGGAGACATTTATTACTGTGGTTTCCCTAATGGGGGGTGGGGGAGGAATGTGGATATCTAGGGTGATTAGCTTGTGGTCGGATGTGACCAACAAGGAATTGACCTCTGGTGTGGAACACCAGTTGCCCATGTTGGTTATAACCAGGTCTAGGATATTGCTGCCCCTAGTGGGGATGTGGATAAGTTGATCCAAGGCATTGGAATTTATGTGCTCCAGAAAATGTTGAGCACAAGAGTTGGTACATGAGTATTTTTCCCAGTTAATGATGGGGTAGTTGAAATCACCCATTATTAGGGTGTTAGGTTGTACCCTAATATTTTCCAGTGTATCAAGAAATGAGGAGTGGGAATCCTGGGGCATGGTGGGGGATCTGTAGCAAGCTACAATTTGGATTGCGGTCTTGCCCAGAGTTAGTTGTACTTGGATAATCTCGGATGCATTATGCTGAGCAACTAGCCTGGAAGTGTGGATATCCTTAATGAATATGGATACGCCTCCGCCTTTAGTGTTTCGGTCCAGGTTAGGTGGCCAAAGGGTGTAGTATGAATTATAGCCTGTTAATGCAGGGGTACTCTCTGGAGCCTTGAACCAGGTCTCTGTCACTGCACAGATGTCGAAGTTCTCCATTTTAAGGAGTGCCTTGAGTGAGTGCATTTTGAGATTTAGACTTCTAGCATTGAGTAGCAATACCATCAGATTCTTCTTGCTTGTACCTGTTATGGTGGTGAATTTGTCATTTAAACCTTGCCTAAAAATGGCACTATAGGGGTGGCTAGAACCTTAGCCAGTATCCAGAATCCCAGGGGCGATAGGTGCAGACCATCTCTTGCAAAGCATTATGGTTTGTCGATCATGTCATTCCAGACAGACAGATACTGGATCCCGTTAGAATGACACCAGAAGCTTAGCCAATTGTTGAAGTCAATCATTTTGTCCTTGTACTGTGGTATAATTCTGGATGATGGCAGGATGCTACTCAGGGCTAGGATCATACCTGCCTGGGCTACAAGATCAGACAGCTCCTCCATGTCCCTTTTCATGTAGTCCAGGGAGGTATGTCTCAAGTCATTCACACCAAAATGGACAATGACAGAGTTATATTTGTACTTGTTGTGGAGTGATCTGAGTGCATGTGTTATGTGGTGGATCCTGGCACCTGACAGGCAGCTGACAGTAACTTTCTCCTTGTTTAGCCTGGTGAGTGGAACATCAGTGTGCCTGACTATAGAGTCACCTATGACTAGAGTGTTGGGTACGTTGTTATGCCTTATGGGCTGTGTTTGAGTGGCACACTTAGTTTGTGGGCTATGTGTCATTTGAGTTATGTTTGGGGGTGGAGGTTACTTGTGTTTCTGCTTTGGAGGTCCCTGTTGCTTGGGCAGGTTTTTACTGAGAGCCTTCATGAATGTAGGTGTGTGTTTTTTGTTTCTATGTGTGTGTTTTGGTGGTGTAAGTTTTGAGGAACTATGTGCTGAGTGTGGTGTGGTGCAAGTGTTTACCTTTTCCTCTTGACTGTCTAGTCCAGTCTTAGGTGAAGAGAGCTTTGCTTCCAGTTTGGCTATATAAGTGCATCTTTCACATGTTGTAGTGTTGGGTGGTAGGAGGAGAGGGTTGTCTGTGTAAGTGAGGCAATTGCTGCATTGCCCCAAGATGCCCAGATTAATCAGGTAGACAGGAGAAAACACTGGGAGCTGACCTTTAGACATGCCTGAATAGGTGCTTATTTGTTAAGTACTAGAAACTGTTTTCCTCTAGACAGTAAGGAAAGTTGAGTGTTGTAGTAACTTGTAGCTTATTTAGTACTTACAAGTTCTGACAAGTGCTGAGCTCAAAGAAACAGACTTGAGTGCTGAAACAAAAAAAAAACGGGCTAGTTCTAAGAAACAAAATTAAGTTAGAAGGCTTCCCCTCAACACAGAAAGGCTTGGGGGCTTAGAAGCCCACAAATAGTCCTGGACACAGCAAATCTGTATCCAGACTAGACTACCCACAGGAAAGGCAGGAAACGAGCTTAGAATTTTTTTTTAAGTTGAAAGAGAGAAAGGAGGAGCAGAAACTAAGCTGATTGGCCTTTTCAAATGTTATACCTATATTAGATAGAATGAGGTAATGACACTAGACTGAGAGGAGGGTCCCAGATCAAATTTACAGTAGGGGCGGGCAACTGCAAAGCCACCAACTATTAACTGCATAAATGTTTCTCACAGCAGAAAAGCAGCAGTGAGCCTTTAAATGAGTTTTAAACAGCTAAAGGAGCCTCTAGAGAAAGCTTTTAACTGCAAACAAGTTATCAGAATCAAACAACCCAACAGATGCTTAATAAAAGTGGACAATTTCCAGTTAATACCTCACACACTGTGAAACTAGCTAGAAAAATATACAGTAGACAAGTGCTATAAATAACTCGAAAAAATAAGCAAAAAAAAAAAAAAAACAGGATACTTAATGTTATATATTATAGATCCGAGTTTGCTCAGTGTCCTTCCTTTGATTAGCTCAGTGTGAAATGGCAGAAACACTCACAACTTAACTTCTTAGGTAACAGAAAGTTGATACCTGAGACAACTTTTAAGAAAAAAAAGCTCAAAAGAACCAATAAGGTGCTTAGTCTAAGCTGTAGTCCAGGTGACTTCAGTCAGTCAATGACCTTAAACAATTCTCTCTCACTGAAATGCCTGATGGCTTTAGCTAAACAAATATGTCCCTGAATATGTGCTCAGACACACAGCCTCCACAAACACTAGGCCCAAACACAAGCCTGAATATGGGCAATGCTACAAATATCCACACTATTTAGAAACAAACTGCAGAAATGTTTCTCACAGGAGAAAAGCAGCAGTGAGCCTTTAAATGAAAGTTTTAAACAGCTAAAGGAGCCTCTAGAGAAAGCTTTTAACTGCAAACAAGTTATCAGAATCAAACAACCCAACAGATGCTTAATAAAAGTGGACAATTTCCAGTTAATACCTCACACACAGTGAAACTAGCTAGAAAAATATGCAGTAGACAAGTGCTATAAATAGCTCAAAAAATAAGCAAAAAAACAGGATACTTAATGTTATATATTATAGATCCGAGTTTGCTCAGTGTCCTTCCTTCGATTAGCTCAGTGTGAAATGAAAATGTTTATGAACAATGCAATTCTAAAGTAATGCTATTTGCTGATGACATATTACTAACATTATCTAATACAAGAGACATTAGAATAATTAAATATATTAATTGACAAATTTCACATGACTTCAGGACTCCACTTCAATAAATCACAATCAACATGTTTATTTTTAAATAAAAAAGAACTGCAGACTAAGGGGGATCACATCATAGGGAAACAAGAATCTACCTTAAAATATCTAGGAATTGAGTTATGCAAGGATAATAATGAATTAGTCTTAAAAAACTACAATAATATCATCAATACAATTAAAATCTCTGTGGAAAAAGGGAACAAAATAATATTAACATTTGAAGATGTTGCCTTGTTAAAGTTTTTTTTTCCCTCAAAAATTTTTTTCTGTTTTTCAGATACATTTGAATGAATTCCATAGTATTTATACATAACATCTTAAATAGCTATGTACACTATTTACATTAGCCCGACACTATAACAGATCTTAATGTATACAGTTACTTTATAAGTATGTCCAATCTATTATCAGAGTGTCCGATAAATTATTGTATAGTGTCAATCAACAACAAGACTTTTTTCCCAAGGGTTGTTGATAAATGGCTTTGGATAAATTCTTAGTTCTTTACTTTTAATTTCCAATAATGCTGTGGTCCTCAGTAGGCTGTAGAAGTCTTCCAAAGTTGGTATTGTGTTTGTATTCCATCTTCTTGTTATACACTTCCTTAAAATTAGAAGCATAGTCCATACTACATACATGTTTGACTTATTCAAATGAGGACCTTCGTTCACATTTAATAATACAACAGCTTTAGTTAAATAAAATGATTCATTAAATAAAGCTTATAGAAAGTTATTAATACCATTCTGAAATGGCTTAATTTTAACACAATCAAAGAAAATGTGGTTTGAATCTGCATTGTGTACTTGCTCAGATCTACAACATATTCCTTTTATGGAAGAACTAATTTTATTGATTCTGTCTGGGGTTAAGAATGCTCTGTGCAAGCATTTCCAATTAAAAACATTCTAGTATTGTGTAAAGGATGTATATTTTATCGATAATAAGATATTTATTTTTTGTTTTAATATCTTCACTTAACTGTATTGAGTGTCCTTTTGATATATATTTCCAATATGAGGTTTTGGGTGCTGTTTTATAGTTTATCAATATTTTGTAAAAAATTGAAATACTGTTTCCCATGTCAAAGTCATTATATATGATTTCATATATGTATTTTGTAAACTTAGGTATTTTTTTAAATGAAGAATTGTTAATTATTCTACTTAAATCTTGTGAATATGACAGAATACTCCTGTTAAATTGCATTTGTACCTTGTAAAAAATTATTGATATTTTTTTTTAATTCCACATAGTACATACTGGATTGATATTTTTAAACTCCTTATTTTGGGCCAGTAGTGAGTTAAAATTTTCCGGTTAGGGTAATTCTGGACCTTGCCATTTTATCAAATGTATGTTCTATTTAAAAATGATTCATTTTTTAACTTTACAATTTTGAATACCATCAATTTTTTTAAACCCTTTGTTAATTGATTTAAATTCTAAAACACTATAGGGTTCCTTTTAGAATGAACGGATTTTAATCTCTTTAAAGAATGGTTTTGCATCATCCAAAAACAATTTTTGGATAAAGAATAAAAATTAAAAATTTTGTTTAATATTTTTCCCTTAAATTTGGGTAATCCCTTTATTTATCATGGGTGGGTCGTAAGTTTTCCAAATTTTTTATTTTAAAAACGGAATGTCAAATATATTAACCAAATGGAATTTTTAAAAAGGTATTTTTAAATTTTGGGGTTGTTATATTTATTAATCTGGAAAGCAGAATACTTTGTTGAGCCTGTGTGGAAATAGTTGTTACTTGATACCCAAACTAAATTTTTGGGGGCTTGGTTTCCCACTTTTGTGCAAAATTTTTATATGTATTGGGTTTTTGTAAAAGGGGCTTGTCCTTTTATCCCTTTTCTTTAAAATTTTCTAAGAGCTTTAAATTATTTGGTTTTTGTTTTAGTTTGTTTTTGATATTTTGAAAATGCCTGAAATTGTTTCGTGTTTAAATTTTTTGAAATTTTAAAACATTTTTTTAAAAGTTTTTCTTTCCATTTGCAATAATTGGACTTTCAATTGAGTTGTTTTGTAGGGGGGTTTTTGTTTTAATAGGAATTTATCCTCCCATTCCATTCGGTAGAGGAAAACATCTGCTTTGAAACCTTTTTAAAAATTTTTTAGGTTTTATTTTTTAAGTATAATCTTTCTTAACAGGGAAGGAAAGGTTTTTTTAGGAACTTGGGAGTAATTTTTATACTAAATCTGAAAAAACATCCAAAAAAAACTTAATTTAAAAAAAAGTTAATAAAAAAAAATTTTTTGGTTCCCCCAGAAAGGCCTTGGGGGTTTGCATTTCTGGGGAAACGGTTCCAAAACCTGAAAACCCCCGGAAAGAAAAGGGTTTGGAATTTTTTTAAGTTGAAAGAGAGAAAGGAGGTGCAGAAACTAAGCTGACTGGCCTTTTCAAATGTTCTCCCTATATTAGATAGAATGAGGTAATGACACTAGACTGAGAGGAGGGTCCCAGATCAAATTTACAGTAGGGGCGGGTAACTGCAAAGCCACCAACTATAAACTGCAGAAATGTTTCTCACAGCAGAAAAGCAGCAGTGAGCCTTTAAATGAGTTTTAAACAGCTAAAGGAGCCTCTAGAGAAAGCTTTTAACTGCAAACAAGTTATCAGAATCAAACAACCAAACAGATGCTTAATAAAAGTGGACAATTTCCAGTTAATACCTCACACACAGTGAAACCTAGCTAGAAAAATATACAGTAGACAAGTGCTATAAATAGCTCAAAAAAATAAGCAAAAAACAGGATACTTAATGTTATATATTATAGATCCGAGTTTGCTCGGTGTCCTTCCTTCGATTAGCTCAGTGTGAAATGAAAATGTTTATGAACAATACAATTCTAAAGTAATGCTATTTGCTGATGACATATTACTAACATTATCTAATACAAGAGACATTAGAATAATTAGGTATATTAATTGACAAATTTCACATGACTTCAGGACTCCACTTCAATAAATCACAATCAAAATGTTTATTTTTAAATAAAAAAGAACTGCAGACTAAGGGGGATCACATCATAGGGAAACAAGAATCTACCTTAAAATATCTATGAATTGAGTTATGCAAGGATAATAATGAATTAGTCTTAAAAAACTACAATAATATCATCAATACAATTAAAATCTCTGTGGAAAAAGGGAACAAAATAATATTAACATTTGAAGATAGACTACAGTTAATAAAAATGTTTTTACTGCCCAAGCTCCTATATATAGCCTTGACAATACAATTGTTACCAGAAAGGAATATACTTAAAGAAATAAATTTATGCCTAATAACATTTTTGTGGTTTCCCAAAAGAAACAGAATAGCTTTAATACATCATATCAGACCATGGAAACAGGGAGGATTAAACTTTCCTGATATAGAAACAAATATAAAAGCATCAATATCTAAAACAATCTCAGATTGGATAAGTCCAAATTACTCTGCAAATTGGAAAGAATTACAACTGTAATATCAATAAATGAATTTGATTTACAAAACAAATTTCAAATAACAGATAAAAACAATTTGCCATGGCACTTATTATCAATCAGTATGCAATATAACATTACTAACCCTACTAAAACTCATATGATTAATTATTTCATTGACTCATTTAGGAAAATTATTAATGCAAATATAGATTTAAAAATCTGGTTTGATCTTTTAACACCATTTATAGTCAGAAAGAATTTTCCACATACAATATATAGAGAAATTATTAATTCCTGGGAACAGAAAGGATTTGTTTGTTGGATCCAATGTATCAAAGAACTAAAAGTTTTAGATATGCAAGTAATAAAAACAACATACAAAATTCCACAACAGGACTGGCTAACTTTACAGAGTATTCTGTCATATTCACAAGATTTAAGTAGAATAATTAACAATTCTTCATTTAAAGAAATACCTAAATTTACAAAATACATATATGAAATCATATAATGACTGACATGAAACAGTATTTCAAAATTTTACAAAATATTGATAAACTATAAAACAACACCCAAAACCTCATATTGGAAGTATATATCAAAAGGACACTCAATACAGTTAAGTGAAGATATTAAAACAAAAAATAAATATCTTATTATCGATAAAATATACATCCTTTACACAATACTGGAAAGTTTTTAATTGGAAATGCTTGCACAGAGCATTCTTAACCCCAAACAGAATCAATAAAATTAGTTCTTCCATAAAAGGAATATGTTGTAGATCTGAGCAAGTACACAATGCAGATTCAAACCACATTTTCTTTGATTGTGTTAAAATTAAGCCATTTCAGAATGGTATTAATAACTTTCTATAAGCTTTATTTAATGAATCATTTTATTTAACTAAAGCTGTTGTATTATTAAATGTGAACGAAGGTCCTCATTTGAATAGGTCAAACATGTATCTAGTATGGACTATGCTTCTAATTTTAAGGAAGTGTATAACAAGAAGGTGGAATACAAACACAATACCAACGTTGGAAGACTTCTACAGCCTACTGAGGACCACAGCATTGTTGGAAATTAAAAGTAAAGAACTAAGAATTTATCCAAAGCCATTTATCAACAACCCTTGGGAAAAAGTCTTGTTGATTGACACTATACAATAATTTATCGGACACTCTGATAATAGATTGGACATACTTATAAAGTAACTGTATACATTAAGATCTGTTATAGTGTCAGGCTAATGTAAATAGTGTACATAGTTATTTAAGATGTTATGTATAAATACTATGGAATTCATTCAAATGTATTTGAAAAACAGAAAAAAAATTTTGAGGGAAAAAAAACTTTAACAAGGCAAACTGTATGCCTAATGACAAAGATGACTTAGCAGGTTTTACCAAAAAAATACATATTAGATTATAGTGCTGTGCTTTCAAAAATAAAATAAAATATTACATTGATGTCATATAATTCTGATTCTTTGCAATGTCATATATCAACGAATGCCAGTTCCTTCAGTGTCTTGGGAACCTGTTCTCCAACCAGCAATAGCAGAAATCCTGAAGGTCTTTACAAAATGCCAGGCAACCGAAAAGCAATGAAAATCTGTTTTATTAACATCCAAGTTAACTTCCAACTTGGAAGTTAACTTGGATGTTAATAAAACAAATTTGTATTGCTTTTTGGTTGCCTGGCATTTTGTAAAGACCTTCAGGATTTCTGCTATTGCTGGTTGGAGAACAGGTTCCCAAGACACTGAAGGAACTGGCGTTCATTGATTTTGTTCGTTGGTAATTTTGTTTCATGCAATTTCATATATAAATGACATTCTTTACTTGTTCACCTCCTCAGTCAAAAAGACATTTTATAAACTGTGCAATATCAGAGATATTTGGGTAGTTGCCTAGACCTGCCACTCAAACTCCAACCTCATATTTGGGTTGCAAAAGCAATAAACTGCTCTTCTGGACATCAACAATAGGTAAAGGAACCCTTCTGAGCTATGCATCCCACCATATACTACTGGATTTATGGACAAAAAAAAATAAAAAGAAGTTATGTACTCACCATAATGTTCCATCTGTGTTGTCTATTTTCACTCATTCTTGACAGATGGGTTCAGTTACAAACCGACTTGGTCAGTACAGCTCGCACCAGCCAAAAACTCTTGAGCTTCAGCTTTATCCAGAATCCCTTTCTCTCAGATTGAGTTTGCAGAAGATATATAGAAACATACAAAATATACATATATGTGTGTGTGTATATATATATATATATATATATATATATATATATATATATATATATATATATGGATTCACTTTAGAAGCCCAAAATACTGAAATGTCGAATTTCAGTATTTTGAGTGCATAAAGTGGAATCCTAAAAAGAGAGAAAGTTCAGAAGTGCAAAATTCAAAACCTCGAATACCGAAGGTTTTGAATTTTCTAGTTCTGAGGTTCCACTGTGATTATGGATTCAGGTAAGTGTGTGTGTGTGTGTGTGTGTGTGTGTGTGTGTGTGTGTGTGTGTGTGTGTGTGTGTGTGTGTGTGTGTGTTAAGGGTTTTGTTTAGGGGCTGTGGTGTGTGTTAGTGTGTTTTGTTGCTGTGATGTGTTTGTGTGAGCAGAACGTAGCTTGTGTGGTAGTGTGTGTGTGTTTATGCGTAGTGCTACCTCGGAGTTAGAATATATAAGTGGGGGGTGCAGCCCCTCACATAGGGGATTCAGCGGGGCTTTCCCCCCTGCTTTTAAGTAGTAGAGAACTTGTGTTTGTGTGTTGGGAGGATGGTGTGTGTGTGTGTGTGTGTGTGTGTGTGTGTGTGTGTGTGTGTGTGTGTGTGTGTGTGTGTGTGTGTGTGTGTGTGTATGTAAAGACATGCATAAGGTAAGACAGGTTGACGCCTTATATACCATGCTTAGATAAAAAAATAAGGATTCAATTGGATTTAGCCCACTCCACCAAAAAACTTAGAGGTCGGGGGATTGAGGGGTGGAGTCAAGAATGAAGGAATGAAGATAGATAACACTGATGGAATGTTATGGTGAGTACATAACTACCTAAAATATTGGGTGGCATTATGGAAGAATATTCCTGAGCACCATCGAGCCAAAGGACGATCGTCCCCTCAAGACCTGTTCCAGCTTGTAATAAGTAATAAAAGTATGAGGAGTAGCCCAAGTAGCTGCTGCGCATATGTCATCCATTGAAGCTTTGGCTTGAAAGACAGCTGAAGTGGCTATAGACCTTGTTGAATGAGCTTTGGCTGGATTTGGCAAAGTCAAATTATTCTTGTCATAGGTAAATTAAATGCAGTATTTTAGCCATTCAGAAAGTGTAGTCTTGCTGACTGCCTTACCCAATTTTGCTTTAGATAAAGAGATAATTGATTAGATTGTCTTATGCTTTTTGTTCTATGACGATAGAAGCATAGTTGTCTATGTATGTCTAGTAAATGCAAAACATACTCCCCTTTATTAGAAAAGTTAGGAAAGAAAACTGGCAAATTAATTGTCTTGTAAATCAAAAAAGGCTCTCAGAAGTCACTCAGTCAGGATTTATTGTCCACAAAACCACAAAAAATAAAAAATGAACGATAATGCTTAAAATAATCAAATGAATTTCAAAACATAGTACTAAGCACTTTCACCCTCTAAAAAATAATAAGGGCATCTTCAGAGTACTTCTGAAAGCTTGTGCTTTCTCCATTTAAATAAATTAACAGCCAATTACTAAACTTCTTAGATTGGTTGTGCAATTAAATTCAAACAATAAAATATTTAAATGAATGAATAATACAAAGCCTTATAAAACCTTGTAAAAGTATATATATAAATTATATATATGTGTGTGTGTAAATAAGTAAATAAATATATATATTCTCACTACACCTAAAGAGTCAGACAAACTTCAAAAAATAAAATAAAAAAACAACAATCCATTGAAATAAATAGCATATTATACAGACTGTCAAATTGTTTCTTGCTTTGATCTAAAGTGTGTATTATTTTTGTGTAAATATATCATAACAAATATATATATATATACATATAGTTAAACCAAAAATATTTTTCTTAAAATTTGTCACTAAAAGGATTCCCTTACAAAAAATTAATATATGTACACAAGTGTAGCTATAATACATTTAGGTAAAATATAAAGCAATATCGCTTAAAATATAGTTTAAAATAGTGTTAAAATACATTTGATTAAAAAACATATTATTTAGTTAAATAACATAAGATTTAAGCTTTAAAATACTTGCTATAGAAATTTGACCATTGATACCAGGAAATAAACCAGCATTTAGTCTCAACTGCCAAAGACATTCTTTGGCTTCTAGTAAGGCATTTAAATCACCACCTTTTTGTCCATATGTAGGAATTCTGTCTATGACAAAGAATATGAATCTCATAAAATTATTACACTTGGTACTGTGGGCGTATAATGAATTCACAATTCTTTTGTTTTTAATATCTCTATTGTGTTCTATTATATGTTCCCTCAGTTTCCTTATAGTTTTACCTACATAAAATGCTGGGCATGATGTACATGTAGCTAGGTATATGGTCCATCATTGATAAACTTGCAACATTTGCAAAAACCACATTTATTCATTTTAGACATATTAAATGTCTGGTCCCTAGCATTGTATTCCATGTATTCCTTTAAATTCATACCATGGCTAAAGCTAACCTTAGGAAAATGTCCTATTGTATGGTAAAACTCTTCCTTGTTAATAAAAACACTCATCCAGCTGTCTTTTAATATTTTGACAATTCCTTCTGATTGTTCATTATATGGTAAAATGAAGGCATCTCTTCTGTTAATACCTGTGTTTTCATTCTGTTTGTTACATAAACCAAATTTAATAATAGGTCTGAATGTAGTGTTCCTTTTCTTTCTAACTTCATCTTTCAATTGTTTTAGTAAATTTAGTGGGTATCCCCTGTCCAAAAACATGTTGGTAAGAATTTCTAATTGCTGATTAAATCTATCATCCTCACTAACAATATGTGATAATCTTACCATTTGCCCCTTCACAAGATTCTTTTTTTGAAAGTATGGGTGGCAACTGCTATAGTGTAAAAAAGAATTTGAATAAGTCTTTTTTCTAAAAATGTTAGACTCTATTGTACCATTCTTAACATAGAAAAAGACATCCAAAAATTCACGTTTTACCCTGTATGTGGCTAGTAAATTTTAAAAAAGGTGATGTAGTACCAAGAAATTGGATAAAATCATTAAGCTTTTCTGGAGACCCCTTCCAAAATATAATGAAGTCATCTAGGTATCTGGCATAGAAAGCAATATTAGACCAGTGTATAGATGAAAAAATACAATTAGTCTCCCATTGGGCTAGTACTAAGTTAGCATATATGGGTGCACACCTTGCGCCCATTGCTACCCCAGTACGCTGTCTGTAGTATTCTCCCTCCATGTACATAAAATTGTTTAACAAGACAATTTCCATTAAATCTACCAGTAATTTATGCTTTACTGTGTGTAATCCGCTAAATTTTTGTAAAATAGCCTCAAACATTTCCAGACCCATATGGTGTGGAATCACCGAGAACAAGTTAATTACATCTATGGTTGCCATAATAATGTTATCCATGTTTTGCTCAATATTGTAATGTCTCACCATATCTATACAGTGCCACGAATCTTTAATAATGTGAGGAAATAAATTTAGAATATCCTTACAATTGTGGTCTATATACTTTGCTACTGCTTCTAATTTAGACCCCTTTGCTGAAACTATCGGCCTGAAAGGCGGATTATTGGTGTCCTTGTGTGTTTTTGGAATACCAAAAACTGAAGGGGTTACCGGATATTCTACTGTAAAATAATCATATTCATCTTTGTCTATCATTCCTTCTAACATGAAATCAAATAAAATCCAGTCTATTTTAGTGTAAGCTCGATTCAATTCAAACTTTGATACTTTGTCATAGGTATCATCATCACTTAACAAATTTGTCATTCTATTAATGTAATCTGTTTCGGTCATAATCACCACCCCGCCACCTTTATCTGGCTTCATTACTCTATATTTTTTATTTGTTCTCAATTCCCTTAAACAAAATGATTCAGCTGCGGTGAGATTGTCCTCCATTATTGTGAATTTTTTTAACTCTCTACGGAATTGTGCTTCGCACAACATCTCAAATATCTGTATCATAGGATTTTGAGGTGGAATAAAGGTACTACATCTTTTCAAACTAAAACCTATTGTGTCAAGTTCTATCCTGTTACTTTGGTTTGCAAAAAACATTTTCAAATGTAACAACCTTGTGTAAACCTTCAAATTAATAAGAATTCTACCTACATCATGTTTAAAATTCAGAACAAATGTGAAACCTCTCTTAAATAGAGAGACATAATCTGTACCAAAATTTACTACTGTGTAGTTATACATGGTAAATCCGCCTACACTAATAATGGAACATTCAGTTGTTCTTCCTTCTATATTGTTTAAGTCTACTAAGGGGTGTACAGTGCCAAATTCTATGTTAGAACTGTATTCACTCCCATCTAAAACACCAGGCACTGTTGTCGTAACAAATCCTTCAGTATTAGATTTGTCACAAATAAAACTATAATTTATCAGTTCATTAAAAGCATAAGCATCATTGTTTACTAATAGTGTACATTTTTTCTTTTTGTTTGGAAGTTCATGTACTGTGTCTGATACCGTGGTTGCCCTTGGTAGCGATCCCGTAGCCTTTCGGACCTCCTTAGTCCAGGTTCCTCTAAAAAAACATTGTCATTATCAGGATTAACTACACTTGTCTTCCTGTTAAACTGATTTCTATCTAAATTGTAACCTTCCCTATCGAATCCAGTATTCTGACTGGACTCATCCACATCAGGGTATTGTTTTTATCTTAAAGTTTTATATTCTTTAAAATGTATATAAACCTGTTTGTTACTGTAATCATTACTATCCCTTAATAGTTTCTTGTTTTTGTATTCTAGACCCTTCATAATAAATGTATCCATATCGATAAGTATGCTGTCTAAACGATGTTTGTTAACTTCAAACAATAAATAATTTCTTATGCTTTTGTCTAAATCTGTTAAAACTAAATTCTATTTATTCAATTTAATATTGTTATTTCTTATAATAAGGTGAATTAAGTTCAAACCAGTTCTGTCATATAATCTAAGCAATTCATCAAAAAGTTTGTTTTCAATCTCGAAGCCATAAGGTAGTTTAAAAATTCGTAGCCCTTTCGGTACTTGCTCAAGTTCCAAGGATCCCTCTAAAAAGGCGTTATCCATCTGTAATGTTTTAAATTGTTTAAGCGTCTTTTCAAATTCTGAAAATTGCTGGTTCAAACTACCCATGTCCTTTGTATTGTATTTTACAACAGTTGAAAAACTAGGAGCTTGCAAAATGTCTTTTAAGTCAGTATAACATTTTTTGCTATTGTTTGACAGTACCGTATTGCCGTCTTCAGCGTTCAATGTTGGGTACGAAGGTGGAAAAGCTGCCTTTTTGTTTCCTGTACTGATATTGTTTCCTCCTCCAATAAAACTGGATGAACCATTGCTAGCCGACGGATGGTTTGGCAATGCACCAGGCGTTGAATGCAAAGTAAATATTTGTTCCTGGGTCTCTGTTAAAGTAACATTACACTCTTGCTGCATATTACCACATTGCTCCTGTATAGCTGTTAATAAGCATTGTGTAACTTCAAGATGTTGTTTTAATAGCTGCTCCATTGAAAAACACTTTCTAGTCCAATTCTTTGGTGTAGCGAATAAAAACTCAAATAATCCAATATAGTGTGTAGCGGAACAAACAAGCCTCCCCAAGCGAACAACCCTGAGCCCTTCACTTATATCAATTAACGTGACTAGATATACTTGTAAATCAAAAAAGAATCACAGAAGTCACTCAGTCAGGATTTATTGTCCACAAAACCACAAAAAATAACAAAAAATGAACGATAATGCTTAAAATAATCAAATGAATTTCAAAACATAGTACTAAGCGCTTTCACCCTCTAAAAAATAATAAGGGCATCTTCAGAGTACTTCTGAAAGCTTGTGCTTTCTCCATTTAAATAAATTAACATCCAATTACTAAACTTCTTAGAATGGTTGTGCAATTAAATTCAAACAATAAAATATTTAAATGAATGAATAATACAAAGCCTTATAAAACAATTATATATATATATATATATATATATATATATATATATATGTGTGTAAATAAGTAAATAAATAAATATATATATCCTCACTACACCTAAAGAGTCAGACAAACTTCAAAAAATAAAATAAAAAACAACAATCCATGGTATGAATTTAAAGGAATACATGGAATACAATGCTAGGGACCAGACATTTAATATGTCTAAAATGAATAAATGTGTTTTTTGCAAATGTTGCAAGTTTATCAATGATGGACCATATGTTATGGTTCAAGGATATGGAAAATCGATTAAATGTTCAGGACACTGCAACTGCAATACAAAAATGGTGGTCTACCTAGCTACATGTACATCATGCCCAGCATTTTATGTAGGTAAAACTATAAGGAAACTGAGGGAACGTATAATAGAACACAATAGAGATATTAAAAACAAAAGAATTGTGAATTCATTATACACCCACAGTACCAAGTGTAATAATTTTAGGAGATTCATATTCTTTGTCATTGACAGAATTCCTACATATGGATAAAAAGGTGGTGATTTAAATGCCTTACTAGAAGCCAAAGAATGTCTTTGGCAGTTGAGACTAAATGCTGGTTCATTTCCTGGTATCAATGGTCAAATTTCTATAGCAAGTATTTTAAAGCTTAAATCTTATGTTATTTAACTAAATAATATGTTTTTTAATCAAATGTATTTTAACACTATTTTAAACTATATTTTAAGTGATATTGCTTTATATTTTACCTAAATGTATTATAGCTACACTTGTGTAGATATATTAATTTTTTGTAAGGGAAGCCTTTTAGTGACAAATTTTAAGAAAAATATTTTTGGTTTAACTATATGTATATATATATTTGTTATGATATATTTACACAAAAATAATACACACTTTAGATCAAAGCAAGAAACAATTTGACAATCTGCATAATATGCTATTTATTTCAATGGATTGTTGTTTTTTATTTTATTTTTTGAAGTTTGTCTGACTCTTTAGGTGTAGTGAGGATATATATATTTATTTATTTATTTACTTATTTACACACATATATATATAATTTATATATATATACTTTTACAAGGTTTTATAAGGCTTTGTATTATTCATTCATTTAAATATTTTATTGTTTGAATTTAATTGCACAACCAATCTAAGAAGTTTAGTAATTGGCTGTTAATTTATTTAAATGGAGAAAGCACAGGCTTTCAGAAGTACTCTGAAGATGCCCTTATTATTTTTTAGAGGGTGAAAGCGCTTAGCACTATGTTTTGAAATTCATTTGATTATTTTAAGCATTATCATTCATTTGTTGTTATTTTTTGTGGTTTTGTGGACAATAAATCCTGACTGAGTGACTTCTGAGAGCCTTTTTGGATTTACAAGTATATCCAATCACGTAAATTAATTGTCTTGTTAATATTTGTTTCTGAGATAACCTTGGTTAAAAAGGAGGGGTTGGTTCATAAAGATACACTATCTGTATGGAAAATAAGATAAGGAGGTTTTGATGATAAAGTTTAGATCTCTGAAATCCTTCTGGCAGATGTAATGACTATCAACACAAGTGTCTTCCATGATAACAATTTTAGGTCACATTCTGCAGAGGGTTTGAAAGGAGGATGTATCATTGCCTGTAAAACTAGGTTCAAGTCCCAAGGAGAAGTCAGGTCTTTGTATGGAGGTTTTAGTGGAAGAATACCGCTTAGGAATGGTTTATAAAGTCTATGAGAAGGTAAGGATTGTTCATCCAAATCATTATGGAAATTTGAAATAGCAGCTAACTGAATTTTGATAGTAGAAGGAGAAGCTTCTCTATTAAACAGAGTGGATAAAAAAATATAGAACTTTTTCTGTGGATGGTGAAAAAGGATTTATTTGCTTTTCAAAGGGCAAATGGTAAATCTTTTCCACTTACTGGTGTAAATCTTTCTAGTGGAAGGTTTGTGAGCTGACAATAGAATTTTGCATACTGGGGAGGAAATATTTCGATACATAGCAATTAATGGACCTGGAGGAACCACACAGTCAGCTTGAGGTTCAGAATGTTTGGGTAAACAAGACCATCAGGATGGGAGAGAAGATCTGGCCCCGGGTCAAGAATCCACAGTTGTTGAATTCGATAAGGCCAAAGAAAGGAGAACCAAACTTGTTGAGGCTAAAAGGGGGCAATGAGAATCACTTTGCTCTTCAACCTGAGTGCTTTCTGCAGGAACTTGGGAATCAGAGGTATTGGGGAAAGGTGTAAAGGAAACCAGGGGGCCAATCATGGAGAAGAGTGTCTTTGGGTGAATTTCCTAGAATCAAAGTGAAGTAATTGCTCCACTTGTTGTTTAGGGGAGAAGCAAAAAGATTGCAGAAAAAATTGATCCCAATGGCAGAAGATCATCTTCGCCACTTTTTGTTTGAGAGACCACTCATGAAGCTTAAGGATGCATCTGTTCAGCTTGTCCATGATCACGTTGGAGCTCCATGGAATGTGTATTACTATTAGAAAGCAGTTGGAAGATATGGCCCACAGCCACACTCTGACAGCTTCTCAACAAAAGGGGTAAGATCTGGTCCCTCCTTGTTTGTTGATATACCAAACCACTCACATATTGTCTCTTTGGATTGTAATTATCCCTTGAGGAAAAATTGAAATGCTTGCAATGCAAAAAGCACCACTCTTATCTTCAGGACATTGATGTGCAAGTTGGCCTCTACTGGGGACCAAGTGTCGTGGACAATCTTGCCCAGAAAATGAAAATGACCTCCATACCATTGGCACTGAAAAGAATCTTGAATAAGTTCCGGATCCTTTTTAGTCTGGTGGGACTTCTTGGATGATTCTTTTGTCCAGCAGTTTTTGAATTTCTTGTACTGCTGAATCCCTCTGATTGGGTGGAACATCAGGGATTTTCTTGTAAACAGGGGGAGGTTGAGAAATGGGAATGGTATAGCCTCTGGAAATGATCCTTTGCACCCAAGAATCTGCTTCTATGTTTAGCCAAGCATCTAGGTACAACGATTATCATCCCCCGACTGTCTCCAGAGAAAGACAATTGGGCCTCCCTTCAGGAGCGCTGGAAGGGCTTACCTGGAAATGAATCCCTAAAGTCCTGGTTTTGCGGACCACTTCTGCCGCACTTGTGGCATCTTCCATTTTGGTGCCCCCCCTCTGCATGTATCTTGGAAAGGACTTTGGGATTTTTTGAACCACATTCTTTTACCACTCCTCTGGTTCCTAGAAAATGACCTTTGGGGTGGAAAAACATATGCTCACAGCAAAAAGGGTCTTACCATCTTTCTCACACCTGGACAATGCTTATTTTACTTTTGGGCCAAACAAGGATGTTCTGTCAAAAGGAGCATTGATGAAAGAAGACTTGAATGTTCAGCAAAATCACAAAGTGCATTCAGGTGTGTCTCCTAATGGCTATACCTGTAGCCACTGCTCTAGACTCCCCTTTGGCTGTATAGCCAATCAGCCTCATGGATGAGTTGGACACAGACTCCAGGGTGGCCAACTTAGAAGCAACTTTTCCTTGTACTTTCTCACAGCTCCTGACAAGGTATCTGATAACTTCTTGATCAAATCCCATTGGAGTCTGGTGAAATGTGTCAAGAAGTTCAAAGACCTTATAGTAAAGGTTGATGAAGCACAGACCCACTTCTCAAATCTGTCCATCGCCCAGGATTTCCTGTTGGGTGGATGGACAGAGGAACTTTGCTCAGCCAGCTCCTTTTTTGTGGCTGCCGCAATGACCATTGCATCCACTGTGAGATCCTTGGCCCAAAATTGCTTCTCTTCGGTTGCAGATTGTCTGATCTCTTGGGTATGGGTTCAATGGAATCAGGGGTTTTACATGCCCGCTGTGAAATCAACTGAATGAGATCATCAGTAGGCAGAGTCACCCAAGAGGTAGATGGTGGGTGCCAAATTCCTGCAGGTAAACAGACTCCTCAGATCAAGGGTTTTAGGACTTTCAGCCATCCCTCTGCTTCAGAATTTCCAAGATGTCTCCAAAAGAGACATCATCAAGGGGTGACCGAGGAGACCCCTCCCCCTCATTGAAATGTGTATCTTTGGTAACTAATTCCTGGGGGAATCCAAGTGCTTCCTCTTGCACTTCCTTTTGTGAGGGACCTCCTCAGGGGGATAGTCTGGGTAGGTATCAGAGGATGACAGAACATTTGGCTGTAAAACCTGATGCTTCAGCACCCGCTGTCCCAGTGGAGAGACTTGCAAAACAGCAGAGCCAGAGAGGGGAAACTGTTCTGATGGGGTAGGCACCAACTGCATCTCTGCTAGAGAAAGTGCCCTCTGCATAGCCTGGAAGGCTGGTTCCCCTGAAGATGGAAGGGAACCCAGAACCGAGATAGACTGCCTTTGAACCGGGGTCACCTCCTGGTCTGAAGAACTAACCCTCAAGACCAAAGGCAGAGTGGAACCCACTCGAGCCAAAGCACTGAGGAGTTTGGATGTCTCTGAAAAACCTGGAGTCGAGACCTGCTCCCAGGAACCGACAGGGAAATCATGGTTCTGAGAGGTCTCCAGTTCAGATATAACCGATGAGCTCAGGGTGACACCTGGCTCCACAGAACTGAACAAATCTGGAGCCAACCCAGTCAGTGCCAGAAGAACCAGAACAGAGGACTCTAAAACCTCCAAGGAGGTTAGAGAAAGAGTCATAAATGGAGTAAAGGATGTCTCAGTACCAAACCCAGAAGGAATCAGTACCAAAGATAGACTGCTAAGCCCTCTAGCCCACAAAATCTTGTTCCCCAGCCTCTTCACACTGAGTTCTGACAGACTTTTGGTGGAGCAGACTGAAGAAGAGGATGGACACTTGAGCCTCTACAGGCATACTTCAGGTAATTCCTCTGTGAAGGGATCTATTGAGGGTGAATAAGTAGTCCTAGGTAAAGTAATTAAGGTCACATCCTGAGTTGAGGCCTTCAAGGTGAACGGACTCAAAGTTTTTGTTGAAGCCGGAACTGTTATTTTTGGCACCATGGTGTCAGAACAGAGGCCTTCAGATCCAATGGAGATGTAGTAACAGAAGTCTTTAACTTGTCCACAGAGGACATAGAAGAAGCAGAAGAAACATCTGTTTAGCTTTGTCCCCAAAGGCAGATGGCAGAAGACACTTCAAGATTAACTTATTACACCTCTGAACTAATGCTTTATGACTGAATGCATGACAGATACTACAGTCTTCTTGGAGATGGAGATGTCCAAGACAGTAAACACACAGCACATAAGAAACTGAGGAGGGAATTTTATGGCCACATTTCTGGCATTTTTTGAAAGCAAAAGGGGGATTACCATTGTCAATCATGGTAATGGGAATGAGAAAGAGAAAGGAAAAATATAACTTTTTTTTAGATTATCTTTCTGCAATGATAGAAAAGGAGTACACAAAACATGTACAGACAGGGGAAAAGCAAAGTAGAAGAAAGGCAGAGAGGGGAAAGACTATCAACGACGATAGTCAGAAAGTACATGAAAGTGTACAGAAAGGGTAGAGGGATAGAACAGTATCAACAGTGATACAGAGAATACCCAAGGGATAGAGAAATGGGAATATCTAAGAAGAATGTAAGAAATATAGCCAAAAAATGACCCAAATGGAAGAAACTCGAGAGTGTCAGCTAAATGCGACCATTTCGGAAAGCAGCAAATGAGATTTTAGGTAATTGAGAGGGAGGGATTCTGGGCAGAGCTGAAGCTGAAGAGTTTTTGGCTGGCATGAGCTGTAGTAATGGCCGAATCAGTTCCAATATTGGAAACAAACCCATCTGTCAAGGATGAAATGAAGATAGACAACATCAGATCTGTATTTATTGAATGCTCTTTCCTTGCTTCCACAAGATGCCAGTATTTGACACTGAATTCTTATTTATATAATTTATTTATTTATTTATTTATTTATTTACTTGATGTTGGCAGGGTTAGCTCCACTAGGCCAGGGTCCTTTTTTCAAGGGAGACTTTAGGTGGCATTTATCCTGACTAGGGGAGATTTGAACAGGTCACTGGGGAAATATACTGTTTTTGGCCACTGGGTTGGGCCAGAGAGCTGCTGTTGAGACCAAAGTGTTTTCTTTTTTTGTTCAAGATGGAGGAAGAATAGTTACAGCAGACTGAGTGTTGCAGCATACTGAAATATCACAAACAGATTCCAAAAGAGAGAAGATTGCTGTTAAATGTTTGGAAGAAGCATGTCTGGAACCTTGTGTGTTGCTGGAGATGATGGATCAAGATGAGAGAAATGTTGATTAGGAAATAGTTTGGAGTAATATTTTGGATTATGTGCTGGGAGAGGTAACAGAGAAGGTGCTGCAAGATGAATCAGGAGAACTAGATTACCAGAAGATGCAGACATTAACTAAGGGAATGCTTGAGTATAGCTGGTTTTAAATGTATGTCCCATGTAACAGGGTGTTGCTGTGAGCAGTAAGACATTATTTTACAAATGCAGAAATGGTAAACAAAAGAAAGAAAAATGCTGTGGTTGAAGATGAAACAAGACAAGGACTGATGCAAGTGGAACAAAACCAGAAAAGAAAAACAGTGGCAGGAATCAAAACAACGAATTTATGGACAGTATTCTTTTATCTTTGGAGTTTAATGTCCAGGACAAAAAAGCATCACTACACTTAGGAACCAAAGATTTTTCTGAGGTTACTTTTGAAACTTTTACTTGAAAAAAATATGAAAGAAGTGGAAAAATAGTTCATTTTTTCCATGGAATGACTATAATTTTCTGAATGTAGGACTGCAACAAGGAAGAAAAAAAATGTACAATTCACAACATCTGACATAGAGGAACTTGAGTTAAATACTTGTTCTCTAGCTAGATGTTTGTAATAAGGTGCTTAAGATTAAAACATCTATGATAAAACAAATGTTTGGATGGGGGTTAGATGACTTGAGATCCGCATGAGGAAAAAATGCATCTTATTTTAATGTTGTAACTGTGAAAGGGAGAATAGTGAAGTATTGAGTTCACCTGAAATATGCTTTTTTGTGGGGATGAGAAGCACTTGGTGCAAGACTTAATAAATGAAGATGTGGCCAATATGGAAAAAGGGAACATACCGCAAACATTGTAGACCTAAAGAATGCACTGAATTTGGACAGTTTGATTTGACTGTCATTTGCTAGAAAAGCAATGGTTACAAGAAGAACAGAACATTTCAGAAGAAAAACAATCTGACGATAATACAGGTGAAGATATTGGTGGAGAAAGTCCTATGGGGAGATAACAGAAGAAGAAATGTAATTAATATGATATAGGAAATGTTTTACAAAGAGAAAGTATTACAGTTCAAAATAAAACCAGATATGCAGCACTAGGAGTAAAGAACGGGAAGACAGAGAATTTGAGACAGGAGAGGACCAAGAAAAAATATGATGGTAAATCTATTGGAAGGAGTGGGGGTGGAGAAGGAAATGAAAAATAAAAACTGAAGGTAAGAAAGACACACACACAAAAAGAAATGAGTGACTTAGGAATAGTAGTACTAAATGTAAACAGCATTCAGCAGGATGTCACGGGTATTGTGGTGACTGAATAGCATAAAAATAAGTATGTTGGTTATATATTTGTTGGATGTTACAAAAATGTGCTATGAAATTCTGTGAGTAAAGTTATGGAAAATGGATGGATGGGAGAAAAGATAAAAATTACTAAACTGGTTAAACAAGGATTCCTATTATGTATGTGTCTATTTCTAGTAATATTGAATGCAATAATTTGAACATGGATGCATGAAATAAAAGAAGCATAATGCCAGATGGGAAAAGGAGATATAATCCAAATTTGTCTTATGCAGATGCTTTAGTGATTGTAGCTAAAAATAAGATGTGGAAAAGTGATGTGTTAGGTTAAAGTTGAATAAGTCAAAACCAATGGGATTGATGAAAATAAGTGAAATATCTTATATTAGGAAGGAAATAAGTGTATTAGGAGTGAAATTTGTAGAGTATGAAAATATAGTAGAACAATGGAAAATAATGTAAGAAATAAAAAAAATGACTTTATAATGAAAATATTTTAATTTCTCATTTAGCAAAAAAGGATGTATTTATTTAGCATGTACGTATTAGGAAAACCAGTATGTCTATTTTTTTTTGGGGGGGGTTCCAGTTAGTAAGGAGAAAGGAATGTTTTTAATTTTATTTGGGATTAAGAATCGAGTGGAAATAAATGTGATATACAATAAAAATAAGGGGTTTTGAATCGAAAAAATCATATTGTATACTTAGCATTGATGCATTTTTCTTCGTAACAAACAAGGGGAAAAAGAAAGAGTTACAATCACGGTAAAAATGTTACATGTTATATATGAAAAAGTATAGAAATATGAAGAAAAAAATAAGGAAAGGAATAAGAAAAAATCATGGAAGGTGAAAAATTGATAAAAACCAAAAATTATGGTATAACAATATTGTGGAGAAATACTATACAGTATACATTTGGAAGGAATTAAAAGAAGATGGAAAATGCTATAAAGAATCGAATGAAAAGGTTTGAGAAGTTTTATGAATTAATGTATTTCATGTGGGAAATTGTGTTGGAAAAGTTACCAGTTATAGGTTCATAGATTAGTGCTTGGCTAACTGCCCTTGTGGGCCATTTTAAGCATAGCCAATTACCCCATGTGACAATCAAATCCTGCATAGGGGGTCTGTAAGGCAATCACCTTAACCATTTTGCTAGCCTCCCACTACTATATGAAAAATATTATTTGAAACTGCTGATTTGGTATAGTGTTATGTTGCTCTGACTGTAGTGCACAGGGTACTGGGTTCAAGACTTGGCAATGAAATGCATGGTGGTAACACATTTTGGGCCATTAGCCTTGTACACACCTATGAACCTATAAAATTCACCCTGGGGATCACTCCAGTGGCTCTACTTGACAGAGGCACTAGGAACTAAGGTTGGGTGGCACAATGCCAGGGTAATCCTATGGGCTAGGCTTGTAAAGGCTCCATGGCCATTAGCCTAGTACACACCTATGAACCTAAATAATATTATATATAAGGTATGGAAAGAAGAGAATGTGATGAGTGTAATGAGAAAGCAAGAACAAATCTCTGTTTTTTTAGGATATAAAAAAACATTTCTAGAGAAGTTTTAAAAATAATTCTAAATAGGAAGTGTGCAAAATATAACAATGGATATGATATATGGAAAAATAAAATGGAAGATAATGTGAAATAGAAAAGTGGGGCAGAAAATTGTTTGCAGCAAACTGGAGATTATGGAAAAGATATGAAGGATTATTGTATAATTAAAATGGAGATGATGAAGATGTGCTAGATGAACTAAAAAGTTTTGAAAGAAAGGATGGGGATAGGTAAAACATTTTTAAAACATATTTGACTTAGAAAAAATGTTTTTTGTCTTTTTTTTTTTCAAGAAAAGATAAAACATGGAAATAATTGCCTTCTATGTGTAGTTTATATTTTAAGGCTTAGAAAAAATGGAAAGGAATGACTAACTATTATGAATATATATATATATATATATATATATATATATATATATATATATATATATATATATATATATATAGAATGTAACAGTGTAAACAATGAAAGATGTAAATAAAACAACACCCACATTTTTGTAATTGTGTTGTGGGTCTTTTATATCCACCTGAGCTATCACCAAATCAGGCAGATGAGACCTCAGTTTAACATCTCATCCAAAGAATGGAGTCTACTACAAATTCATTATTTTTATAGCATTACTTTTTTATCAGTCCTGTAAATCTGTTCCACAATTCATGGGTTTGTCTTGTTGACCAAATCATTTAACTGCAATTACCTCTCAGCCATATTATTTGTCATCTTTGGGGTACTAACTGCTTCCTTATTTTACTTATTCACTTGTAGCTAGTTGTAATACCTGTCATATTATCGTGTTTCTAAGTTGCTTTATTATAAGTTTGATATTTTGTTTATAATTCCTGGACTGAACCTGAAAATGTCCCAGCTGGATTTGTGCTCTACCATGGTTATCAAATCAATAAAATAAATGCATAACTGGCAGGGGTCTTGGGGTACAAGTGGATGAAGCCTCTAGCATAAACACTTTAAATGTGTAATTTGGGAGTTTTTGAATTTACTGTGTTTATTTATTTATTTTTACCTCACACAACCTGCCAGTGTGCTCCACTTTCAAGCCCTAGCTGTTCAAATTCTTCCTCCTACTAAGGGTAAGAATTGCACACATCCATTACCTGGGTAGTGTGAGAACCGTATCGCTCCTTAATTTCTAGATTGAGCAGGAGTCCTCTTACTCTAATTTTTCAACACAGAGGCAAGGATTTAAGATAGGGAGCAGACTATTTTCCTATAGTCATAAGATGGTCTACCATCTGACCAAATCATTCCATGTGGTAGACTGTCTTGAGAGTAACATGGCCTATGCATCCTGTGTCTCTTGTTCCATCAGTCCAAGCTACTAATCAAACTGAGGTGGTGTTGATCATAGTCAGGGCTTTATCCTTCTCCACTACAGGTTAGAAATCATAGAGCCACTGTTTATTTTTTGAAGTGCTGGAATTTTTAGAATCAGGTCTCATTTTTCTTCTTGTAAAGATGGAGAAGTCACTTTCTAGCTTTGAGGACTATGTATTTGTCAATGAATTTTTAAAATCTAGAAATTAAGTGAAAAGATAGAATACTTTTCTTGATTAATTCTAAGGGTCAGTCATCTCACTTAAGAGCTGTAATAGTAATTCAGTCAGCTTTTGAAACTATAGGCTGATAATTCATATAAATGTCCATGGGCAGCATTCCATCAGCTCCTTGTAGTAAGCCAGTAAATTATAATTTAATTTGCCTGTTTCATATGTTCAATTTACGGTGGCTGGATTCCATTATCTGGTTGTTGTAGCTCCATGATCCATTTATACAACTTCACTTCTTTTGATTACCTATCAACGTCCAATCACTTGCCAGAATGTTGTGGGAACCTACCTTAAGTTAGACATTAGTAATGTCTACATCTTCAGCTTTTAATCACATATGTAAATAAGAAATGTAGTTTACTTATTGTTCCTAAGAGATACTTATATCCATGTTCTGAAGATTTTTAAGAAGTTCATCTTTTTTCTGTCATATTGCCTTCTACCAGAAGTAAAGGTTACCTGACATCATAGGTTCATGGGTTCATATGTTAAGTGCTAGGCAATCAGTTTCCAGGCCATTACAAGCCTTACCAATAACCCATTTTCAAAAGTTCTCTCCAGCTTCTAGTAGGTTATTGCAAGATAGACCAGAGGAGATCTGAGCCTGCCCATCCAATTATCTAGGTTTACCTTAAATGTGGCAAGGGTGCTATTCTGACTGACGTGCAATTATGTTTATTTCAAAGGTGGAGGATACATTGGATTATGAATCTATCATGCCAATGTGCGTTATTAATGTATTGATGAAGATTTAGTGTATTTAACATGGTATTTGAGGAACCATTTGTTCTGTAAAGGAACAGATATTTCAGGTCTCTAAAGATCCCCCTGAGGAGAAAATTAGTATAAAAAGAGGGGTACCAGTCTGTTCTGTTAGCTAAGATTTTTTAGGCTACTGATCATTTTATTTAGGAAACTTTGAGGACTGTCCAGTAGAGTTGTATGTTTAGACAAAAACATGCGAAAAAAGACATTATATTCAATAATGGGTCTAGCAGAATATGAGTAATGGGAACTAGGACCTCTTTGGATCTAAACGGGATGCCTTTGGAAATTAGATAAATCTGACTGAATGCCTTCTTAAATACTATGGTGACATGATGGTAAAAAAAGGAATTATCAGCTAACAGTGTCTGATTGGAGGGTTGTTTCCTATATGGTATGGAAAAATGTTTTCTTTACCAAAATTAATGGCTGAACCTTCCTTTGAAAAATCTGAATTGATGATGGTCAAGGGTTAACATATTTTCAATGTCAAGATAAATGAGATCAGAGAAAATACTCTATAGTTACCAGAGTCTGTTGATGGGCCACCCATATCCATTGGTTATTACTGTTTTCTAGTGTTCATGAATATAACTAGTAAAACAGCTTACATTAAAGAGGTTTAGTAGGGGTTCAGATAGGCCATATTCATAACTGATAATTAGGCAACATGGCACATTGTGAAGATAACGTCTGGTAAATAACTGTGCATACAAACCAAAGACAGAGCTTTGAATTGTCATTTGCATTGGGTTGAAATAAATGCCTCAGCAGATGAAGCAGGTTTTCACTGAAGGATGGTGACTTGAATGAGAATAGAGTTTGCCTTCACTCTCTTTCTGAATTCTTATTTTAGGCATCTGTCAAGGGAATATCTTTGGAGAATCCTCCTCTAATCCCTCCAAGATCATTATTACTGCATGTACCTCATAACGTCATCATCTGTTATTTAGTGCAAGTGGGCCACCATTTCCAAAATGAGATCAGACCCATACTGCATACCACAATAATAAAGTCTATACAATGAAATTCTTCTAAAGAGGTATTTCCTTTCACCAAGGTGTTCTAACCACACATGTGCAATAACTGGAATGCCCACAGAGATACCTTACTTAAAGAATATAAGGCCTAAACAACATGGCCTACACGGACGGACTCAAAGTCCTGTCACTATACTCGGTAACCTATAAATGCTCAGAGGTGACCTGTGTCTTGCATACGAGGCATCTTCTAACCCATTACTGATGGATTTACTGCACATCAAGAAGTCAAATGGCATCAGAAGTACTTGGTCTAGGATCTAAACAGCTTCTGCAACATCAACAGAACAGTTTGGAAGGACAGGTATATCTCAAAGAGGATACTGCTTCTGTGGAACAGACTTCCCATCCACAAAAAAAAAAAAAAAAAAGTTCGCCCTTGTCCATATTAAAGTCCAAAGTACATCTATGGATGTGAAACACACAATTTATCCCAGGATTGCCCCCTGTACTATTAATGGACAGTGACAGTTCCTAAATTATTTATCCCATGCATGGACCCCGCTCAAAACACCTATGGTATGATCCCAGTTATTGTCATCAGAAGTAACATATAATTACCAACTATGGGATGGGTAAGGCCAATCTATTACCAAAAGGAATAGGTTATTTTGAGCACAAAAAGGAAATTTGCTAGGCTTAAAATGGACACAAGGGCAGCTAGCCTAGTACTTAGCTGTGAACCTATAAATCTGTTGAACTATGGAGCTGAGTGTCTACACCAGACCAGTGAAAACAATCACAGGTAATGATAATCTACTGATAATAATTTATTTTCTAGTAATAATTTTCAGGCAACAATAAGCTGGTAAAAATCACTTGTTGGTAAGTAGCAATTTATCAGTATAAGAGAACCTTTTTTCCTCTGATTATTTTGACAGACATATTGTTACTCAAAGTTTTAGTTTTCCCTTTCTCTCCCTGTCTATATATATATATATATATATATATATATATATATATATATATATATATATATATATATATATATATATATAGCGTTGCCGCCTCACAGCAAGAGATTCTCTGGTTTGATTCTTGGATGGGGTGCCTTCTGTGCGGAGTCTGCATGTCCTCCCTGTGGTCGCGTGGGTTTCCTCCTGGTGCTCTGGTTTCCTCCCACGTCTCAAAGACATGCAGTAGGTGGATTGGACACTCTAAATTGGCCCTAGGTGTGAGTGTGTGCATGTATGTGCCTTCTGTGGAAGGTTGGGCGCTGGGCTGGCAACTCAACACTGTAAAACTCCACTGCCAATCATGAGCGGATAGATGATCCGCTGTGGTGACCCCTAACTGTGAAAAGCCGAAAGAAGAAGATATATATATATATATATATATATATATATATATATATATATATATATATATATATGTGTGTGTGTGTGTGTGTGTGTGTGTGTGTGTGTGTGTGTGTGTGTGTGTGTGTAATATATATATGGGTCTAGGACAGTTGATCGAAAGACCAACTGTTCTGATCCAACCCTACTAAACACCATTTACCAAAACTGCTTTCACCGAAAAAGCAGTTTTGGTAAATTGAAGGTAAAACACACACACGGACATACACAAAAACAAAAAAAAACACATGCACCATATTTACACAGGGGGGACTTTGCCCCCCTGCACCCCTCACACCCCACTACTTTTATATTCTCACTCCAAGATTGCACTACAGTGGGGAAAAGGGAATATTCCCTTATCCCCACTGTAGTCCGATCTCGCCCACTACCACTTCTTCCCGATTCCCTGTACTTTTACGAAAGTTTCGCGAAAGCACTTTTTTCGTTAAAAAGTGCTTTCGCGAAACTGTGACAGCCCATTTCACTTTTGGTGAAACAGTCTTTCAGTAGACTGTCCTAGACCCATATATATATTATATATATATATATATATATATATATATATATATATATATATATATATATATATATATATATATATATATATATATATTTTTTTTTTTTATAGCACTACAAGTTCTAGGTTCTACCACATCTGCTCAAGACATATTTGTTGAGACACACTTTTTCACTGTCACAGCTCATTTTAGCAAGTGCTCTAGCTCTCAGTAACTTGTCTCCCATAATGTTAAGTATTCCTTACCAGAACCCTCATCCTAACACCACACCCAATGCCTAATCCTAAAGTCTCCCATCCCTCTCTAAACCTAAAATCCCATTCCCTCCCTAGCCTTAAAGTCCAAATTGTTTCCTAAACTTAAAGTCCCCTAACCATAATGTTCTGATCCCTCCCTAAACCTAAAATCCACTTCCCCTCCCCATCCATAATCTTTCCCTAAACCTAAATCCCCTGTCCTCCTCCATAAAGCTAAACCTAAAATTCCCTTCCTGTCCCATCCACAGTCACTCACTAAGCGTAAAATCCTTATCTTTCTCCTTAATCCTGATGTCCCTATCACTATCTAAAGCTAAAATTCTTGTCCCCCTACCTAACTGTAAAGTCTGTGCTCCACTCTCCTTTGACATACTTAAAGCAAGCCATGTCCTCCTGGATGACTTCCACTCTCACCTAATCCACAGCCTGTGTTTCCTAGGATGTGAGCAGATGGTTCCATAGCTGTGTCTCTTAGGACGCAAGCAGATGGTGTGGCAGTTGCATCGCTGAGTTCACATTTGAGTTCAAGTGTGAGCATCTGTTCACACAAAGTTACAGCTGTTCGAGTCCCTGGCTGTTATTTACTGGAATTTGAGCAGCTGGGACTTCAGCAGCTGTAGGGACCCCAAAGTTCTCATTAAGGTATTTTCAACAATATGCGAAATAAAAACTGCTAATTGTCAGAGGCTGTATCATATGAATACAGAAATTTGTGATTGCAATATGATTAATATGTGTGTGTGTGTGTGTGTGTGTGTGTGTGTGTGTGTGTGTGTGTGTGTGTGTGTGTGTGTGTGTGTGTGTGTGTGTGTGTGTGTGTGTGTGTGTGTGTGTCTGAGACCAAGGAGAGCCACTGGTGGCAGGTGATGTTCAGTGGCATAAGGGCCAACAATATTAGGTACATACTAGGTATACTCTGTTACATTTACAAAATTAAAATCAAAATATTGTGCTGACATAATTTTGATTCTTTGCACTATCATATATAAACTACATGCTTCACAACTTTGTCCTTGAAAAAGCTAAATTCCATTGAATTTACAGTTTTACTGCATGCATCTTTTCATTTATCAACCAGGGGAGCATAAATACAGAGACAGCTTGATAAGATTTTAAAAATTATAGTTATGAAGTGAGAATATCTAGGAAGCTTTTTGAATGTTTAGAACCACCAATAAAACAATATTGATTAATGATAGACTTAATACAGTATACTGTTTATACGACACTTGTAATATAGGGCATGGCATGATTATGTTCTAAGTTTGGAAAAGAGGCAACTTGTTTCATACATTTTTGATAAAAGAAAAAAAAAAAAAACATAATGTATAGCAAAATCTACAACTTTTAAACTGTTTGCTCACCAGTGTAAGCGTTCCATGTGCCGCTGCATGACATCACTTAGTATTTTATGGCTTTCAGTACTGTAAAGCACTTTTGCACTCTGACATTTTTTCTGAATCTGGTAGTACCTGCAGCAGATAAAGGTTCATGATCTACAAGGCATTCTGATCAGGTCTTTCTAATCATGGCTCAGTTGTTATGTGTTCTTAGTACAGATCCCAATATTCACCTCTAGAGCTTTGTTTTTCCCTGCTCTTGAGGAAAACTTCCCGACTTTTATGTCTCAAGCACATAACAAATTGGTTATGACTGGAGACCTCATCTGAATTCTGTGGCAAAATATACACCTGATTATTATTTCCTGATGAGTATATGCTATTTTAATTTCCAGAACAAATTCTAAATGTTTTCTATTTAGTCTTCTACAAACTTAGGAAATGTGATGTATATCTATAATTATATCCTTTTTAAGATATATATTTTTCCTTTCTAACCATGCTCTTGAGTGGTACTTCTTTACAATGCTTAATTCTGCACTGTTTTAGCAAACTTTGAATATCATTTTAGAAATTATTTATTTATATGTTCTTCGTAAGTGCACTGCCTTATTTGATACTAAAGATTATTTGCACACTGGCCTAGATCTATTTAACTTTCTGTTACTGAATAGGCCTTATTCTGATGTATTGCAATGACTAATTCATTAACCCCCTCCCCCACGCCAGCTAGTATGCCGAATGGAGTTGTCCAATTTTTAACAAACAATTCAACAACTTCATGCAAAACATAATAACAAATGTTATTTTTTTTTCTTTTTTTATAAAAGTTAGCAATTTCTTCTATGCCAGGATTCAGGAATATGTGGTATAAATGAGAACTGAGAAGATGGCACAGTTGACAAACCGTATTACAGATGCGTTAGAAATCTACTACTAACTGAGATACACAATTGTTATAACTTTTTATAACTAAGTTTAAACAATTCTCAGTTATAAAATAAGAAAGTAAATATTCCATTTAAGAACTGGTAGAACAATTCCATCCTATATTAAAACACCACATGCTTATTTTGAGCATCTGAAAAGAATCAGCAGCAGAGTGGAAAACTATTTATACATCATGGCTAGTATAGAGAAAATTTTCTTTTTAATATATCCTGTTGCGAGGATGTTATGGCAAAGAATTATAACTGAAAGCCTTCCTGAGCTGGGCAATACTTCATCAGAATTTATAAGTAAATATCTGTTTTGGCAGAAGGATTGCTTAGAAGAAGTCAGACTATGTTTTTCAGGATATGTCTGTTTTACCTCTTTCGTCACATCATACATGTTGTTTTTTCCAGCCTAATTATGCTACACAAACACAGTGGTCTATTAATTTCAACATAAATTATACCCTTTACTCTGTCCCAAGACTAGTAGAAGCAGCAGGCTGAACTTTGACCCTGTCAGATTCTTTGTTGATTCACATGATTAATGGTTATCTCTTTTTGCACCTTTAATGGCCTCATTTTAGACAACCTGTAATTCAGTTTTTCTAAATTACCTTTAATATCATTGGTATGGTGATAATAGGTAAGTGATGTAATTTGACTGACAGCAAGACGGATATGAGGCAAATTAACTGGGGTCTCTAAGTTGCCAGAGGACAGTAAATTTAAAGCCAAGTCAGACAGAGACTGCTGCTGATTTCACATAAATACACTGCTCAAAAAATAAAACATTTAGATATTTCATATGTCATGTAAGACTGCACTTCAAAGGAAATATTTTTGAAAGTTTACTTCTGTCACAACATATTAGGCTTTTAGCAATTGGCTAGTAGACACATATTTTAAGTATGTAGGTAGGTACTCAATAATTTTAATCTGAGCATTAGTTTCTACAGCTTTTTACTAATATATATAAAAAAAATGTTACTACTGTTTGCTTCAGATGTCTTATTATATTGAGTAAGGGGGGCACAAAGAGTAAAGCCCCTAGCATGAGGCGTATGATTTGGCAACACACTGTTTCAGACTTTTTTTTTTTAAGATTCAGGCAGTATTTGAAATCTGACATTCTCTATACTTGTCCCTTGGATGGCTTTGTTTTTTTCTGAAAAAAAAACAGTAACTGTAACTGTTTAAGTACAAAACAAGCACATTTCATTAAAATTTAAAATAAAAATGTACTGTTTAATCAAGACAAAGAAATGTTTATTGCATATATTTTGCTGCACTTACATAATTAGTGATGTTAACTTACTTTTCACTCCAATGCTTCCTCTTTCCTATACATTTTTTTTTACAGTTGCACAAAGAACCACTAAAAGGCTGAAGGCATGTCAGTACCAGATGATATTAAGAGTGCTCAGTAAGGTTATATAATATTGAAAGTTCTTAACTTCCTCATACATTTTCAGGACTGACATGGTACACACGATGCAGGTTGATGTTGCCTTCAGAATGATGGTTTATCACACTACTGAAAGAAACTATGATGCTGGTAGCAGAGGATGAGGCAGTCCCAAACCTATGGCTGCATTGTCCAGAGGTCAGTCTGCTCTTCCAGCCCGGCTCTACATTCTACAAGATTCCCTTTGGCAAAACGCTTTGTGTTCCTGGGCCATATCTAGCTGTTAGTTCACTGCACAGTACTTTTAAAAATAGATCTGGGAATCCAGTTTATCCTTCCTCCTATCTGATTTCTACAGCATTTAAGAATGATACTGCTGTTTTATTTTTCAGTGCATCTGTCCTTTAGTTTCTTATGTCTGATGTCTTCCAAGTAATGTTCAAAGGATCATTCATTTTTTCATGTACCGAAAGACTACAATCTGCAATATCTGTTCTCCAAAACATTCATAATACGGTAACCAGATGGATTACAGGACTACATTCTTTTGAGAGACAATTATATACCTTATTACCATTCACAGTGGACTGGTATCATTTTAATCCCTGGTGCAAAGCACCCTCCATAGAATGATCTGGTGCTCCAGGTGGCCCTCTACAACCTCACTACACTACCTATTTGCAGCTAGACAGCAATAGATTTGTCAATAGCTATGTTGGGCAACTGGGGAACTTTTCAGTTTTTGATGTTGACAGCAAACTAATATTTTGGTTTAAATACCTAGTAAACTCATATCAACCCACCAAAACATTGCCTATAATCCCCAGCTGTACAAATAAAAACATTCCCTGTGGACTGGTTCAGAGACCCATACCAATCTACATATATATACGTATGTTTCTAGTCTCCCAGAATTCTGCACCAGCATTAATAGGAATCCAGTAAACATTAGTGACCAGCCAGGACAACATGGCAGCTCCATGCCTGACTCTGTCTCAAAGAAATGACTTAGGAACTGGTACAGCCCTCCTTAAACTTTTCAAGATATGGCCTGATTTATGAATTGCATATGGAGCAAACTGAATCACATGTTTATCCAGGCATCATTTGTTGACTGGCCAATAAGAAGTAAGGAAAGGTCTGCAAGTTCCTGATTGTTAACTCAGAGATGGAGGGATCCATAGTCGTGCAAATTTAAAACAGAACATTTTGTAAGCAGGAAGCTTATCTGGGTAAATGGAAACTATATTTATGATGGCTGGATAGCAACTGATTGTCAATCTAACTGTGTAGGAAAACAAAACAACTTTAAATTGCTTCATGGACAGACATATAAAAAAACAGGGAGTCAAAGTATCAGTGATGGTGGTGGTAAGTGGGGCTCTATCATTTCATCAAAGTGACTACCCGTTGAACTTAATCCATCGAACAAGTGACGCTTTCCCACTCACTGAGACTGAATATGGCTATTGTTCACTAATGGCCATCTCCCCACTAAATAAAAATGGCCTTTATGTGGGCATAAGACATCTCAACAAAATATTTATGTAATAAAAGATTGATAAAGACTACTTTCAAAGTATTGTAGACTTGCTTCTCTATAATTTATATCTTATTTTAGATGTAGTTCTGTAAATGTCTAGTGACTTAAACTGATCCTGATGGAAATGCATTTATTGCAGATGTTATGACCCATCACAGTACCTTTTTACACAGCATTTCCTTTTCCTCTTTTTTAAAAAGGAATTCTTGTTTGATGGCATTTTAGTGCTATCATGATTACCCCCACTGCCAGTGCAAGACAACACATAACTGCTTTTAATGAATGAATAGTAGTCTTATAGTGACTCAGACATGGCAGCATTAGATGTGTCCTTTGAGTCTGAGAACATGAAGAATATTTTTTTTTCAATCTAACTCCATGTAAACTGGCTATAGTGAACTTCTTAGAGGTCTCCCTGTAGACGGAGAGCATAGCATGCTTTGCTTTTTTTACAAAACAATTTCTGTTATTCATTTTTTGTCAAGTGTTATTTTAATTAATTATGTGTGTTAAAATGATGCTTGAGTTTTGTGTTGCCATTTATTTGACCATAAAACATAAAACATAATCAAGAGATGTAATCAAGGAAGTCATTGCTTTTAGTACCTACAAAAAGGCAGATATTGTCCCTAAGTGAGGGAGTTGTATTAAATAATCATTATCACATAGCTGTCTTGTGTCTGTTATGAAACATTCTAGAAAACTTACTCATTCAACCGTAAGGTACTTTTCCTACATGATGTTGTTGTTGTTTGTCTTTCGGCTTTTCCCGGGTTAGCGGTCGCCACAGTGGAACTCCGGTCCGCTAATGATTGGCAGTAGATTTTCACGAATGCCGAGGTGCCAGCTCGACATTCAACCTTCAACAAAATCATGCCCATTTTACGCATGTCTTTCGAATGCCCACCCAAACGTGGGGAGGACATGCAGACTCCACACAGAAGGCACTCCCCGCACTCCAGCCGAGAATCGAACGGGAGAACCTCTTGCTGTGAGGTAATAATGCTACTGCTGCACCACCGCAGATAAGGTACTTTTCCTACATAAAAATTGATAATATTAGAAGTTTTTATCCCTCTTTCCTTGTTTTTTCTCTTTCAGATATATAGTGTACACACCAAAAAATGGAATAGTTCTCCATCCATCTACAACCCCTTTTTCCTGTTTTGCACATGGGGTTGAATAGTCCTACATATTTTCATCATGCCAAATCATCTGACCTTGATAGTTGTCATTCTTAAATGGACACAAAATAATATACAATATTCTACATTTTAGCCTACTGTCTACATTATAGCTTCCACTGTGAGTCATTGAACACCAAGCTCCCGATGATCAGAATAAACAAAACCACTTCCCTGAAGCAGAAGGTAAAAAAAGAACAATATGCAACTTTTTTCTGTTTTTTTTCAAGGATGCAAGCCTTCTGTACAACCTGATGTGAAGGGTAAGCTCCCACCCCAAACTTACCATGACTGATCCAACTTGAAAAAAGGAGAAATCTTCCAAAAAGGGCATCATTTGAAGGACACGCTTATAAATCTCACCATTGATCATCTTCTGTGGAAAAAAAGTATTCATCAGTCTGATACTCAGTGTGCTGAGCCTTTGTCAACTGATGCTGAAGAAATCATGTTTTGTGCACCTGTAAGGGAACCTTTTATTATTATTATTATTATTATTATATATATATATATATATATATATATATATATATATATATATATATATATAGATACACACACACACACACACACATATATATATATATATATATATATATTGTATATACTATATTTCAAATATTTTATGCTTTTTATTTTCTGCTATTGTATTTCTAATAGTTTATATCATACATACTGATATGCTATGTGACCTGTAGTGTGTTATTATGTGATATGTTTAGGATGAGACAGAAAGAAGTCCAAGTGGATCAGCACTCTATCTTAATTATCAAATACATAGAAATAGACAAATACATCAATACATTTACAATTGTTAAAATCATCCAAATAAATGCAGTTTTATCTCAAAGTGACACCATATTTTTTGGCTTTTACTTGCTCAGATACTACAATACTCAATATGGTAAAGTACATCCTTGTGCAACTACATTATACTAGAACTGCTGGATCAGTCTCTTTTGGACTTCTTCAAAGAATTCAGTATTTTTTTGCTGTGTAACTCTTATAATAAACCTAAGTAGCTATAGTCCTTTTCTCAGGTCCTCTAAGTATTTCAAAAGCCATCTAGAAGAAAGGAAAAAAGGTAGCAATCTATCAGATGAAATCATGCTGTTTGGCAACCATTGTCTCTTTCTGTTTCAGTTCTCCATAGCTCATTATGAGGACAACTTTACTTCTATTATATTTTGAATAGTATGCCTGTCAGTATGAAACAGTAAACTGGGGTCTAGTACATTACTGTCTATACAAATGCTGGTTCATAGGTTCATAGGTTGGTACTAGGATATCGGCCCTAGGGCCTATACAAGCTTATCCATAACAATTCCCTGGATATTTCTTCACACAATATTTACTTCCCTGGACCTCTGTCTAGCAGGGTGACTGATGTGATCCCTGGGGTGAATTTCCTATCTCCCATCCACTCGTCAAGGTTCCTTTTGAAGAGGGCCAAGGAGGTGCTCTGCTTGAGATGTATCAGCAGTCTATTCCAGAGTATGGAGAGTATCTGGGTAAGGAACTTATCCCTCCAGCATGTTTTGTTCTATGTGATGATAAGGTTTAGATCCCTGGAGTGTGTGGCTCTGAGGGATTGGGATTTCTTTAAGTGGAGCATGTCCAACAGCTCAGGGTTTGACATGGCCTTGTATGTTAAGCAGAGTAGACGATATGCCACAGAGTATAGCTGGAGTTTATTTAGATGGTCAGCATAGGGCATCTGCTTTAGGCCTGTGATTCTTTTAGTGAGGTATTTCTGCGGCCTTTCCAGCTGTTGCAGACATACCAAATGGAACGTTATTCTCTATAATGGGTCTAATGAGGGATGAGTACAGTGGGACAATGACCTCCTTTTTTCTGGATGAAAAGCCCTTAGTGATGAGGTGTGCCACATAGAAGGATTTCCTGAGTGTTTTGGTGATCTGGTTATCGAAGGTGAGACCACTGTCATCCTGTGTCCTTAAGTCTCTCATCACACTTTCGGTATTTAGTGTACTGCCACCTATGTGGTAATTCATGAGTACATGGTTTTTCCCAAAGGGGATAACTATACATTTCTTGGCATTAAGCTTGAACCCATGGCTCTGGCACCAAGCATCTGTTTCTGTAAAGCCCTTTTGTAGAATATCCACATAATTTGTGGATTCAATAATGGCTCCCAGTTTGCAGTCATCTGCAAACTTTGTTAGCCAGAGTCCCTTAGTGTTGGCCTGTACTTCAGATAAGTAGATGCCAAACAAGAGCGGTCCCAGGACTGAACCCTGAGGTACTCCACTTGTTACTTGTCTGGAGCTGGATATGGAGTCAGCTACTTTTACAGTCTGGCTTCTGTCAGTAAGCCAGTTGGCAACCCATCGAGTGATGTAGGGATTTATGCCCAGCTTAGTAAGTTTATCTATGATTCCAGAGTGGGGGATGGTGTCGAAGGCCTTGGCGAGGTCCAGATAGGCTGTGTGGACTGCCTTACCCTCATTCACAGCTCTGAAGACTGATTCAAAGAAGTAATTCAGATTCAGGAGACAAGATTGGCCCTTCATGAACCCAAACTGGGTGGGGTCCAGTGTTTGAAGGTTGCCAATGTCTTTGTTTATAAGGTCCATGATAATGCGTTCCATGCCCTTGCAAACCAGGTTCGTCAGACTGATGGGACTGTAGTTCCTGGGATCCATGGTGGATCCCCCCTTGTGGAGTGGGATAACTGTAGCTGTGTGACACTCGGTGGGCACAAAGCCTGAGTTGAGGCTATGATTAAACATGACACTTAGGTGAGGTGCCAGTTCATTTTGTAGTTCATGTAGTACACAACCCGGGACGTCATCTGGTCCCATGGATGATGTATTCTTAGCTTATAGCTGAGTACATTATAATTAACATGGTCCTTATAAAACTGCAATCCACCTTTGATTTACTGGTTCATAGGTTCATAGACGGTTACAAGGTTTTCAGCCCAGGTGACCATTGAGGAGCCCAGACCAAATTCCAAGTTACCTCCAAGCACTGTCTGGTTAAGTGATTTGCTCAAGGTCACACAGTGGGCAAATGAGGGCTGAGAGAATCATACTCTGCATGACAGTATAGAGTAGTCATGGCTCAAAATTTAAAGACAGAGGATTACATTTTAATACTACTAAGACCAAAACCATGTTATCTGTGAGCAAGAGTCAAAATCGTTGTCATTCTTAAATTGTTATTCTCTTCAAGACAGTTCTGGAGCTTTAAGTGTGTCTCTTTGAAGAATTCACCAGCAGAGGAAGTGCCTTAACAGATTTACCATGCTTATCATTAATAGCCAATAACTAAAAAATAAACACATAGATTAGTGCTGTGTCAAAAAAAAAAAAAAAAAAAACAGGGTCACCATATCTATATTCCAGGTTCCTATTGGAACGATGAAAACGCATTTTGTCTAATGCGTTTTCGTCGACACATACAGAGCAAACAGGCAAAACAGTGAAGCGGCTGTTCAGCGAATTCTTTCCCTGGGAAAGAAGTCGCTTGACCGCTTTGTTGCTTTGCCATGTTCTGCACTGTAGTGTGGTCCCTTGTCCGGTATAGCTCCCGAGCATGAATGTGCAAAAGTTACTGAAATTAGGGTTAGGGTGCGGGTTAAGGTAAGTGCATATGTATGAAAGTGTTTACTGTTTTGTTTTGTTTTTTGCGTTAGATGTATAGTTGAGTTAGATATGTATGTGTTTTCAGCTGTTTACTTTTGTTTTGGGGAGGGTAGTATTAGGGCTAAGGTAAGTGTGCATGTGTTTGGAACTGTTTACGTCAATGTGCAAAAGTTACTGACCTTAGGTTTAGGGTGCGGGTTAAGGTAAGTGCATATGTTTTAAAATGTTTACTTTTTTTTCCGTTAGATGTATGGTTGGGTTACGTGTATATGTGTGTTCAGTTGTTTACTGTTTTGGGGGGGTACAATTAGGGTTAGGGTACGAGTGTATGTGTTTGGAAGTGTTTTTTTTTTTTTTTTTTGGAACAGTGATTTCTTTCCCTAGGAAAGAAATCGCTGCTCTGTGGTCTCGACATTTTCAGCTTTTGCTGAAAATGTGTCAATGAAGCATCATTCGCTGTTTTCAGCGTTCAGTGTTTCAGTCTAGACCCCTGTATTCCTTGTATTGTTTAAGTAACCTACAGTCTTCAGTACTGTTTTTACAACAAGATAGTTACGTATGTATATGAAATCACTGTATACACTACAGGGCAGCTTTTCAGAGCATCAGATGGTTGGAGTTTAACCAAAAACTGTGCTAAATCAGTTCACATTTGCTTGTAAATTTTTATATATTCTCAAATGTCCTGTTTGGATAATACTCCAATGTGATACCATATAAACAAAATATTTAGAACTTCTACTGCACAGCTAGTTCAAATACGCAAAGCAAGGAATAAATATGAAGTTTCATGGTATCCAGTACATGTTGTAAGTGTGGAATGAGTCATCTTATGCTTTAAGGTATAACTCTAAAAAACTTTTAATAAATATACTGATGCAATGGAATTGTCAGCATTTTGTGACTAAGTGCTTCACAACTCAGCATTAAATACTATGTTCCCAGCATCTTTATTATCTATGTACCAGTTCATAGACTAAATACAAAACACTGTTGTTAGTGATAATTTAAGTTGTAATGCTTACATATAGTTTGCTCAGTGGCTATTTGATGCATATTCAGTGGTGATCTCAAGATGTTCTCAAGTGACCTTTTCTATATCAAAATAGTATTAATTATATATAGTCAAAATATACTGTAGTGCATGGATCTCTGTGGTTCATCTCTGAATTCAGGAAAGCATTAACTTTCTTAGGCATTTTTATGACATTAAAAGGTGCTTAATTTATTTTTGCTAACCTTTCAGCACTGTTAAACTGCAATGTCGGGCTAAAGCATAAACAGTGGCCACCAAAGACCAATGGAGAGAAGGCAAAACAACTTTAAAAAGCTGTAAAACACATTGGACTGACACACTTCTTTGTGTGTGTGTGTGTGTGTGTGTGTGTGTGTGTGTGTGTGTGTGTGTGTGTGTGTGTGTGTGTGTGTGTGTGTGTGTGCGCGTGCTCGCGCATGTTTGAGTACAAAGTGTATTACAGCTTTTAAAGCTCTTACAGGATCAAATGTATACTTCACCTCTGGCCAAAGTGGCCATAGTGGCCACTGGCCACAGACTATGAGGTAGCATTGTTTTACAACTTGCAAAGCTGTAAAACACTTTGCACATCTATAGTTTTTTTCTTCTGCCTGTCTTGTAGTACATTGCAGGAGCTAAAGCTAAGAAATACATGCTGGCAGCATTTTGTGTTGGTGCATTGTATCTTTCAAAGATGGGAAACATCTGAATTACCTGTATTCTTTTTATCTCTCTCTACATCCAAAATAATAAAATATTAACAGAACAAGCCTAGACCAAAAGTAGCTGTCTGCAAACAAACTGAAACTCATACGGCAACTCAGATTTAAACATGGTTATATAACAGCCAAGTAGAAGTCAGCATTTCAAAAGGAAGATTAGGTATGTACAATATACACAAAATATATAACGTGCAGCAGGAAATGTTCTTTTGCACTGCAAAGAATTATGATCAGAGCTCTAAGAACATAAACTTGTTATATTTTCTTGAAATGGATGTCAAGATTCACTTATTGAGTTTTGCTTCAATCTGCTCTTGAGGTGAATTTCTTTGCATCCATTTCTTGAACATACAACAACAGAGTGCACCAGTCGGGGATGTGTTCATAATCCCCTGCACTGTCTCAGTTCACACTGCCTTGAGACTTAATGCATGCTTTCTCATAATATCACAAAGTTATCCTTCTTGTTTATTGACTTCACATACTTTAAGACATCAGAAACAATTGTATATTTTATTTATTTCATTAAAATTGCTATGTGTCAGCTTTGTATCCTTTTATATTTCTGTATTAAGATAAACACATTACTCAACACTAGAAGTACATATTCACTTTACTCACAAGAGTTTGAGCAGGGGTTTACCAGCTGGCAGCATATGTCATCTTACAGAAATATGTGTCTTGATATAGGGCCTGTTTATGTTTTGTTTTATTTTCTAGTTGCCAGAGACTAGAGACTGAGGTAATTTTCAAGGAAAACAGATGCCTGCAGCTACAGAGGTCATGTCACAATTAAAGACTCTATCTAAGAAACCATTATCAATGATTTATGTCTTGGTTCCCACCTAAAAGCGGTATTAAATGGATAAATCATATAAATTGCCATCTGTGGCATATCTCTAAGTCCACAGTTTGTTTAAAGGGTTTGTAAGTTTCTTGAAAATTGAAAGGATTTGTAACTTTCTTGAAAAAGCAGGATCAAAAAGCAAGACATTCACTAAAACAAAACGTTCCCAATATCTAAGAAAATAACCCCCATATACAGGGATGCTGTGTGTTGCTTTCATATTCTTCCTATTTTTAAGACTGTCTGGTAAATGATATATATATATATATATATATATATATATATATATATATATATATATATATATATATATATACACATGTATAGATATACATATACAGATACACACATACACACACAGATAGATAGATAGATAGATAGATAGATAGATAGATAGATAGATAGATAGATAGATAGATACAATGGAATGTACTGCATATGCTACTTGATTTGTAAGGTCACATTTTCATAAACCTGATCATAGCCTTGTTAATGACAATCAGATATTGTGCAAGTGTGCGGCTAATTAATTCTGCGATTCCAAATGTACTTTTGCTGAATTTACGCATCATTTCTTTCTATTATGTACTCACAAATGTAGAGTTAATAATGTAACTAATAATACTCATTGATAAGTATCCCGAGAATGCTTATTTTAGTTTTTGGAGTCTGGAGAGTCTAACTGTTAATTTGGGCTTGAATGTGGCTCAGTGATGCATAACCTGCAACAATATTTGAAAGAACACTAGAAATGATCAAATACATCTACCCATTTCTATTTATAAAAAGCTAATCCATCAAAACCTTTCACTAAAATGTCACATTGTAGAAGTCTGGGAACTTTAGCACTGGAGCTGGGATCTAAGTCTGAGTTAGTTAAAGGTCATTTGGTAAGTATTTGGGTTAGGTTTAGGACTGTGGTTAAGATATGGTTTAGGATCACAGTTAAATGTCATAAGGTTGTATACTATCTGCAAGTTAGATGTAATATTAAAAATTATATTTCTGGTTGTGTTTCATGTGGTTTTATGTATTTTAATGACTTGGTCTCCAGTGTTGCTGTTTTTCAGCTATGTGGACTTACTGAAGTGGTAGTTGGTGATTTTGTTTTTTACACATTAAACTAGATGCACTTGCCTGCACTGCCTCTTAGCAAGTACAAACAAGTAAAAAAACAAGCAAACAAACTTAATAAGCATATGTAGAGAGATAAAACTCTGGCTATAGCTCATACAAGTTGAAACAGATTAGCACATTTGGCATTTTATGGGGCTAGCAGGGGAAGGTGGATGTGTCCATCCAAGGATGGATGGGGTACTTCAGGTCTGTCTTGTGCCACAGTCCATTGAAGGAGGGGTAATGCTGCAAGAGGTGGTTCTGGCAGCAGGCATTTGGCCACAAAGCCACTTCATCTGTGAGCTGGAATGCACAGAAGCATGTACCTATGTTGAGGAATACATCGTGATTTCTGTGATAATGTTAGTCATCCATTCCCCCACTCTTTGGTTAGGTTAGGACTAGCAAAAACATGTTGATAATCTTGATGTCAGTGACAGCACAAACCACTGCTAAGACTGCTTGTATGATGGTATCGTTTGACTTGCCTTTACCTTCACTGGAGAATATCCAAGACAGAAGGACAACTGGAAATGACTAATAGGATTAATATTCATCAGACACAACAGAGAATAGTGCATAAAAAATCTGTACAGCCTGTAGTAGAATTCTATTAGTTACAATGATGTACCACTTACTTATAAATATGCATGTGCTTTCACATATGTATTCATATACCAATCTAAAAATACAGAAACTGTACATATGTGGATGTGCACTTAAGAAACAGTGTCTCTGTTACTATCAATATAATTGCTGAATGCGTACGTATTAGGCTACACTTTTCACCATCTATAACATATAGGGTCATAGGTACATAGGGTGTGTACTAGGCTAATGGCTCAGGAGCCTTTACAAGCCTAGCCCATAGGATTACCCTGTAAGTTCCACTTTTCCACTTTTATATTTTAGAAAAAAGTTGAAAAAGAAGTGATCCCAACACAGAACCCTGTGGTTCATCTGTTAAGAAAGGCAGTTAGTCCATACCTTAACATTTTATGTCCTGTTTCTTAATCAGTACTTTACCACTGAATTTCATATGGATTAAGACATAGTACTTTTAGTTTGTCAGTTATATGAAAAGTAATAAACATCATAATTAGGTCAAAATAAGTAGTATGCACTGCCAGCCCTTCATCAAGTGTTGTTGTTAATCTTTTCAAATAATGTCACAAGATTCAAAAGGCAACATCTTCTCTTAACAAACCAATAGCGTTCCTTATGTATGAGAAGTATGATCTCAGTGTTGTTCTGGTTAAGTTCCATTATGACTCTTCTGTGGTTTTACACACAGTAATGGTCAAGCTAATGGGACTAAAGTTCCTAGGTTCTAATATGACTCTGCTTTGTGAATTGTAGCACAGCCTGTTACCTTATGCATGGCTATGCATGACAATGGTTTGTTTAAAAGGCATGATATGGGCTTAGTTAGGTTTTCTTTGATTCTCTGTAGGAAAAAAAAATCCAGGAATTTTATTGGATCCAATAGAACTTGAACTTTTCATTTGACTTATGGAAGCAGTTATTGTGTCCAGAGATTAAAAGAGATGCCTTCATTTGTGCCTATAGCATTATGACATAATTCTTCCGTTATCATAAAACTTGCACAGAGTTTCCTTTCAGGCATATTTAGTATATCTTGTAACTGGGTAATTCCTTCATCATTTATTGATAACATATTGCATTCACACTATTCCTTTTCAATTTTCTGATGTAATTAAAAAATAATTTATTTATGCCTTCAGTCTTTAAAACCAACCTCTACATATAATTAGAGTTGGAAGGCCCGATAAGAAAAGTAAGACTTTTTCTGTACCCTACATATCTTATTATTATGACTATGGTAAGTTGTTACAGCCAGGTAGTGCCTCATTTCACGTGTTTAGCTTAGCAATTATTGTATTCTGAATGTATCTTCATTAAATTTACATATATACATGTTTCTTACTGGTATGCTTGCACCTTCTTTGTGCAAGAAATATGGACAAAGCCTAACAAAATGGTGAGGGGGGCAGAAGCCCAAAAATAGGGACAGATTTTAAATGTTGCTCTTATAAACTTAGAAATCTGTTGGAGAACAGGGTTTGTGTTAGTATATATGTATTTTCTGAAGGACTTGAAGTCTGAAACTCAAATGTATGTCATTATTTAGTGACTTAATTCCTCAGATCATCCCAGTGATTTGCCAAAACACATGCATTTTATGAGGAACAGACCAAAAATATGAGGCAAAAATCTGGACATTCTGTGGAAATCTGGACAGTAGAGAGTTATGCTAGTATGTGCTCACAAATGAAGAGTGGACAATATAATGGAAATAAGAAACAAAGAGAAAAAATTATACTGGGGCAACAAGCATGACTCGGCAGAAACAAGTTTCAGTTTTATTTAACATTTTATCACTTTTGACTGGGTAAAGGACTTCTTCAGAATGGAGTACAACTTGCAAACACAGACATATACAATGACTTAGTCATACAACATTCATGGCAGTTGAAATTTAATGAACCAGGTTAAAAATAATTTAAAATATTAAACAAAGACATTTAAGTAGTAAAAATGATGCTGTAGAATGTAAATAGTGAAAGTAAAATAATAGTAATAAAAGCTCTTTTTAGAAACTTCTCTCTGAAGGAAAGCCATAGTGCTACTTTATTCAGTCATTATTAGTCCGTTCATTGAGTATAATGACCCCATATGAATGTACCTGACCAGACATATGCAAAAGATGGAATGTCTGCAAGGCTCCTTACCAGGAAACCCCAGGGTATAAACACACTGTCTTATATGGATTGCTTTAAAGACCCATCTCTATGCTCTGTCTCAGACAGATTACAATAAGACGATCTATGGCTGGCATAAAAGGCATCCTCAGATCCAGCTCTGATGGACCTTTAGCACATCCACAAAATGACAAGCATCAGAACCACTAGATCCAAGGATTTAAATAGTGCTTGCAATATATGTGTGATGATGTGAGGTAGTGCCAACTGTTCCAGGGGGAGTAGGGCAGTGCATGCAACATATACTAGCATAGCTAGCTGGAGTTTTGTAAAGAATTATATGTCATTTGAATATCAAATTGATTTGTACAAATACTTGTGTTAAAAATGTATTTGTAAAGTTACTTGTGTAAAAATATATCAACAGTGGGTCCTGACAGACAGAAAAGAAATATACATGTATATCAGACTGTATTGTTGTAACTGATAAAGTGTTTATATTTTACCAGAGGATACTGGAAGAGAAGGGGTTAAGCTCAGCAAAGCTAACCTTAAGAAAAATAGCCTGAAATTAAATGACTTGATTTAAGCCATAAAGATTTAATCTGACAGGTCTGAATACAGCTAGAGACAGAAAATCTGTAAAAATTCCTGGCTGGGATCCTGCTCTATTGTCCTTAGTGTTGAACTAATTGCTACCGTGGGGTGTCAGAGAATGGCTTTTTAGTTTCTGCAGGAAGGGTGAAAGTGATGGAATTGTTTTACAGTTTCTAGATGCTGTAATAAACATTAGCTAAAGTTCTATGCGTGTATTGTGGCACATCAGTACCAGATCCTGGCTCAGTTTTTATTGATATGGTAATGTGGGAACCACAGACTCAGGTGACCAGATGTGATGTCATTCTGTAGTCAGCACTGAAATTGTATTTGAATACTAGTGAGAGATATGAGAAGTGTACACTGTTTTTGGACATGACAAGACACTCATCCAGTTTCATCTTCCCTTGCTTTAGTCGGCAAATAGGGAATAGTAATACTTCAGTCAGTTAAAAAATATAGTGAGATTAGCTAAATGTTGCTTTTTTTTCTGTATCTGAGTCTTTCCATCTGCGTTGTTTTTTATATTTCCTGTTATTGAAACTCTGGTGTTTATTATAAATAGATACTCAGTATTTTCATGTTTTTATTATTTTATTATTAAATATATCTAAACCATTCATTGTGGCTGGTCTTTTAGAAGATGTTTAACCCTCGAGAGTACTTGCATTTATTTAGTGGCACTGTGTCTCCACATTCCTGAAAGTCTTACTGCTTGGTTAAACACTATCATTTGCATATGTACTAATTTTAATAAATGTAATTGGGCATCCTGGTAAGAGCCTTAATATAGCTAGATTTTGGTGTTCTGGTGGCAGTAAATCTACCTTATAGTCTGGGTGGAGGTGGCAGAGCAGGTAAGCTGTGCCAGCCTTTCCCAGGTGGGTGTATGTGTGTGAAAATCAAATCTCAAAGAGAGTGTGTGTGACAGCTACTTTGTACAGGGACACTGAGAGCACTGATTTCATATACAAGGTTGTGGAGGACTTGGTCTGAAACACCCAGCTAAGGACTCAACTAGTCATCAACTATAGTCATCATCGGGGAGTTTTAGTTGGGGTGCGGAGAGTAAGCCTTTCCCAGGACTGGAGTGTGCATTCTTTGTGTGTTCTTAAGGGAAATTGTACTCACTGTAGAGAGCTGCATTTATAAATACTGTGTGTGTCTATTTTTATCACAGTGAACATTCCCCACTAGTGTCAGTGGTGAGGATTGAGGCAACTTGATCACTGGCCCAGAGGAGAAACTTTATACATTGGTGGCAGTGGTGGGATATTAATTGAACTTCTGTAGCCTGTAAGCAGTTGTAATTAAAGGTGTGTGTACTCTCAGCAGCCATAGGGTAAACATACAGAGTTTCATTTTTCACAACAGTTTTATTTGTTTTGTTTTTTTTAGTTTAGTTTAGTCAGGGAAAGCAGGCAACAATGTCAGAAGGGGATTATGGCAAGCTAATAATGAACCAGTTGGCTAAGGTATGCAAATCCAAAGGACTGGTGCATGCCAACCTGACTAAAGAAGAAATGATTTCAGCCTTAGTTTCAGCTGCAGTACAGATCAGCAACCAGGAAGACAACCAGTCTGGTGATGGGGATGTGCAGCCCTCAGAAACATAACAGTTTACCTTTTCCTCAGAGGACTTAAAAACCCTCTAGAGTTAAAGAGACTTGAACTGTAGGCAAAACTTATGGAATTAGAATCAGCAGAAAGACTGTGACATTTGGAGGCCAAAGAAAATGAGAAGCAGTGTCAACATGACTGAGACGTGCTGATTCTTCCACAGGAACATAGAGGTGATAGGGAATAGAATAACCCAATCCCAGAAGCAACAAAGATCAGTAAATTTCTTCCACAATATACAAAAAGCGATAATTTTGATAGTTTTATTCATGTACTATAAATAGTATGTAAACGATGATATTGACCAAGGGCTCTGGGTACAGTTCCTGACCCCTTACCCCATGGTAAAGCTGTATCTACTGTTTCTAAATTGTCTGATACTGATTGTTAAATTATGACAAGGTAAATAATGTTTATTGGAATGTTTTAAGTTAACACCTGAAGCTTATAGAAACAAATAATTTGTGAGCATAAGCATAGAGCAGATGAAAGTGTATGATTATATTGCTGAGTTAAGCGCTTATTTTCATAGGTGGATGAGTGGGTATCAAGTCACCACTTTTATGAAAGGCTGGCAGACCTTTAGGTGAGGGAACAAGCCCTTAGCACTTTACCTGAGGACATGAGAATCTGGTTGGCAGACTGGGAGTATAACTCTGCAGATGAACTTGGGAGAAAAGGAAATCTCTACTCAGCATGTAGGGCACCACTGCACAAGAAGAGGATACGTAGTGCTGCAAATGGATATAAGGGAACCCATGGTAGGCAGCCTAAACCACCCCAAAATAGTCCACCACTAAAAGGGGAAGTCCCTAGTCCAGATACATGGCCAGAATCAGGGTTTAGATGTTTTAAATGTAACCAGAGGGGCCTTATAGCAGACACATGCTCACTGAAGCAAGGTGGGGAAAAAAGGTGAGGAAGCCAGCAAGTGGGAATAACAGCATGCTAGTGGTAATTTGTCTGGAGACAACAGGGATATCAAACTATCATCGGAGTTTGTATTCTATCATAGTGAATGGAAAACAGGCTACTGCCAAGACACACAGTGACTTTCATAACCATTGTGAAGCCTGCAGTAGTTAAAGAGGACCAGTACTTGCTTGAGCAGTCCACTCCAGTCAGAGCTTTAGGAAGGACCCCATTCTAAATACCTTTGGCCAGAGTTCACCGGGAAGGGTGGAAAAGGAAGCAAGCAAGTAGGTGTGTTTGAAGATATCCCTGCAGTTGTCTTGATAGGGAATTATTTTGATAATGCAGTACCTTGTGTTCATGTAGTTACATGCAGTCAGCTTGAAGACAGGCATGTGGTTCTGGTAGCCTGGGGGAGACCCAGACAGACCCCACACCTGAAGCCAGGGCTGGTGATGTGTCTATTTCAGGGAGGGAGTGACCCTGTAGCAGTGAGCCTGAAGGTGAGCCACAGCTGCTGATAGGTACTGATGTTTCCTAGGACAGGATGACTGCAAGGGCAGAGATGAGTGGCAGTACCCAGGTTGACAGTGAGGCACTGCTGTCAGAAGATACCAGACTTCCTATGGGAAAGGAGCTGGGAAAGGACACAAAGGTAGAGTTGAAACAGGTCAGCTCTTGGACCCTACATTATGAGGCTTGAGAGAGGTAGCTAAGGAGCCACCTGATTCTCAAGGAAAAATGGACTCTGTATACTGGAACAAAGGGTTACTATAGAGAGAGTGGACCCCTGGGGGTGGGCTAGAGGGCGAGGTAATACAACAGTTGGTAGTGTCCAGAACCTACCATCTAGCACTTCTAGCCATAGCCCATGAAATTCCTTTTGCAGGTCATATGGGTATAAAGTGTACCAAAAGACAAATTATGCAGAACTTTTATTGGCCTGGTATTACAAGGGATGGAACAAAGTACTGCAGAACCTGTGAGCAGTGCCAAAAAGTAAGCAAGGCAGGAGACAAGGTCAAAGCTCCTTTGATGACTTTGCCTGTGATTGAGGAGCCATTTCAAAGGGTAGCTATGGATACTGTGGGCCCTCTGAGTACCCTAAGTCCCACAGGCAAGAAATATATCCTAGTGGTAGTAGATTATGCTACCAGATACATTGAGGTGGTGGCTCTGTCCTCCACAGAGGCAGAGAAGGTGGCAAATGCATTGTTAGATATTTTCAGAAGGTAGGTTTCTGGAGAGAAATACTTACTGATAGAGGTGCCAGTTTCATGTCAGACATGTTGTCTTGTCTGTGGGAGAGATGTGAGGTGAAGCAAATAAAGACTACCCCCTACCACGCCCAGACTTATGGTCTTGTAGAGAGGTGAAACTCTACACTGAAGACCATGCTTAAGGCATTTGCAGACCAGTTTAACAGAGAGCGGGACAAATATCTGCCCCATGTGCTGTTTGAATACAGAGGGGTACACCAGGAATCTACAGTTTTTTCTCCCTTTGTGTGTACTGTATGAACATAAGGTGAGGGGGCCCTTGGGTTTGATTTGTGATGAGTGAGATGATGAGTGTGAATCCCACAAGGAGTCTGTTGTGGCATATGTCCTAAACTTCAGGACAATTCTTAGGAAGCACATGGTCTTGGCTCAGGAGAACCTGGCAGGACCCCAACAGCAGAAAAAGATCTGGTATGACAGAAATACTCAGGTCTGAGAGTATGCTGTGGGACAGCAGGTTATGGTGCTCAATCCTGTCAGACACAGTAAGGTGCAGGCAGCTTGGGAATTACCCTTCAATGTGGTAAGGAAGGTTAGCAATGTTCACTATATGTTAAACTGGTAAGCAGGAGGCAGGGCCAAAGAATGATGAAGCCTTACCATGATAGGGAGGCCTGTGTGCTGAGTATTTTCAGTGGACAGCAGGAGGAGTCTGAGGGTGACCTGGTGTCTGATCTCCTCAGTGAGGCTCAGACTGTCACCTCAGTGGAATGTATAGCAATGCCCCAGCACCTATACCCTACCCAGTTTTGAGAAATATGTGCAGTGTTACAGGAGGTTGGGGACATATTCACTGGAAAACCTGGGTGCACCCACCTGGTGCAGTACCATGTGGATACAGGACCCCAAAGACCTATCAGGCAGCCCCCTTACAGGGTGCCTGAGTAAGTCAGACCGACTATGTGGAAGAAGATACAGGAAATTTTGGAACTGTGAGTAATCCAAGACTCCAGCATTCCCTGGTCCTTCCCAGTGGTGCTGGTAGCAAAGAAAGATGTCAACAACAGGTTCTGTGTGGACTACAGAAAACTGAACAGTTACATAAAGTCAGATAATTACCCCATGCCTATGACAGATGAAGCCTTAGAGCAGCTGGGTGGGGCTAAGTATATGACCACTATTGACCTGACCAAGGGCTACTGGGAGGTGCCCATGACTCCCATCACTACAGAGAGGTCAGCCTTTGTGACTCCTTTTGGATTATATGAGTTCACAAATATGTCCTTTGGGATGAAAAATTCCCCAGCAACCTTCCAGAGGCTGGTAGATCATATCCTAGCAGGAGATAATGCCCTTGTTTACCTGGTTGATATTGCTATCTACAGCCATTCCTGGCAAGACCACCTTCAGCATGTCAGGGAGGTTCTCGGCAGACTGCAAAGAGCAGGGTTGACCATTAAGCCCAGTAAGTATCAGTATGGTATGGCAGCAGTCTCTTACCTGGGACATAGAGTGGGAAGTGGTAAATTAGGTCAGAACCTGACAAAGGTGAAGCTATTCAGGCATGACCTGCCCCTGTTACCAAAAAGCAGATGAGGACATTCTTGGGACAGCGGGGTACTATAGAAAGTTTGTTCCCAATTATAGTACAATAGCTGCGACCCTTGCAAACTTGACAAGAAAAACAGGCAAATAGGTTGTGTGGACCCCAGCCTGCAAGCAGGCATTCAAACAGCTTAAAGGGGCTTTGTGAGGACCCCCTGTGCTAACCGGTCCAGATTACAGCAAAGAATTTGTTGTGCATGTGGATTGTTCAAACCATGAGGTGGGGGCTGTACTCAACAAGGTTTCCTCAGAAGGAGTAGAGCACTCTCTTGTATATCTCAGCTGTCGACTCCAACCCAGGGAGGAATTTTATACAGCTGTAGAAAGAGAATGTCTAGCTATAGTATGGGCACTGCAAAAACTTTAGCACTATCTGTATGGAAGGAAATTCATTGTCGTTACAATCCACTTTCATCCTGCCTTGCTTTATTAAGTAACTAGTGAACAGTAATTCTGCAGTCAGTTAAAAAATATAGTGAGATTAGAGAAATGTTTCTTTTCAATATCTGTCTGAGTCTTTCAACCTGTGTTGTTTTTTATATTTCATGTGATTAAAACTCTGGTGTTTATTATAAAAAGATGTTCAGTATTTTCATGTTTTTTTTATTTATTATTAAATATATCTAAACCTTTCATCATGAATGGTCTTTTAGAAAATATTTAACCTTCGAGAGTACTTGCATTTATTTAGTGGCACTGTGGCTCCACTTTCCTGAAAGTGTTCTTGTGTGGTTAAACACTACCATTTGTATAAGTACCAATTTTAATAAGTGTAATTGGGAACCCTGGTAAAAGCTTTAAAGTAGCTGGCTTTGGGTGTTGGCAGTAAATCTACCTTGTAGTCTGAGTCGAGGTGGCAGACCAGGTAAGCTGTGCCAGCCTTTTCCAGGTGTGTGTGTGTGTGTGTGTGTGTGTGTGTGTGTGTGTGTGTGTGTGATGTGAAAATCAAATCTCTAAGAGAGTGTATGTGTGTCAGCTACTTTGAACAGAGTCACTGAGGGCACTGATTTCACAGAGATGGTGGAGGAATTGGTTTGAAACACATGGCTAAGGACTCAACTCTATAGTGGTCAGTGAGGAGTCTTATTTGGGTTTGGAGATGAAGTCCAGCCCCAGAACTGGAATGTGCATTGTCTGTGTGCTCTTAAGGGAAATTGTACTTGGCGCAGAGAGCTGCATCTGAAAATAGTGTATGTATATATTTTTCTCACAGTGAACATTCCCCCTTGTCATTGGTGAGAACTGAGGATCCTAGATCACTGGCCCAGAGGAGGGACATCACAACATAAATAAGACATGCTGGTGACACACATGCTGGTGACACAGATATGTGTCTCAAAGTACATCATGCTGTTTAACAGGCTCCTCATCATTTTGAAACAGACTCCATCCATAACCCTTGACCAATGGATGGGAAATCAAATACTCACCAGGGTTCTGGCCCCCATGTCTCTGATACGGGTCTACTTGAGTTGACCGAGACGCCACTTCACCGACACGCAGAAGACCGAGACCAAACGACCGAAACCGAAGGTGATTGACAAGGTGAAATCCCGACAGCCGAAGGACCGACATGGGGAATGTGTGAGCGCGACTCGGTAAGTGTGCGATAGTGAGGGATTTAGGGTTAGGGAGCGGACAGGTAAGTGTGCGATAGTGAGGGATTTAGGGTTAGGGTGCGGGAAAGGTGAGTGTGCAGTAGTGTCGGACTTAGGGTTCGGGTAAGGTAAGTGTGTGATAGTGACGGAGTGTAGTTTAGGGGCGGGTTAAGTGAGTTAGGGTTAGGGTACGGGTAGGGTGAGTGTGCAATAGTGACGGACTTTATGTTTTAGGGTGGGTTAAGTGAGTTAGTGTTAGGGTGCAGGTAGGGTAAGTGCAATAGTGATGGACTTTAGGTTTAGGGGTGGGTTAAGTGAGTTAGGGTTAGGGTGCGGGTAGGGTAAGTGTGCAGTAGTGTCAGACCTTAGGGTTAGGGTTTGGGTTAAGGTTAGTGGATATGTAATTGTGTGTAATGTGTAGTTTACGTTTTGTGTGTCGGTGTAATGGTGTTCGGTTTTTTGAGTTGTCGGTATTGTGTGTTTTCGGTTGTTTGGTCTCGGTGTTTTGCGTGTCGGCGAACTGGCGTTTCGGTCAACTAAAGTAGACCCCTCTGATACATAAGAGGCAGACAGCGATACTCAAACTAACATACCTCCACATAAACTCTAGAATCTTCTTACCTAATATACTCCATCTTAATAAATGCACTTGATGCATAGGGACACATTTGGGTTGGATTGCATGGGTAGGTTCATAAAGGCTCTGCTGGTCATTAGCCTAATATATTCCTATGAACCTACGAACATAATAAAAATGTCATTCTGCTACTAAAATGCATTATAGCTTTGCAGCTCTCATGTTTAAGATGCTGCTAATTGAAATACAGTCATATAGCCCTGGGGGTGTTAATACATCCAAATCCAGCTGCCATGCAAGTTCTCTGACCTCAATTCTTTGTTCCCAAAAGATGGTCCCTTAAGGTCAACTGGGACATCTTCTAACATGTATATGTAAAGACCATTGGTCTCCGTCTTGAAAATATCATATAAATCATATATTATTTTTTCTGAAACTTCTTTCAGTTTTCCTGACATAAAAGGAAGTCCATGTTTACATTTAGATAAGCAGATCATTCCTTTACTGCCACAGTTATACAATTTTGTGAATCTTATTGCCCCCTCTCACTCGTATGTCAATGGTTTCTCCTTTGGCTATAAATTTACACTGATGGCAGTAGACACATTTATAAGTTCTAGCCTTTTTCTAAGAAAATTTTTCTTGCTTTTTTACCCATCTCACCTCATCTATTTCTTACCTCAGTAAAGTATGAAAACATCTTCCATCTGATGTTAAAGATATGCTTTGTTACCCAGGAGGTTGGGTTGTGGGCTATGATCCTAGCTGGATTTCGCAATGTTTGTTCCAAATTATTTTGATTCAAGTAGTGTTAGGGCCTGTTTAACTGATGTTGTGTAGTTTAGATAGTCATTGTTTGGTTAGTTAAAGTCACCACAATAATTACATTTGAATTGATTTTTACATTTTAGCATTTAGTCATCATACCCTTAGGACAATGAGAGATCAGTAGTTCTGAAATTATTTGATGTACAAGCAGCTTTCTAATCTCAAAAATCCTATTTTCTTGGCTTCTGACTTTTCAATATTTTTACAAACATTGAGTTAATGCCTCCAATCCCATCAGATCTGCAACAATCAAAGGATGTATATATGTCCCAGAATTTTCAATATACATTTTGGATTTTTAGATCATATTTCATTAATGGTACAGATCTCAACATTCTCCAAGTAAACAAAAGCTTCTAAGTCACCATTATTTCAGAGGTTTCTATGACTCCATTGTCCTAACCATTGACTAAATGCTAACATTCTGTCATAATATTCAAGTAACATGAGGTGATGGAAAGATACTACAAAGCAGATGTGATTTCCAATGCCAGCTAAGATGCTCCGTAATCTTATTATACTATGCTGCACATCCAAGAGGGAGAACTGTCTTAGAATGTTCACTCAAACATGACCACTGGCCATATCAGACTAGCTTTAATCCTTTTTACTTTGTTAGGATGTCCTTAATTTTTGACCCAAGCATGAATGGCACTGTCACAAGCTTCTTATAAAGTCTAGTGAGGTATGTATCTGTTTTATACACAGTGAATTCACCAATTATTGAAATATTTTTGGAGTTGTCAGGTCAAATGGTCTACCTTGTGAGCTTTCAAAACTGACTTGGTTCAATGATAACCCCAGATGTGTTGAGTCTGTATATTAGATTTACCATGGTCATGAAGAAGGCTGACTACTGTGTTATATGGCTGAGGTTCTGATATTACTGAGCATATGTCTTTCTGAAATATAGTTGAGGCCTTTGTGGGTGCAGTCTTCAGAACATCATCTACATATATAGTGGCAGGTGTGTATATAGAAGCTTAAAACATGGGGATGCGGTGACAGTTTAGCCTCAATATTCTATGGGGTTTTTTTCTTCAGTTTATTTTTTTCGCCTCTGGTTCATACTGATATGTTGTCCCCATTGTCCCATATCCATCATTGGATCTGCCTGTTCTTGAGTTAACCCCTGGACTATCTCTGTAATTAACCAGGGCCAACATGGATCTTAAAGACATCCTGGGGAGGGGGGACTGTCTAACATCTGTAGGATTTTTTCTTTTTTTCTTTTTGATCTACCCATGTTTTCCCTCCCTCCCTGGTTGCATAGTTATGTTGTGATGGTGGCTGTACAATGGGAATGTGCAACATCTCAACCCCCCACTTCTACAGAAACTCAGACATGTTCATGCACTAATTCATCTTGGACCAAGCCTCCCTGTATGATCCCAGCTTTCACCAGGAACACCATTGTGGATACCCACAAGCCACCCAGCTTCCCCAGGATGGACACATCTCCATCCCTCCCTGCTGCTCCATCAGTTGTCTGAGCTGCTGATCAAACTTGGGTTGTGTGGGTCATAGTCAGGGCCTTATCCCTCTATACCACCAGAGTGGCTTGCCTCAGTATTCTAGGTAAATTTACACCGCTCACGGATATTTAAGGTCATGTCAAAAAGAGGTGTACGTTCTGTCAGCATGTGGTATTTCTTACATTGCCAAAGATAAACATTGTCTAACAAGTTACTGAAAGTTAGCTCAATAATTCTACTATACCTAATCTAATGTAAATTATTCATGGTTACTCTGGTTGATAGGTAGATAGGTAGGTACTAGGCATGCAGTTTGTGAGACCATTGAGGAGCATAATTTCTCAATTGCTGCAGAACCTTGTCTGGTTAACTGATTTGCTTATAGTGACACAGCAAGGAGTTGGAATCTGAGGGAATCAAACCCTAGACTATAAGAAGCAGCTCATTAACACCTCATATTCTTAAGTCTCTGTGCAAACTGTCATAAATTTAGATAAATATACACTGCCAGGGAAATCTAGTGTTACTATTGCTAAAAGCACATTGAAGTAAAACATTTTGTAAAACTGTTTCTTTTTAAACAAATAGTTTGCATTCTAATTTATTTGTTCAAAGTTACTTTGAAGAGCAGTACAAAGTACCAGTACTAATCAGAGAATTTAAAAGTGAACTGGAAAAGTGAAGAAAGCTCTTGGTATCACAGTGTACCACCAGTGGGCGGGAAGATATGAAAGGGACAGTATCTGAAATGTGATCAATGTAAGTGGTGGGACTTCACAATATAATCTTAAAGTGTTCTATATGCAAGTGAGATAAGTGAGAGGAGCTTCTTCTTCACGTCACATTTACATACAGAACAATAACTCAAGAGCCACCAAGTTTAAGAAACAATAGGGACAGAGTGAGGAAGTGAGAAAATCAAATATGTACACAGAGAAATACTTCACAGAATTTCTCAGATGAAAACTTTGCTGTGAACCAAAAACCCATATTGAAATGTGTAAGCCTGCTTCAGGCATGTTTGTTTAATGCAACAGAGGTTTCCAGTTCAAGAACTGGTGTAGCACCTCTGTTGTAAGAAAGCTCTTGTTCAGAATGGTACTCCAGTCTCACTGGTGAAGGCTGCATGAAAATGCAGCAATTCAGAGGTGTTACCAGCACTAATTAGCAATGTGTGATTCACAAGAACTTTTCACCAGGGTTGTAATTCACAGAACAATGATTCAAAGGATACTTCTATTGTGCTATTTGGGGTATGGCATTCCTAAGTCAAAGTGCAATCAAAGTTAATGAAATTAGTATTGTTTCACTCTTTGATGTCAGACAAAAGTGACCTTCACAGCACCTGCAATGTGCTCAGTAATGACTTCTGCAATTCGTACAGAGGTACATGTATTGGTAGCACATTTAAATATGATTGTAGACTTTTTTTTATAAGACCCATTGCTCCTACTACTACTGGAATTATCTGGGTATCTTTCTTACACATTGCTCTCATTTCTGCTTGCAAATCCTGATATTTTATGAATTTGTGTCTCTCTGTATGCAGGACACTGTAGTCACTGGGTGTGGTAATTTCAGTGATCAATGCTACTTTTGTCTTCTTTTCTTGGACCACTATATCCAGTTTTCTAGCATTTATCTTTTGAACTGTTGGCAATTTAATATCCCATGTGATGTAGATTTCATTATTTTCTATGATGCTTTGTGGTTCATGTTTCCTGTGTTTTTCAGCCACTTCAGTACCATAATGTTTGCACAATCCCCAGTGTAACAGTCTTGTCACATTATTATGCCTTTCAGTGTACAGTCCTTCTGCCATTAGTATGTCGCAACCAGTAACGAGATGTGTGACTGTTTCCAATTCTGTTTTACAAAACCAACATTTGTCTGCTTCTCCCACATGTTAAATGGACTTTGTAAACCAACATGTATGTAGCCCACTATCTTGTGGGGCTAGTATTAAACTTTCATCTCTTGATTTGAATTCGCCTCTCCTTAACTATTCCTGCATTCATTTCTGAACAACATGAGGTTCTTCCAGAAGTTTTCTATACTTGCAACTATATTTATGCATTTCCCACATTTCTTGCCTTCTCATCTGGTCCTTCACCTTAATATTCATTCTTTTGTTCTTTGTGGCACATTCAGTTGCTGCCTGGCTTTTATCCACTTGTAGTTTGATTTCCATTACTGCTTGACGCAGATATGTTTCTGCTAGCCTAAGCAGGAAAGTCATCTTAGATTTATTCTCCTCATGTTTCAAAACTTTCACTACATTTGAGTCTTGTGAGGTCAGCAGATATGTGTGGAGTCCTACGATTGCAGACCTGTACATGTAACCAATTTCAAGGAGGTCCATCCCCATGGGTGCGGGAACCATAGAGCCAGGGGGAGCGGGAGGTGCCCCCCCCCCCTTTTACAGCTGCAAGACCTGTCGGGAAAAATTAATGAAGTGGAGTTTTCACTCTAACATGTATTCACCCTGGGAAGTTAAACTAAGCTGTTCTTGTTCTCTTATTGTTCTGTGTTACAGGAGTTATGCTGCCGCTGTTCCATTCGTGCTGCCAGAGTCATGCCGGTAAGGAGAGTTTTGTTCTTTTATTTGCAGGGGTTATGCTGCTCTAGTGTGTGTGTGTGTGTGTGTGTGTGTGTGTGTGTGTGTGTGTGTGTGTGTGTGTGTGTGTGTGTGTGTGTGTGTGTGTGTGTGTATGTGTCTAAAATTCCCCAGTTAGGTATACCTGGTGGTTACTGTTACTCAGGTTCAAACAAGAGCCTGAATTCTCTACCCATACCACCACTTTTTGTGATTCAGGGAGTTGAGTCCATAACTCTCCACTGTCCAGATTTTCACAGAATATTTGGCTCATACTTTTGGTCTGTTCCTTTTAAAATTTGTGTTTTTCTGGCAAATCAATGAGAACTGAATTCACTAAATAATGATAGCTCTTTAAGTTTCAGTCTTCCTACCTTTCAGGAAACATGTTAACACAAGACACTTTATTTTAGCAACTTTCTAAGATTATGCAAACAATATTTAAAATGTGTCCCTGGTTTTGGGCCTTTACCCCCCCCCCCCCAAATAAATTTTGGCTTTTTCCAGATTTCTTGTGCTGTGAAGTTGAGAGATTTAGTTGATCATCAAGTGGATTTTACAAGGAGCTGAGAGCTTCAGGGGAAGAGAAGTTTAATGCTACTTATGATAAGGTGTTTGTATTGTTAGTAGCACAATGGTGGTGGTGCTGCGGTAGCATTGTCACCTCACAGTAAGACGTTGTCTTATTCGATTCTCAGCTAGAGCGTCTTCTGTGTGGAGACATGCATGAATGGGCGTACCTTCATTGAAGGTTGTGCGTTAGGGTCGTCAACTCGGAACGTAAAAATCTACTGCCAATCATTAGTGGACCAGAGTTCCGCTGTGGCGACCCCTAACTGGGAAAAGCCGAAAGACACAACAAATTGTTAGTAGCACAACAAGTAGTATACTTGCTTTTGATGCAGAAGGCTGAAGGTTTTACTCCTACAGTATGCAGATGGATCACTAATACTGGACTGTGTTGTACTTTAATGGGTGGATGCTACAGTCCTATGAATATCCTCCTTTGGATGAGTTACTTAGTAATCATGAACCAATTATCAGTTTGCCATCCATTCCCCATTGAAAATTACTAGCTTATCATTTTTAATATAGCATAGAAAATTTATTCTTCAAGGGCAACAGGCAATTTATTTGTAGATGAAACAATGAAATATAAAGTTGTTTGCTAGCAGCAGCCTCTTCATTAGTTACAGATCCCTTTAATGTGGAATTATTTAGTTACTTACTTCTGCAGAGATTTTGCATATTTACTGATATTAGTGGATTGTAGTGACAGAAGCTTGAGTGGCCTTTTATGGTTGAAGTTTTCTGAAATGGGTAGATTTGTCATTATTGGTTCATACATTTTGTTTAATTGTTCACTAGAAGACTGTTCCAAACTACAAATTTGGAACACATTCTAATAAGTGGTGCTGTATTATACAAGGAATATAATTTAATACAATAAGGTTAATACAATCAGGAAGGTGAATCAAAGCATCTGTATTATCTTATCGCAAGCTGAGTTCGTCGAAAACCTAATGATCAGCACCAAAATGTTGATCTACGAAAAGAGCAAAACCTGAATATATCACAAAAAGACATGTCGAAATGTTATAGTCGGCCCACACTGACCTCGGGGAATACGTGCTATAGTACGTAGAAGCCATGTCCCATCAGTTGCTCCTAAAAACTAACTTAATATAGTCAATTAACAGTTGATTATTCTTCACAGAAAAATATGCAGGAAGACATGTAGGTTATACATATATACCGCTTGTTTACTATATTTCCAAAGAAAGTTTTACCCGGAAGTAACATATGTCATCACTATAAGTAGCGAACTAGTATGAGTCACTGTGTGCGTTACACCACATAGGCATTACAACCATGGCTAACACTTCGCAGTCCTGTACTGGAATCCTAGGTAACATTTATGACACTATTACATCACAAAGGAATCGGAAGATGTTACATATAGATGGTTATCTGTGTAATGTAGAAAGAACCTTAAAATGTAAACATTACTGGTGTTGCAGGTTTAACCTAGTAAACAAATGTAAAGGTAGGGCTATTACTATGACTGTTGCAGATGGTGAACAGTTATTAAAGTCCGTCCCTCACCAGCATGCACCAGATCCTACTGAAGTAGAAAGGTATAAAACATGCCATACTTTAAAGGACACGGCTCGACTTTGTAGAAACTCCCCAGCATTAGTTGTAGATGACGTGGTAGCAAGTACTTCCTTTGAAAGTACTGTCCACCTGCCAACGAGATGGTCTATGCTGCAGCAGGTGAATCGAGTGAGGCATAGAAAGATGTTATCATACCTTACTGTAAACACTTCTTTGAATGAAGTAGACGTAACAGAATATAGCTTGAAACAAGGTGCATTCATTCAGAAACGAATGGTGGACCTACACACCAATACACGTCTTAGTGTTTACCACTCAGGAAAATCTACAGGATTTGTATAATAGTACTATGTGGTTTATGAATGGCATTTATTTAACAAAGACACGATTTTGCTGGCAGTTATATACTGTGCATGCTTTCATCACATATGGAGATAACAGCAAATGTGTACCTCTCATTTATTACCTCATGACCAAAAAGTCATATAAAGCTTATAACTATCTATGGGAGTGTGTATTTAGACTATTATCGTTGTACAATTTTGAATCTACCATCCAATACATACTAACTGATTTTGAGATGGCAGCCATAAAAAGTGTTCATGTCAGTTTCAGTAGCGTTACCAGTAAAGGGATGTTTATTCCATTTTAGCCAGGCTATTTGGCGAAAAGTGCAGAGGCTTGGTCTGGCTAGTCTATATGGAACATGTGTAAAATTCCAGTTGTCAGTGAAACAACTACTTGCTCTAGCATTTCTACCTGAAACTGAAGTAATTCCCACTTTCCAAAAAATATGTGAAACCTACCCACCTGAAGGGAAGGATCTGCTGTCTTATTTTACTGAAGTGTATGTATTTAGACATCCTAGGAAAGTGCACACTAGAGCGACATCATGTTCAAAGTTCCCTCCTATATTCCCAGTTGAATTTTGACATGTGTCTGCTTTGAGTGCACTAGCATTACCTAGGACACAGAACCACATGGAAGGCTGGCATAGGCGTGTGAGATATCTATTAGGCAAACGTATATCTGCTGTCCTGCACATTTTGGTTAGGGAACAAAATCGAGTAAATGAAGTTCGTTTACAACTTATGGCAGGCACTGTAGCTTCACCGAAGAAAAGGAAAACAATTGCTAGACAGTACAGGATGCAAACAGTGTTAGAGAAACGGTCAAAATACACCTCTATAGAGTTTCTGACTGCCATCGCAATGCTTTTGAAAGTGTAGCTGATTTGTGTATGACATTTTCACTTTGGTTTTACACACGTATTTTCTTTTTTTACGCACGGGTTGTACAGAATTGAATGCTTTCCTTTTCACTGTATATACAGCTTAGTACGGTAAGGAATAACCATTTATTACACAGGTGTTCATTTTAGTTTTTTACATTTACACAGTGTGTCACAATGAATATCTATCATTTACATTCTGTACAGCACAGAATGTGAAGTGGCCAACCATAACATTTCGACATGTTCAGTTTCGATATTAGACACTTTCACTCTTTTCATCGATCGACATTTTGGTGACAATCATTAGATTTTCGATGAACTCAGCTTGCGATAAGATAATATAGACGCGAATCAAAGAACATATGCATGCCTGCTTGCTCATAGGATGCAGGAGATCAAAACAGGCGAGGAGACCAGTCACCAATGGTATCCCCCAGGGTTTGGTGCTGAGAGTTTTTCTGTTTGGCATATACATCTCAAAAGTAAAAGGAAATACCAAAGGGCTTTGGCCGACTAAGTTTGAGATTACTGCAAGCTAGGAGCAGTTACTGAATTCCCCGAATTACTTAATCATCATGCAGAAAGGTTTGTCCCAAACAATAACTGGTTCCAGAATCATGAATTGAAACTAAACCCCAAGAAATACATTATTGTATCCTTTGGGAAGTCATCTACTCCAGGTAACTGTCAAATTGACAATGCCCCCTGAGAAATGACCCAGTTGTTTGGCATTTGGAAACTTGTGTGTACAGTGACCTAACTTTTGACCAACATGTGCCCAGAGTCATAAGAAAGTCTTTCTATATTGCACAGCTTATAAACAAATTGATTGTGACTAGATCTAGGGATGTTATTGTCCCCCTTTACAAAGCCCTCATTAAGTCAATAGTTTTGTATAATGCCCACTTTGGCATGTATCTATCCAGACCCATGCAACAATTAGAATACCCACAGAGATACCTTACTAAAAGGATACAAGTCTTAAACAGTAGGTCTTGCATGGATCACGTCAAAGATTTATCACTATACTCAGTATCCTACAGAGTGCTTGGAGGTGATGTGTCTGGCATACAAAGCATCCTCTGTCCTTACAGATGGACATACTGAACATTAGCAAGTCAAATAACATCATAAATACTCAGTCCAGGTATCTAAACTGAATGTTGTGGAAGGATGGATGTATATCCAGAAAAAACTATCCATTCAAGTAAAACAATGCTCATCCCTGTCCATATTCAAATGCAACTTGATCTAAGGATGGGTAATAGAAAATGTACTTCAGAATTACCCCTCGTGCCACTAATGGATAGAGACAGTTCCTAAATGCAGCATCCCCTCAAATTATCTACAGTGTTATCACATTTATTCTCACTAGGGTTAATATACAATTATCAGCAATAGGACGGGTAATACCAATGTGGAAATGTTAATTCAAGCTCTAAAATGGAAACTGGCTAAGCTTAAAATGTCCTCCAAGTGAACCTACAGGTATGTTGTGGTAGTAAATAGTTTTTAAAAAAAATGCCCTTCTTAGATCACTAAGTGCCCCTGTCACCCCCTCCCCCTGTCTTCAACAGCTTCTGGTGCCTCTGTCCATCCCTCCTTCAGAACGGGGAATATATAATCTTGGTATGCACTGATTTTTATAAATCATTTGGTGAGCATTAAACATCCTTCTTGTTTTCCTATTTAATCTATCCAACACATTTTCCGGCCACTCAATCACTTCAAAACTGTAAGAACAGGAAGAGCAAATTGGTTTATAGCCTGGATTTTGTTCCTAGATGTCAACACTGTTTTCAGGATTAATTTAAGTCTTCTAAAGTACCCCTTACTAAGTTTTATTTGCATTTGTTCATGTTTTATTGTTGATCCTTCATCAATTTCCAAATATTCATACACTCCCTTTTGCTCAAGTTCTTGTATATCACATTCTTGTCCCAAACTGATGTTTTCTTGGTGTTGTAGTTTTCCTGTTTTAAAGGTTGCTTTTGCACATTTATCAAGACCAAATGACATTCTTATATCATCTGAAAAAGTTTTGACAACTTGCAGTTGTACATTCAGTTCCTCATATGATGATCTATACAGTTTCAAATCATCAACAAAAAGAAGATGAGAAGTCTTTACACTTTGTTGTTTTCTAGGAGCCAAATTATAGCCATGGCCTAAGCTGTTAAGTAGACAGCTTAATGGGTTAAGCTCAAGGCAGAACAGCAACGGTGACAGAGAGTCACCCTGGAATATCCCCCTTTGAAATTTTATCCCTGGGATAATAATTTGTCCTTTATCATGGCTTAATTGCAAATGCCAATGTTTCATGATCACTGTAATATAGTTGATCAGGCATCTATATTATCTTAAAAAAAATGTTGGTTGTTGGTTGTAATCTATATTATCTTATCGAAGTTTCAGAATATCAAATCTGATATGGTTGACACCACATCATCGAATTCTGAAACATCGAAAGATAAAAAAATGCCTAAAAACAAAAATAAATAAAAACTTACATTTGCTGCGCCCCCCACACCCCCTACTAAAATATACCAACTCCGAGACCGCACTACATTGAACTAAATGGAAATCTCCCCTTACAGAGATTTCCATTTAAACGTTCAATGTTTTTTACTTTCGCTAATCTGGTGCCGACAATATCAGCTTCGATATTGTCGGCCATCGACAATGTGAAGTAGACCCATTGATCAGTATAGGATGCATCTTATACATTTTTAAGCACTCTTTTATCCATGAATGTGGGATACTATCAAATGCTTTTTTGTAGTCAATCCATGCCATACTTAAATTCTTCCCCTTTTTACAGTTTTCCACTATGACTTTATTTAACAGCAAATCATCATTTGTTCCATATGACTTTCTCTTATTGCCCTTTTGTTCTATTGCCATAATTGAGTTTTCTTCTAAATGACTATAGACTCTGTCGGCATCAATTCCAGTGTATAGTTTATATGTCGTCGGAAGGCAAGTTATTGGGCTATAATTTCTAGGGTTGCTTGTAGGTTCATTCTTAAGTAGGAGGATTGTTTTTCCTGTTGTTAGCCAGGTTGGTGTCTGTTAAGGGTGTGCATATAAATAATTGTTACTCATGGCTGAATATTCATGCAAAGATGTTAATACTTTTAGCCAAAAGTTAGATACTGCATCTGGACCTGGGATTTTCTAGTTAGAGGCTTTTCTTAACTTTGTTTCAATCTCTCTGGCTGTTACTTCATCCCTTTTAATATCATGTACGTTTAAACTTATTTCTTTAACTTCTTCTATCCAGTTAGCATCTTTGTTATGCTCCACAGGATCTTCATAGACACTTCTCCAAAATGTATCTATTTCTTCTTTTTTTGGTGGTCTTTCATTTCCTTTTACATTGTTTCCGCATTCTCTATAAAACTTTTTTTGGTCATCAATAAATTGCTTATTTTGTACTTTTCCTTTATATTTATCTGCGTATCTTCTACGGTTTTCTGCCTGTGCTGAAATTATTAGTTTGTTATTTGCAATAGTGCATGATAGATCCTGGTATGTTCTAATACTGCACATTGCTTTTATCACATCTATCTTTCTTAGGATTTTTGTTCATTTGTTCCCTCTTCTATAGATGTCTAACAGTGACACTTCTTGACTTAACTGCTTTATAGTTTTCTATATTCGATATTTCCATGATGGTATTCGATTTCTCCCCTTCATTTCCCTCACTACCCTGTGTTCTTGTGGTATAACTTTATCAGTTATTAATTTAGCTGCACAGTAATATATCCTGTTTACTTCTATTATATTGTATGGATCTCTATGAACAGTCCCAATTATTGTGTTCATTTGTTTTATCAGACGTCTGACTTTTGGGGTTTTATTGACCTTCTTCAGTCTATTTCTTTCATTGATTTTAATATATCTGTCTATGTCTATTAAATCAAGCAACTCTTCTCTTAGCTCATTTTATTGCAAACTGAGGGCACATCCCTTGTTTTTCATTTACTACAAGCATTCTATAGAAGGTTCTATAGCATCTTCCTGTGGCACATTCTCTTCAGTTTCATCCTGTGCCATCCATTGCTCTGTCATATGGGAATTCACTGGCCTATCACTCCTCAACACTGACTGCATCAGAGTTTCCATAGTTTCCTGTTCCTTCCCTTGTTGTATAGCTTCAAGTGAACATTTATACTGGTTTCCTGTGGAAGGTTCCAAATTATCTTCATATGGTACCTGACCAATTGCTCCTTGTTCCACTGGTTTCCCCTTAATTTGGATGTCCATTGCTTTATCCTGTTGTGGTGCTTTCTGAATTAGATTTACTACACTGAATCCTTCACTTCACAGGTACTCCATAACCTCAATTTCTATTTCTTTAACTTCTCCATTACTAATCTCCTTTTTTGCTTTTCTTGTTTGTCTTATTTTTTGTATTGCAAAGTTTTCCATGTCTGGATTCCTTTGCCTATATTTCTCTTCGAATATCTTTGGGGCTGCCTTCTTTATATTGATTAATTTGGCTTTCAGCGTTGCATAAATATTGCAGCATATCAAATCTCTCTTTCTTTCCCTTGTCCATATTTCTTTTTTATACTTTTCAAATATCTCTTGGTTTCTGTTGTTTATATTTTCACACTTCCAGAGATGCTTCTTTTTTCCAAACAGATCAAAGTTTCTTGATCTATATACTGTTTTTCACAAATCTGTTGTGTTAAGGAATACACATTTTCATTTGAAGCATCTGACAGTTTTTCTTGTGGAACTAGTTTTCCTTCCTCTAATTTCTCTCTTAATCATTTTGTATATCTTGTGTCTGGAAATTCTGGGCTTTTTGCATAATAGTAACAATACATAATTTCTTTCTTATCCTCAATAGTCCACTTTATCATCTTTAGGGCACTTCTTTGGCTATCATTTTTTGTGATTTTTGTGGACTACTTCTTACTTCTACAACAGGGGGACCATGCTCCCCTTGGATCTGGCCTGGTCCCATTCTAGGAATGCTTCCGTATTTTGCTGATTTTACACTGTCATCATTTCTAGTCCTTGCACCAGTGCGCCTACCAGGATTGGGCAGTTTTTTATCCTGGGTCTCATGCACCCAGCTCTCTTTTTTTTTATTTTTAAAATACTTCTGTCTATGATATATGCTATATAAATATAGTCTACATATCAGTGTCGTCTTGGTGAGATTTAGAGAAAAGAGGGTCCACCACATGAAGGTACTCACCAAGACTTGAGGATGAATTCAATTTCAGCAATACTACCCCTTACTTGCTGACTTATCATCTTTCCATTTGGACATATGTGGCTGTGAGTGAACATAGATGCTTCCGCACAAACATACGTATACAGCTATTATGAGCTGTCAGCAATCTATGAGGGTAATCAAGCACCTGATCATGACACTGTAACAATTTGCTGGTGGTAATAGGAGGGACACTGCGAAACCTGTATGTGACATTATGATCAATCCAGACTAGCTGACAGGTGTGTATGGCATATATATGGTGCAACCCACACTGTCACCAGTGTAACCTATGCCATTATTGTTGTATACCAGCTGTGTATGCAGTGAGTGCATCACCAGAACAGGAATCACACATGCCTCTAGTATAACACCCTGATGGGATTTCCACACCATCAGACACTAATGTTTATACAACAGAAAGATTACTTAGGTATGGACAATAAGATGTGTGGGAGCTAGCAGTGACAAATGTGGTGCACTTGAGTTATGCATCCCTGGAAAATGTGTAGGGAGGTACATGAAAAAGGGTGTATTGTTGTGATGGCCTCTCTACCCTGGGCCAGTAATCAAGGAACCTCAATCCTCACCACTGACACCGGTGAGTGACAGCCACTAAAACAAGAATGTATTTACACAGTATTTTCAGATGTAGCTCTCTGCATCAAGCACAGTTTCCCCCAAGAGCACACACAAAACACACTTCAGACCTGGGACTGGACTCTCTGTCTCTCCAGATCCCAAACAAGACTCACTTTGGAGCACTGTGCCCCAATTCCAAGTAGCTGACACACACACACCTGGGTATTTGACTTTCTCACACACACACACACACACACACACACACGCACACACACACACACACACTTCTGGGAAAAGCTGGAACAGATTTACAAGCTGTACCCCCTCTGGCCAGACTATAAGGTAACCATGCTGCCACCAGTCAACTACTCTAAGGTTCTTACAAACGTATTCAATTATACTGAGTAAAATCACTACTAATATAAAAGGTAGAGTGTAACCAAAGCAGCAAGGCTTTTCAGAGTGGCCAAGCAACACTAAAATAAGCACAAGTACTCTCAAGATTTTAAAAGTATTCTCTAAAAGGTCAGTCACAATGAAAGGTAAAAACATATTTAATAATAAAAAAATAGAAAACATGAGAATACTAAATATCCAAGTACACTAAACACCAGAGTTTCAATAGGATCATAGGAGCACAGGAAGTTACTAGCCTAATGGCCCTAGGGTGCTTACAAGCCCAGCTAAGTTCCACCCTTTTTTCCACACAGGGGAAATACAAATAACACAGCTGAGCAGATTCAAACAGATGCAGAAAAACAATACTTAACTAATCTCACTGTAATTCCTGACTGTCTAAAGAATAACTGTTTCCCAGCTAACTTAATTAATGCAGCAAGGCAAGATCAGATGCTGAGATGCTTACTTCCACAAGACAAGGTGATGAGCTTCTGACTGACTGAAGTGAACTAACTAACTGAACTGTGATAGATCTTTTATATTAGGTTCCAAAGAAAACAAAACAAAACAAACTGCTGTGAGAGTTCCATCTTCTCAGGTCTGGTTATAGAATGACATTGCATTTGATCAGGTCTATAGTATGTTGCCAAAACAACAAAACAGTGAATGCCTTTTCAGCAACACATAAACAGAGAAATACCACTAACGCAAATGGCCAGCTCACCGATTATTTTCCTAGGGAAAAAAAATTGGTAGACCAACCAGACACGACACACCATCTAAATCATTACAAAGTGGGGGAGTTTGCCCCCCACACCCCTCCTAACTAAATATACCAACTCGGAGATCGCACTCCAGTGGGGTAAAGGGCAATTACACTGCGACGACCAAGCGATTTTTTTCCCCTAGGAAAAAATCGGTGACCCGGATGTTCGTGTCAGTGGTATTTTGCTGTTTATGTGTCGTTGAAACAGCATTAGCTGTTTTTCCATTTTGGAAACATAATATAGACCCAATTTGGTCACCTGACTCTGGTACAATACACACTCTGAGCTTTGCTATCATTCATTGCATTATCTGAAAGGTTTAGAACAATAAAAAAAAAAAAAAACTTCTGCTCTTCCCTTCCAGAATTCTTTGTTTAAACATATATATTTAATCAGTTATAATAACACTGCTGATATATTTTTGACAAAAGCATCTGTACACGTCAGTGTGATAGTCAAGTGACACAAAATTATTTACAAAATTCCAGCTAATTATTCTGGCACATATGTTACACATGCACTGCCCTATTCTTCCTGGCACAGATGTCAATACCTCACATCATCACAACTGTACTCAGTTATTGGTGTGATGAAGGCAATGAACAATGGATGGATAATGGCCTTTGATGTGGCTGTCTTGCACATGCTGGTGGATGTTCCACATTACCATCTACCTCAGTGCACAGGTCACATACCACTTGGCCTGCTCATAGGAGTGTGCTGTCTACACTATCATTGGGTTGCGCATTTGATTTTATAATGTAACAAATCCTCCCCATGATTTTGTTTCATCTCATGTGTCTTCATGGCTTGGCAGCAATCTTTTGTGTGTGTTGATATTGTCTGTATTATACTATTATCACAGTAGGATTCAATGATTGTATCTGCAGTCCTTCAGACAGCTGTTTGGACACAGGATGTGTATATCATTCTTGATATCTGTGAATTAAATAGTGGACAGGAAAGAGCCTAGCACACAGCCCTGAGGAAGGGGTCTGATCATTGGACTCTAGATATAGGTCACGTTCCACTCTTCAACATACACAGATGTCCCGTATGTGATCCAGCGGTCTGCCAACTTGGTGATATAGGTGTTTATGGCCACTTGTGACAGTGTTGCAGTAATACCTCAGTGTTGATTTGTGTCAAATGCCTTGGCTTGGTCAAGTTCTGCAGGATGATCATGTTGTTATCATGCATGCCATTTTTGACCTTCTTGATGACATCTAACAGATGTAATAGGCATGGATGTAGCATGTACAAATCACACATATCTTTCCCACACAGCAAGGATATTAGCAGTGTACATATAGAAAAGGTCCATGATGATATGTTGGTCTACCTCACAGATGAGGAGAGTCAGGATGTGTCTATATGGGTGTATATTAAAATACCGAAACCTCACTTAAGCGAATACCTAAACACCAACACATAAATAGTGAACCGCTAAAACACCGAACATCCTGAAGTGCAAAATTCAAAATATCGAATTGCCATAGCTGGCCAACCCCACCGCCTGCTACGTACTACCTACCCAAACAAAATACATAATCCACACTCCCCATATCTACATTTCACCCATATATCCCATATCCTAATCAAACATTCACTACACGCAAATGTATCTAACTATAAACAAACAACACCCAACTACGGGAAAAGTATAATTTACGTATATATTCAGCTACACAACTATATTACTATACATACACTTAATGTAACGCTATTTCTAACCCTAAAGTGTAGGTTGCCATGTATTACTATATATACACTTACCTTAACCTGCACCCTAACCCTAAGGTCAGTAACTATTGCACATTTATGTTAGGGAGCTATACTAAGGGCCAACTATGGCAATTCAATATTTTGAATTTTGTACTTCAGGATGTTCGGTGTTCTCGCGGTTCGCTATTTATGTGTCAGCGTTTAGGTATTCATGTAAGTGAGGTTTCGGTATTTTAATATAGACCTGTCTATACATGTATGCATCAGGTGCTGTCCTTCCCCAGTCAGATGGACGCATGTTGATGTAATCCTTCTATGGGAACATATGGAGGTTTTCTTGAAGTTTGGATCCAACCATGTCTGGTAAGTCTATGTACTGAGTCATGCTATAGGCAATCTGTGATGTTGTCATGGCCCACTGATTCTATGTTATTAGCCATACAGAACACATGGCTGTGATGCCATCCTTAGCATAGACACTATGTAAGGTTTGCATGTATACTTTGGCTGATGGACAGTGGTGACAAGGGGGTTGACATGTGAGACAGTTAGCAAGCGGATTGTCTATTCACTCTGGTTGAGTATGTCTGGTGACATCCACATACATATTTGTGCTTAGCTGTGCATTCAACTTAACTTTTCAGTTGTATTGGAATACATAATTTGTGAAAAGACCTACACATACGACCATGGTCATTCATCACACTCCACACACTTGCACCATGCATACTGTTGTACAACTGTAACAATGTTATGTACTTACATAAATTGCACAACATATGCCTACATATGTTTCATGTGCAAGCTGTGTTTGAGCAGTATGAGGCCATATCAGAATGCATTACAGATCATTTGTCTGCAGTCCATGCAGAAAATATACTGACAAAAATGCTAATAGTCACACAGTGGTGCTGCTGATCCCTTCAATAACACAAGTGCACATATACTAAATTCCCCAAGGTTGCAATCATATCAAAATGTGATACATTGTTGTGTATATCACAGATTAATAACGTGTATAAGACAAGACTTACGTAACCATGTAATCAATATGAACTTATACTGAAGTGTGTCACAGAGCGTTTAATGATGGTATGTAGACATTTGAACACCTATGCCATACTGCAGTTGTCACTGTGGTGGTAGAATGTGAACTGTGTTGATGGTTGATCTGTTCCACTACAACAACACATGTCCTAATACATCAGCAATATATATATATATATATATACAAGTTTGTCATACCATGTCACTCACATCACTCGACAACAAGTACCTTTATGACTCTGTCATAGTTCATGTTGGGTTGAAATACTTGAGATGTACCTCTCAAGACAATATGAAGAGACATATGACGGAACTCTCACATTATGTGTCCCAGGAAGGTATGATCCTAGTGCTAAGCAGCATTCTGGTTCACCCAGGATGACGGCACAATATAAACAACAGATTATTGGCTAGGCATCTGGTGTCAGTCCAGAGAGATCTCTCAGTCTGGGGTGACATGGTTGACAATCCATGCTGCTTTGCCAGGATAGTCTGCACCTGTGCCCTCTAGGCTGTCAGATACTGGCAAAGGTACTTGCCTCCCCCACAGTGCCTTTTTTACGCAATGTCAAAGCAACAACATTTCCAATGTAAAAACATGCACTGGAGGCAAACAAACGGTTCTGTTGCTTAATGCTTGGAGTGTAAACATGAAGCTGCACCAGAAGATATTGCCAACCTACTAGCTGACAGATTTGGCAAAGACTTCAACCCCCCTTGCCCCACTGGCCATACCTGAAAGCATACCTGACACCAGTTCTCTTTCTAGTAACTAGACATCAGGTCATATCTGCGCACTCTCCAAGGCAAAAAAAAAAACACAGCCTCAGTGGTACCAGATAACATCCCAGCTTGCTTACTAAGCAATCTAAAACTGGACCTAGCCGACCCAATTAGCATCTTCTTTAACTATAGCCTGAGAACTGGCTTTGTTCCAGTAGCAATCTCCTTGCACAAAGGGGGGGGGGGCATCAACTGACCCTTGGAACTATAGACCTCATTTGGCTTTTTTAAGGGTTGATCATGCCTAGTAAACCTAGTAGACTTCTTTGAGAAAGACGCAAAAGCCCAAGATGAAGGTAAGACAGTATATACCACCTATCTTGATCTTGCCAAGAGAATTAACAAAATCCCCCACTAAGGTATCAATGAGAAATGCTCCCTGCTGGGAATTAACCCTTACATTACTAGATGGTTAGCCAATTGGCTCAATTACAGAACGCATACTGTCAAAGTTGGTGGACCAACCTATACCTGTAGCCCTGTCCCCAGTGACGTACCACATGGATCTGTGGTGGTCCCTTTTTGCTTAGAATCTATTTCTCAGAAGTCCAGATTAAATCAGATGGCCTTTGACCTATCATGTTTGCTGATGATTGCAAGTTAGGTGCAATCATTGAGTCCCCTAATGATGTTATCATATTACAGGAGGGGCTAACACAGACAAATAATCAGTGCCCATGCCACACGGTCTAAAACTAAACGAGACAAGGTGTCATTATTGCCTTTTTCAAAGTAGAATTACCCGCTAATTACAATATCAACAATACTCCCATAAGCTCAAACCTGGTGGTGTGAGACTTGAGAACACAGGTAGATAGCAATCTGAAGTTTCACCACCATATTTCCACAGTGGTAAGGAAAGCCTTTGACACTGTGCACCTCATAAGTCAGGGCATCGTATCCAGGTCTTAGGATGTAATAGCACCAATGTACTCAACACTCATCAGACCACTAACAAAGTACAATGCTCCCTTTTGCATGTACATCACCTGATATCTGCAGCAGTTGGAGAGACCACAGGTGCTTCTCAGCAATTAAAATACAGGGCCTATAAACCATGTCATAACTTACATGGATACACTGAAAGCACTGTCACTGTATTCTGTATTGTATAGGCTGCTGATAGGTCACTTGTGCCTTTTCTACAGGCCTGTTTCTGACCCTACCTGACTGAAATGCTGCACGTCTACAAATTTAATAGCTTTACAATCACTTGCTCTATGGATTTAACCTAGCCTGTGACATTAACAGAACATGCTTGAGAGAGAATTATACCTGATGATATCAGCAGAGTGTCCAGAGGAAGATGGTAATAGCAGCATCCCACATGCTGGTGTAAAATGCCCTCTTTAACATCAACCAAATGAACACACCTGCACACAGCAGTCGACTGCAATGAGAACAGAGCCACTACCTATCTAAGTACATCAACTAGAGGCCTCCATATTTAATGCAAGAGCCACAGCACAAGTCTGACTTAGAGAGTTGTGGACAACACTTTGTAAGTGATGACATCAGCAGTGTCTGGTGAGGAGAAGATGGTAATAGCAGTGCCCTACAAGCACCATGGCACAAGTCTGACTTTTATAAGGCTGCAGGACAATTTATAGTTGATGACATCATCACTGGGTGTTTGAGAGATGTTGGGAGTAATGAATGACATGGATGTGTAGGCATGTCCAACTGTCAAAATATTGTTACTGCATGGCATTGTAGTAACAAATGCTGGATACACAATTATGCTGTTCAGAATAGACAGACAGAGGCAGAGACACACACACACACACACACACACACGTGTGCATTGACTGCAATGAGATTAGAATCCCTATCTAAGTACACAGACTAGAGAATTCAGTACTTTACGCAAGCACCATGGCACAAGTCTGATTTTTACAAGGCTGCAGGACAATTTATAGTCGATGACATCATCACTGAATATTTGAGAGAAGATGTTAGGAGAGCTGAATGAAATGGATAGCTGGCCACATACGACTGTCAAGATATTAAAGAACTGCATGTTACCACATTGATGAGTGTGCAAAGTGCAGCATTTGTTGTTGTGTTTCTAAAGTGCAGTTATACCTTAAAAAGACAGATTTGGAAACTATCTGTGAACATTTGTCCACATTACTACAAGTATTTGAAAATCTAAATGTGTATTGTTTTTAGAAAGATGTGCATGGTGTATAAGAAGGCATTTGTTATTTATTTCTGTAGTGTAGTTGATATATTTGTGAACAAGTACTGAGATAACAAATATGAAGTGCATGGGTGGAGATAACAGATTGCTGCAGTAAAAATACGTGTTCTTTTCTTAAAAACTGCCTTCCCCTTTGTGTTTTTACATGTACATTCATGGGATGAAGACTAAATGTGCAGTAAACATAAATAATGCATTCTATTGAGCACATTCCATATTGCATCTCTGAGCAGCAGTTGCATGATCAATGGCAAAGTATTTACACATGCAAGCTACACATTTATACTGTTTTCCCTGGTTGCACATAGTTAAGCAGTGAACAAATGTGAGGCCCATTGCTGAAATTATGAGAGTTCTGAATACTAAGTATATAAAACACAACTGCTGCTTAATTGACTATGTGGTAGCAGATGTAAATGCATTGACAGATTTCTTTTGTAGCCCAGATGATGTAAGGTTCGAAGCAAGGTTCATCTAATAGTTTAAATAACTATTTATATTGTAATGAAATAATTATTTATTCAACATTTCCCCTTAGTGCTGCATGTTTAGGTGGCACTGCATAAGGTAACTGCACGAAGGAAGAGCCGCTCACTATCACTTGGCATTGGTGCACAATGCTAAACTCTGTGCAAACACAGAGGTCAAAAAGTGAAGGGCTCCATTGCTTTTTTCACTTATGTGTGTTTTGTGTAATTCTATTTTTTTTACCAGATTAAAGGTGTTAAAAATGGGGTAGATAGGAAAGTGGTGAAATGGAGGGCAAGCAGGGGGATGAACAAAGAACAGGGAGAGAAAGGAAAGACCATGGCTATCCATTTCTTCAACAGTGTAAAATGTAAATATGTATAGAATATTGGCTGAATTTGGACTATCACCTCAACAAAAGGGGTGACAACAAAGTGATCATGTTGTATAGCCAACTGGACTGAGTCAAGTGTGTCAAGAAGACAAGTGTGCAAAGTGGAAAGCTATGTATGGGATGATTTTTTTGAGGGGTACAGGTGCCCATTTTTTTCTACTTCAGTAAGAGAAGAATGTTGGGTAAGGAACGTAGGCATTTCTGGGTCAGATAAGTAGGATAGGTGAGGAAGCAGACACAAGCAAACAGAACAACAAGACAAGACACAGGGATGGTGAGGGACACAAAAGCTTGGGGTACACCATGATTGAGGTTAGGGAGGGGATAGCAGATGCCCATGGCCATCACACATGGGGACAGTGAGAATCTATTCCTCATCTGCAGGACTGTCATCTCTGTCCCCTTACTCTGTTGGCTGTTAGAGTGCTTGACGTCTTCTACTATGGACTATAATTCAGAGAAGCCTCTCCATCCAGCATAGGTATGCACCAATGGTGCTGTGCATGACCCTACACACCAACTCTGACATCTCCTGCTGGGTAATAAAATCACCACCTCTGCCACTACTCCTGTAGGGTACCACAGTACCAGCTTCCAGGTTAGGGCTACCTGATGTGAAGGGCCCAAGTAGTGCAGGGGCAGCAGAGGTAGCAGTGTGTGGTTGGGTCCCAGATGTGCTGGGCATCAGTGCAGGAGATGGTGGAGCAGGGGCAGGGGTTGGCCTTCCTCCCTGAACTGTAAATCATTTTGTGATTTGTCAGAGATGGATGACATGGAAATGTTTTGACAACATATAGAAAAATAAAGAGAGAGATAAGGGTTGGAGTGGGAGAAAAAAAGAGATACAATTAGTATCATCATATGTGACAGACAATGCATTATCATGACAATACAGTATTTTATATACACTTTTACATTTAAGTATACCTCTTAACAACTACAAACTATAAGTAAGGATTGTTCAAATTATTCCTTGTAATGTGCATATATTGCACATATGCTTGGTCCAACTATACAGATTAAGTTAACAGCAGGGCATTTATACCACTTGTGTTGAAATTAAATTAAGTAAAATATTTTTAAAAGATTTTACTATATATTTGTTACTTGTGGTATTTGAACCCACAACATCTGACTACAGTATTACAATTGACTCATGCACTGGGTTTGTGCTATAGACTGAAGCATGCCTGCTTGCTTTTACAATTAGGATATGCATGCTTACTTTGCAACAACTGTATAAAAAATCATTTAGATAAAGTAATAGTTATGTTGTGCTGCATACTTATCCCTTGCTTCCTTCAGTCTCTCTAGATGCACTTCACGGACAACTGTATTCACTATAATCTCTGCGTTGGCTGTGGAATAAAGAGAAGAGAACAAGAGAAGAGTATTATGTATTCCAGTATTTCCTATATACAGCTTTCTATTTACTATAAAATATCTTTATCAGTATACTTATACAACTGTGGGAGGTCACCAGTCCTGAACTCATTCACCCACTGGTTCCATGTATCTCTCTTGTGACTTTTCAGGTCATTAAAGTGATGCCTACACTGTTCTTCAGTGTGTGGAATGCCAGTCAAACTGGAGACAGCCTTGGCCAGACTATTCCAAGCTTCAGACTTGTACTGAGAGCTGGTAAAATACCCCTACAAGAACCTTCAGCTGTGGTGTTTTACAAGGAGTCCAGAGAAGATTCTGCACTCTTCAACACCCATATCTTTGCAACCTAAATTGGGCACCTTCCATTCTACAAACAGACATGTCCAACCAGAGAAAACAGCAATAGTTAAGAATAATTTCCCACCAATGCTTTTGATTGTGTTTACTGATAGTGCAAACTTGAGCAATAATGCTAACCACGTTTGTGTGATGTTAAGTGGTGGGCATCACTGCCAAACAGAGAAGAAAGTTTTTGAAACTGGAAGGTTAATCTGACACTTGATATTAGTTTGAGGATTGCTTGCTGCTTGAACTGATAGGCGATTTAACTTTGCAGAAATGTCCTGAGGGCATAAATGTTATGACCTAACACATTTTTTGTGGCTTTACACACTGATAAAATTAATTTTTACAATGTGGGATTCAAACCTAATCATAAGGCACAAAACATTTTCTTCTACAGTTGTGATTTTTTAGTGTCACTTCTCAGACATACTCATTATTTACATATAAATACACATGACAGACTGAGGTGTTAACCATGTATGCATGTGACTCGACAAGGTCCTGGTTTATGCATCCCTGTATGTATGACTATTACTGAAGTCTGAAGACTATCCAAGGCCAGAGAACACAATTTTGATTACAGAAACATATTAGTCAGTATACTCTCACTCACATAAATAATTCATATGAGTTTAATAAAACTGAGTGCACAACCCTTATTAAAACTGAGATTGTGCAATGATTCTTTTTCATGCAAATTTTAATATAAGCTATAAAGTAAAATGGAACAACAGTAAAAATATTTAGAATTTGCTGTATTAGAATCCAGGATCATCTGCATTGCAGCCCTACACTTACATCTGTTGCCACAGGAATAGTTAAAAAACAGTTGGATATTTATTTGCTCATTATTAACTTCTTTGTGTTAACTGCTACACACCTCTGCTTAGCGTATTTGCATGGCCCCAGCATACTTGATAGAATGTATCCAATTTGAAATTGTCTACTGTCTGCTTCCTCTCTGCAGGTTTTCTAGAACTCAAGGTGTTGGGGAAGGTTGCTAACTGCCATGCAATGCTGCTTAGTGAGTTTGCTCAATGGGAAACAATAAATGCAACTGTATCCTTTTTGAAATCAAGAATGTCTGCATTCAGTCTCCAGACATTTTGTCTGCTTCATATGTGGACCATTAGTCCAGGTTTGCACTTTGATAAATGATGCACAAACACGAGAAGCAAAGCTAAATGTGATTTATCTGTGTAAGTAGTGTTTCTTAGGTTTCATCCTTAAAAGATAAATGTGGGACTTGAATCGTCATCTACAGATAGAGTATATTGTGTGGATTACCATGTTTAGCAGATGCGCTACGCACATGTGATTCACAGGTGTAGTTTATGTACTGCTTATCATAGAAGTACATTACATGACATTTCTTATATTTATCAATTTCTATGGTTGTGCTAATTCTCGCACCAAGCAAATACTGGTATTAGCAAAAAATAATAATATATGAAATAAATAACATTGCAAAATAAATTATACTACACATGAAAGATTTTTACTCAAGTCTGGATCTGAACTCTCACACCAATGAACCTACAAAACACAGTAAGGGTGCCTTATCCTTCTTTGCCACAGAAACAGCTTTGCAACACCAATGAAAATCATTAAGCATAGAAACAAGTCCAAAATCATCCACAGTATTAACAAGACATAGCACTTGTACACTTCTGAGTTGTTTGTACATGTGTTAATTTCAGATGTAGTGCAATGAGTGATCATGCAACCATTTATGACTACTGTTTGCAGAAATGCAGCTCTGTCTTATCTTTGCATGGTGTTCTTTCTTCTCTTATCTGAGCAGTAATCGGAGATATGCATCTGTAAGGCATTTTGTATCATTGTTCTTAAAAATGTATGAGAACATTAAATGGCAAAAATATACAGTTTTCAAGAAATGAGGGAGAGGTTAGATACTGTTATTGGGAAAAGAAAATGTGAAATGTGTGCTGCTTACTTATATTTAAAACCTTAACACAATTACTTCTACTCTTGTAAGTGTAACCTGGCTGACACACTCATTGGAGGTAAGGGAGTCTAAATTGATGTTGTGTTTTCCTTCTTCCTACCAGTAATTACTCATAGTTGTAATCCATTAGCAATGAACACTGAGGGAGTGCCTGCACTATGTTTACATCCGCTACACGGAGCCCAAAATTTGGGAATCAGCAATTCTAATGAGCTCACACCTCATTTGCATCTTCTCCACACTCACAGGACTAAATCTGCAATATAAAAAGGGAACCATGTAGTTAGGGAGCCTGAAGGTGAGGAGACTAGCTTATATGAAAAGCACAGAAGACAATTGTTATTACTTTGGAATTATCTGCCCAGAAGACTACTGCTTTTGACAAGCTATGATTGCATTTTTTAGTTATATACTGGATTTCCTCACAGGTGACTAGGAAATATATATATATATATATATATAGAGAGAGAGAGATATATATATATATATATATATATATCTATATATGTATATATATATATATATATATATATATATATATATATATATATATATATATATATATATATATATATATATATATATATATATATATATATATGTGTCTACTTTACATGGTCGACTGTTCAGAAAGTCGACTTTCATATGGCTGAAACCATATGATCGACTTTTGAAAAGCCGACCATGTAAACTAAACACATAAAACACAACAAACACTTACCTTAACCTGTTAGCAGGGGGGCTCTGCCCTCCCTGCACCATCCATGGGGCTCTGCCCCCACCCTGTAATTTAAATATACCAACTCTGATATTGCATTACAGTGCAGAAGAAGGAAAGTTTCCTATTATGCACTGTACGTTGATAGCAGTTTCCCATGGTCGGCCACATGAAAGTCAACTTTCTGAAAAGTCGATCATGTGAAGGGGACCCATATATATATGGATTTATAAAGGCCCCACATGTTTCCCCCTGTGTTATTGTTATTGTGATGATGGTGTCCTTACATTTTCCTTAACTTCTTCCAGGACCATCCTCCCTAGCAAGTGTGGAGTCATCTGCATATGGTAAGCCAAACATTTTGTACTAATAAGCATTTCACAGAAATATTCAATTTATCCGTATGTGTGAGGTGGGTGTCAGGACTGAGTGTGTATTGCTGTAGCATCTGTGGTAGTGGCACCAGTGTTAGTTTGCTAACATATATTAAACTGTAGCAGTGTAGCTATTAATTTATTTCCTGTATTTGTTGCTTATTATCACAGGTGATCCTGACAGTCGAAGTGTAGAATCTTACTACTGGATGTCAGTGTATTGACAGACTCTGATAATGATAGTGGCCAAACACAGGCACATTCAGGGGGTGCAGAGGTTGAATCTGACACTGAGGTTGACATTTAACCATCCCTGTAATTCCTTCAGACAGAGCCAGTAGGCCTACACAAACCCATTCCAGTGAGCCTTCATATATTGGATAGGTGGAGGGTGAGACACTTGATCAGGATTGTGTGGTTACTGCAACTCCAGTGCCTGTTGACTCAGGCCATAGCCAAAATGTGGGTGAGGTACCATGCACGAGGGTTGCTAGGGTTGCTCAGAAAAAGACTGTAGTCCATCCGCCACCTGATCCAGTTGTGTATTTCCGTGCCACTCGACATATGTTTAGGGCCATCATGGAGGTGCAGGCATGTTCCAATAGGGCCTCCAAGGAAATGCTTAGGGTTATAGATGTGGCACAGGCTTACATGAGTGACTGCCTCCAGCATGTTGCTGATTCAATGGAGTGGATGAATGACATGTTGGAACAGACACTCTCTGTGATGGAATGTCTGCTGGGCAGGGGATGCCACCCACTTGGTGCAAGTCAGCCATATCATCTGATGTTAGCCAACATGGCCTTGTTTGATCACACTCTCACTGTGGCATTATTTCCACTGGTCTGTCAGTGGTTAAGGTGTCCATGTCCAGAAGTGGCAAGCCATGGGGTCGTAGTCCTGGGCATACTCATGAGGAGAGCTCATGCAGCAGACATTGGTCATATTCAGTTAGCAGCAGTGCATCTGACCGTGGGAGTGGACACATCAATGCAACTCCTGGCAGAGCCAGTTCCCAGGGTTGGGGATGTCAGTGATGAACTGTCACCTCTACCACATATGGCTCACATCTGTCCAACATACCAGGATGTAGAGCTAGCACAAAGCTTGACTGTGTTCTTGCAGACACTCACACAGCAATTTCATCTGGAGTGCCCATACAGACACACATACATAACAATTACATGGGTCAAGTCATGAGACTTAAAGCTCATTCTGTCTCAGTGACTTTTACTTTATCCAGACATCTGCCAGTTTCTCTTACTTACTCACATGCACTCACTACCTTTTGTATCAGCCTTGGTTTTGGCCAGCTGACCCCCCCCAACACACACACACACACACACACACACACACACACACACACACACACACACACACACACACATGCACACACACAAAACACCATGTGCAAATGATAACTGCCATATCCTTGTTTTCTAACTTTTGGATTCAGGGATACATAAGTCGCACTGGTGTTTTACTTCTTAGTATATCTGCTTTTGTGATGCTGTTTTGCAACTGTACTGCTTTCTTACAGGTTTATGTAATGTGTGCATCCCTGCTAAACTCTTAAACCAAGAATTCTGGACCAATCCATAAATAAAAGTATGACAAGGGCCCAACAATGGTGAGAGTTTTTAAACATTGTGGTCTTACAAACTTAGACAGGTAATGGAATAACAGGTTTTGCATTACTATTTTATGTTTGTTCTGAGGGATATGAAGTCTGAAACTGAAACGTGTGTCATTATTTTCTAACTTCACTCTTTAATGATTTGCCATTCCAAATGTATGAAGCCAAAATGTGGACATTCATTGAAAATCTGTACATTTTAGATATTAAGGCCTATTAGTTGATAGAGGACATATATTCACATAAGTCAGTGCTGTCACATCATGATGTAATTGCTGTAAAAAACACCCACCTTATACTTACTTACATTACCAAGTAACAGTATGCACAGATATGCCATTCATCTGTATTCTTAGACATTTATTTTTCTTTTCCAGGTTCAACACATCCCCCGTGAAAATCCAGCAATTGCAAGAGTTTAGTCCTCATACTAGAATGGCTAATTAAAGGTTGTAAGGGTTGCCTGGCATCAGTGTTACTGTATGCATGTGCATAGGATGAAGGTTTTAGCCCCTTAGGTGGTGAATGCATGTGCTGTCCATTGCCTGTTGTCCAGTGCAAGTCCATATTGTGCACATCTACATCTGCCTACAGCTACAGGGGCTGTTGCTACCCCCTCTGACTCCGAACCTGCATGTGGCTGTGGTGACCTTGCCACTGGAGGTGGGATGTGTGGCCCTTCCATTTGTAGTTCCAGCTGAAGCTGATTTCTCAGGATAATGTTGTGGAGTGTGGCACGGACAGTGAATATTTCAGCACATGTACGGTTATTGTACTGCAGGCTCCCCCAGATGTATCTAGGCATCAGAACCATGACTTCAGCCACCCAAGCACACACTGTATGATATTTCTGTTTGAGTGTGTGCCTCATTATAGCATTCTTCAGTGGGTGGGTGTGCAGTTCTGATGGGCATCATCAGCCACAGTTCCAGTGCATAATTTGCATCTCACAGTAACTGACTCTGTGGGATATCCCCCTAGTAAACATCTCATACAGTCGATAGTTGTGCCAGATATGTGAGTCATCAGTCATAAGTGAGTCACTTATAAATATTAAACAGCAACAGATATAAAAATGAGGCAATGGGACCATTGACCATACCTAAGAAAGGGAGAGAAAAAAAATCTGGAGTGTTTTAACCCTCTGAATAACTAAACTGAAATCCAAAAGCTCCCAGCTAAACACCCCCTCCCAGCCCATCCTCACATACAGAGTGCATGAATCACACAGCAAAGTTTAACAACTTTGTGAATTACTATGGGTTGTTAACATTTAGATTCGAGCTCATACAGATAAGAAAGCATGGCATTGCTGATGGAGGTGGGCCCCTTCCCAACCAATATTCTAGCTTAAAATGAGCTAACTAGATTTACCAAGATGCATAGAAACCAAGCCAAAAGACCTATTGACACACTTGTTCCTAGCAATGTTAATCAGAGTTAATCTTTAACCACTTTTCATGTAATCTAAAAGATTCCGTGTTACTACAACAGAGAGATGTTTACAACCATCTGCTTTTGAAATAAGAGCACATAAGGCCTGCCATCATAGCATCCTCACTGAAACCTCCATAAGCAACTGTGGGGCTTTGCGGTGCCTGCCCCGACATGTACTAAAAATATAGCCTTGACTGGGGGGTTTTGTATTGATGCCATCATCAGCTTGCCCCCCTCACAAGATCATGAGTTCCCCCATGCAGTGACCAGTCTCTGGCCATCCGGATCATTTGACACTGTGAGGGTTCCGACCACTGGGAGTGCTGCATCACCATTTGTACGATCCAAGAATAAACACCTCTCCACTAAACATGGCCACATTTTTGTATATAAAGTACGCCAATTTAGTCACTGCTGACTATTCACCTCACAACTCTCATCTGCCTATTTTGGAAAATAAAGGATCTCCTTTAACCAGTTGGATGGCTAATGGTCATTAATTCTTCAGAATTGTCTTCAGATTTATAGAACTATTTCCACCTACTGCATTAACATTACTATACTGTACTTAATGGCTTACTTTTGAAAGGAAAGAAGTATACATCTTTGGGTATTTTCGCTCAAAAGAATCCACAACATCAGTATGGTTGGTGCAAACTCGGGCAGTTATTATATCTCTTACTCTCAGTCAAAGGGCTGCATTCTAATTTTAGATATGTGAGTTGTGCTAAATGTCTGGGTTGCCAGCACACACATTCAGGATTATTCCCTTAGCATTACACATGACCTGGCAGTTAATAGAGTGGTAGCCCTTTCTATTTATGTACTCCCTTCCCTGTTCCCTGGGTGGTGCTTTGATTTCTATATGTGTACAGTTTATGGCACCCAGGACTTCAGGGTAGTGTTCTACAGGGTAGAACTCTTGCATAGTTCTGGCTTTGTCCTCAGGTGTACAGAGAAAATACATGTACTCAGTGGCATGTTCAGCATAGCATTTAGGAATTGCTGGAGGATCCTGGATGCTGATGCCTGTGACACCCCAGCATGACCCCTGGTGGACTCTGTAAGGTTCCTGTAGCTAAAGTTCTAAATGCTACACATACCTTTGTCTCCACTGGGATTTGTTGCCCACAGTTTGCTCTTGCTCTCAGTTGAGGGCAACATGGGGTTGCAGAGTTTCTGTAGTACATCTGTATTCACTCTATAGCACTCTATAATTTCCACCTCATGTAGATTATGAAAAATTAAACAAGGTGTAAAAAGCCTTCTCCTTTTGGCCATAGTCTATTAGCAGCAGCAGCATAGACTTGGGCCTGCTGCACACACACATGAATAAGCGCAACAGCTGCCCCTAAAATTCTTTCCATGTGGCCTAGTTTCCATGGCTGCATTCCATCAGGTTTTGGAATTTGCAGGGAAAGCATGCTAGTCTGAAATAAAATGACAATGTAATTAGTGAAACATGTTCTCCAAAACTGACTCAGTCACGAATCACAAAGGAATGAATGAATAACACCAGGTTAATATTTTAAGTGCTTTCTTTCTCTTTACTCTGAAGAACTTCATCAGAATAAAAAATGCAAAACAATTCACAGTTATAAAACAAATCCAGTCTGATGTCATGAAATAAACAACCAATAGGGTTTCCAAACGTATTAAGTAACCAAAATATTTAAAGGGTTATTAATCCCTTAAACATGAATTGATTCCCTCAGTCTTAAATGATATATTGAGGGACTCTTAGCAAATTGCTTGCCTAGAACCTGAAAAGGTTCTATGTGGATCAGTGTTCTACCATAGATAGCAAATACAAATAAACAAAAATAAATAAATAAATAACGACACCAGTTCTAGGATATTTGATCTCCTAGTGGAAGTGCAGACTAGCTGCTTCAGGGCATTTGAATTTATAAGGTCAAGAAATGTTTGTGCCTGCATGCTAGTGGTCATGTATGCCTCCCAGTTAAAGGTGGGGTAGTTAAAAATCACCCATGAGTATGGAATTGGGCTGGATGATGAGTTTATTCTAGTAACTTCAGGTACGATGCTTGGGTTTCCTGGTTCATGGTGGGGACCTGTAGCTAGCAAGAATAAGATAATGGATTTTCCCATGGTTAGATGGACATGAAGTATCTCAAGCATGTCATGTTGTTTGACCAGCCTTGAGGTGTGCTTATCCTTTATGTTGATGGATACATCTCTGCCTTTTGCTCTTTCATGTTCAGTGGGTGCTCAGAACATATGAAAGGGATTATAGCCATGCACTGTTAGAGTACTTTCTGTGGCTTTGAACCATGTTTCAGTAACTTTACGGATGTCAGAATTCTCCAGGGTGAGGAGAGCTTCCAGGGAGTACAGTTTCTTGGTTGAGACTCCTAGCTTTGAATAGTAACACCTTTAGCTTGTACTGAGTAGCTTTTTTATGTTGGAAGGTTTGTCTGTTTGGCAATGCCTAAAAAAGCATTATAGGGGTGGATAATGTTTTGGAAAATATCCGAAAGCCTAGAGGTGACAGGTGAAGACCATCCCTGGCAAAGCAGATTTCCCTGTTAACCATCTCCTCCCAGGCTAACAAATATTGGACACCTTTGGAATGACACCAGCAGCTAAGCCAATTGCTAAAGTTGATTATTTTCTGCTGGTATTGTGGTATCATCCTTGGAGTTGGTAGAATGCTGCTCAATGCTAGGCTCATTCCTGCCTATGATACATATTCTGAGAGCTCAAACATGTCTGTCTTTACACAGTCCAAGGAGGTATGTCTCACATCATTCACACCCAAATGGACTAAGACTGAGTCATACTTGGGGTTAAGTGACCTGAGTGCTTGCATGATCTGGCAGGTCCTGGCACATGACAGGCAACTAACTGTAACCTTCTTCTTATCCAGCTTGGTAAGAGAGACATCAGTGTGCCTCATAATGGTGTCTCCTATGACCAGAACATTGGCTTGTGGAGTATTTCACCCTATGGTCTTGGTTGTTGAGACACAATGAAATGTGGCTTTATGTGCTTTGATGGGAACTGAGAGGCCTTTGAGGTTTTGGTAAGTTACATGTCAGCACCTCCACATATGTTGGTCTATGTGTGTGTTTTTTCTAGGTGCACTAAATGATATGTATGAGTTGCTGACAACCTGCTTGTTGCGTTTTATGTCTGTATCTGAGAGTCTATCCTCCATTGTCAGTGTGTAACTATATCTCTTCCATATTGTACTGGTTTGTTTGAGAATTAAGTGGCTGTCAGTGTACATAAGGCAATTGTTATATTGCCTTAGGATGCCCATGTCCACCACCTTGGATGCAGAAATAGCAGGAAAGTGCCCATCCATGGTTGCAGGTCCAAATGTGTACTTGCAAGGAATATGAGTGAAGGGTTTTTATAACCGGATGAGGAAGATTGCTTACTTGGTATAATCTGCACCTAACATAACCAGTAATGCTGCCCAGCAGCCAAATCAAATGCTCTATGAGCAGCAATAGTTCTAGGTGCTACAGTAAGTTAAGGTAGACTTAAATAGTCCTAACTAAATGCATAGATGCTGCTCACTGTGCAAGCTAGTTGCCCCATGAGTTATGAGGGACTGAGTTAAACTTCCAAGGTGGTTTTGATAGGGAAATTTCAACTTCTGGTGATTGGGGATATACAAGGCATCAGTAACAGCCACTGTATGAAGAACAGCTTTACACAAATGCAAAGCTTATATACAATCAGAAAAAAGCAAGTTTATCTTGACAAGGATGGCTTCAGATGTTAGCAACATCTCTCAAAGTCTCTGGGTCATGACCATATGATGACCAGCTCTTGATAAATGAGCCAAGACTTGTGCAAATGCAAGGCTTATGTACGATCAGAAAAAAAGCAAGTTTTACACTAATTATGCCCTAAGACCAATCAGGTAAGCACACAATGAACTTACCCTGACAATTCCCTACTTAGATAGGTGAAATCAGTCCTCTCCTGCCACAAGAGTGCAGACTTTGATCCTCTTAATGTAAAATGACTGGTTTGGAGCCCTAGTATTCAGGAACCATGAACAGATCCCTAATACTAACTAAGAAACACTAGATACAATGTATTTCAATGCAGAACAGCAGCCCTTACAGCAGTTTGAAAATACAACTTTAAAGAAGTGCAAAAAAAAATATAGCACAGTAAACTTTTATAATGCAATGAAAATAAGCAATGTTTCCAGATGTTTGCATCTGTACAGGGCACTGGCACAGCGCGCAGCTCTGTGCTAATGTGCCAAACTTATACCAGCTCTGGAAATACAGAAAACTGACTACTAAGCCTTCTGGCCAATAATACACTACACTTAGAGTCCCTTTGTGTGTTTCCAAACTCAGACAGATAACTTCTACAGCCACTTGATGAATAATCTCAGTCCTCCTAATGTAAAAGCACAGTAAAAGAGTGTCTCGAGTGAAATGCTACCACAAACAAACTTAAACTTAAGGAGAGGCAATAAGTAATTCAAGATAACAGCACTGCACTTTAAACAGCTTACAAAAGTGTGGTTATTCAATAAAAGTACTTTGCTTTGAAGAAATGAGCCAATGGCCACTCAACTACATGCAGGAATCTCTAGTGTGTAATCCCTTCTTAGTCACAGTTTTGTGAGCAAAGATACAGGACATCCAATCAATCCTGGGTAAGTAGATGGGTAGACAGGTACTTATAAATTTAGTCCAGGGCTGACCTGCTTTAGTCTTCAAAAGGGGGCTACTGGCAAAGTATAAATGGTTTTGTAATTCAATTGTTTTGTAGTTCTTATGATCCCATGGCTGGATGACTCACAGTTGAAGGTCTTGGACTTCTGTTATACAGCTGTATCATGCTCCATACCACCCAATAATTCAGAATCCAAGAGGAAGAGTTTGTCTCTGGTATGCTAGTGTAGTAGAAACATCTTAAAATCACACAGAAGAATAAAATACAACAGCTGAAAGTAAAATAAACATGGTATTTTTTTATTTTTCTAACCTTAAGTATACAATGTTGTTTAATGATGACTGATTTTAATTAAAAGTGGAATATTTCTTTTATCACTAAGGTATTTACAGTTTACCGGATGTCCAGATATGTCAATATTTATACATTTGCATCTTCATGTATGGCCTTTGTTTTTCTTCTAGTGTTACTATAGTAGTTATCAAGGAAAGAGGTGCCTGAAACTACAAAGATTAGGTCACAAATTAAGAGTTTTGATTAGTCTTATTAAGTGTATTATATAAGATTTATACCTTCCATTATGGTTAGAAATCTGGTAATACATGAGATAATGAAACATAATGCAGAGTGAGTGCATATGATGTGCATACCTGTGTATGCTGGCTATGTGTTCTAAATATAAAGCAAATTGAGAACATGCATGTGCCTGTTGAACAAACTGCAAAGGATAACAAAACTTCCTTAAAACTGACAAGCTTTAGCTCCTCAGTCAAAAGGTGTTGGTGGAGAGCATTCATTTTCACATCCAGTGTATTTTAAGGTATCATGGAATTATTAGACATATATAAGGATCTGCTGCAAGGACAGCCTTCTTAAACTGCAATAATCATGATGTCATAAACATTTTAGATATTAATTTACTAGATTCATAATCTTTTTCTTTCTTGTGCATGTTAGCCATCAGCTATGTCATAGTAAGTGATTACAGCTTTCTCTAGTGGAGTACTCCCCTGTCATGGTAGACCATCATCCAGGCAGCCATCAGGGTTATTTATGGCCACAACCTATTATCCTTGAAAGCTACCTGCATACTTGCAAATGTGAGACTATAGAATGCCTTTCCCTGATAGTATGCCCCTTCCTGCACAACCCCCATGAAGGTAACTATGTATGTTGCTTAGCAGGGACCATGTGCATGTCCTGACTACGTATCTTGACAAAATGTCTTTAGTCTGAAAGGTGAAATAAGCACTATAATAAATTTAAAGTTGAAGTTGAAACCTATCAAGTACTGTATTGATCACTCCATTTTGAAAAATAATAGTTGAAACCCATATTTTCAACATTTCTAATATCTTCTCATGATGCAGATTATGTTTCATTCTAGTCTAGATCAGATACATTCAGTTATATAATCTACCAGTTTCACACGAGAAAGAGGCTCTATCTAAATTTCATTCCATTGGTGACATCAAAAATGTAAAACCAAAAATTCATGCCAGACCATTGTCAACTTTCAGAATATTCATTGCAAAATTTAGTGTTTTCATCAAGAATAACAATAGATTCTTCAGCCATAAATCATACAATTGGTCATATGTTGGATTTATCCAATAACCTGCTTCCCCATCATGCTGTTATAACCTGATAACTCACAAATATAGCATATAAACATTCATAATAGCACTGTAAAACTTATTACAGACCTAAAAACTAAATATATGAATTGTGTTACTATTAAAAATATTGACAATTAAAATATTAATCCCATCAGTGTGACATCACAATGTAAATAAAAACATTTTGAAAAAAAGTTTGCTGCTTACATTTGTAAAATGCATTTAAAAGAAATGTTCTTAGTCAAACCAGGTTTAAATGCAGAATTTAATACAATCTGCCAATATAGTTGATAATATTCAATTTTAGATTTCCAACATCCCTCTAAATGGAAACTGTACTTTATCTAATATTTTGATACTTTATTTAATAATAATAATAATAATAATAATAATAATAATAATAGCAATTTTGCAAAAGGATCCACAGCTAAGGTACTGAAGGCCAAAACAAATGTCTAAGAACCAAAGGAACTCCTCCACCTGTCCTTCCAAGAAATGTGTGTTATTCCAAAAACAGTTGAGAACTTTCAACCCATAGCACCAAAAACACTTTATCAAAACTGTTAAAAACATTCTCAACCTAACTTTAAAAACTAAGACTCAATCAATTGATCAGTAATAGCCAATGAAAATGAGCAAATAAAATTATCATGCACAAAAATTAAAAGTGATAAAGCACTAGCATGATATTGTACACGTACCATGTATTGTTTTGTTCAATTGTCTGGTTGTTAAAAATTAACTGAAGATTCAACTTCTGTATATAAATCTTGAGGTCAATGAGAGTAGAAGCAGGATCCATCTTGGTAGATGGGGTAAAGGAAAACCTAGTAAGTGGTTCTGGTGGGGGTCTGGTGATCATGTATTATTTACAAAAAGTGATGATACAACAATTTTGAGCATTTTGTTTCAGCATATTTTAGTGCACTAGAACTTTACTAGAAAGAGTTCATGCTGGCGCATTTGGATATCAGATAGTGACTTAAAAAAAACAGTTTGCAGTATTCTGAAAACCTTGTTAGCCAGAGGTCTTAGCTCTCTGTTTGAAGATCCTAGAAGTAAATGAGAAAAATAAGAGGTCCGAGGTCCTAGCACCAAGCTCTGAAGGGTAGTGCTTGTCACTTCTGTATCCTTTGATGAGGAATACACATCTCACAGCCTGTGGCTTCTGGGTTTCAGCTAGTTTGCTATTCATCTTACCACATATGGATTGATTTTTAAAGCATTTTGCTTTTATTTGATGCCAGCAAGTGGAAATGGTGTCAGAGGCCTTGACCAGATGAAGATACACTATGTGTACTGAATGACAACTGTCTACTGCCTCAGCACACCTTTCAAGGAAGTCTAGCAGATTCAATAACCATTATCAACCCTTCACAAAGCTAGACTGTTGGGGTCAATTCTTATAAGATTCTTGATATAACAGCTTTTGAGGTCAGTTCCATGGCTTTGTAGCTGAGGCTTATAAGGTTTATAAGCCTGTAATTACCTGGGTAAGTTGTAAGGCCACCATTATGGAGGGGCACTGCCACTGCAGTGTACCACTCATCAGGAACAAAACCAACAGCTTAGCTTAGGATAAGCAGTTTAAGTAGTGAGTCTGGAAGGGCAGGTTTAACACTATTAATTAAGCAGCAAGGTATTGTGTTCAGTGGCATGGGGAAAATATGTTTGACCTTCGCACTTTCACTAAACAATTTTTGAGAGATAATCAGAGAAGTAAGGGATTCAGATATTTGGAGGATTTGGATAGACATCTTTAGGGTGAAATTGGCACTAAATTTGTTTTTGAAGGTATTGGCAATACCTTTGGGTCAGAACAGGGGACATCATTATGAATACGTTCAGAACAATGTAGCGTATTGTTTCCTAGTTTTCTAACATATTTATAGTTCTATTTGGCTTCAGAAGACAGCCTAAGTCCATGGGCTTTTTAAGTGGGCCTGATAGTGTATGATTTTTGTAATACTTTTGATATTATCCTTGAGAAGTGCGCTTTTGGATTTACTAATCTACTAAATAATTTAAGGATTTTCTTCTTTTATATAATTTATTTTTGGAAGTAATTTTTCAGAAGCTTAGCTTTCTTGTTGAATGACCTGGAACTGCCTTAAAGTGATCACATCTCCTGAGCTAACCTGCCTCTCTCTCTCTACTTACACTTAAACAGCAAAATGCAATTTTGTACAGCTATTTGCAGGAATTACTGATGATAGGTTTAAAAAGATTAGTTAAAATAGATATAGACTGTTAAAATGAACTGAAAAACAGATAAGAAAGAAATGAAAATTATGCAGAAAACATTGTCACTGAATGGTCTCAGATGATCTATCAAACTTTTTTTTAACCTGTAAGAAAGGATCTGGTACTAGAGGTAATCATCTGACAATGTATCGTGTGAATGCAGATGTTAAACTAATAATCAAGAACCACACTCATTTGTAAATGGTAGGACTGCAAAGTCTTGGGAATATGTCGGTCATTTTACCATGAAGCTACGAAATCTCCAAGTTTATATGTAAGATGATTTTTGTGGCAAAGACCATAGGTGAGTGGTGCAGGTGGGATTGCTACCTTGCAGAAAATGCTTGACTGTCCATGCTTTCTCCCATACAATCTATCCACTTCTTTGCTGGATAGTCTCATTTCCTCTTGCCTTCTTTCTGTCTGCCTCAGATCTTCTTCATTAGATTGCCTTCTGCTTTCCTGCATGTGTCTGAACCACTATAACCTGTTCTCTTTGACCTTCTCTGCAACTGGAGATACTTGGGCTTCTGCTCTCATGTCCTCATTTCTTTATCTGTCTTACAATGTGCATCCTACCACCCATCTCAGACACATAATCTTCATCACCTCTAGCTTCCTGAACTGCTCTGCCTTCACTGTTCAGATTTCTGTACCACACGATAGTACTGGCTATACCACTGTTTTACACACTTTACATTTCAACTTATTTAGAAATTTTCTGTCAAACAATACCCCTGACACCCTGTGCCAGTTGGCTGCAGCCCCTCTAATTCTAGCTTTGACATCCTCATTCAAACTTTTCTTCTCCTCAAGATACTTGCAGTTGTTAACTTGTTCTGCTATTTTATCTTCTATCTCAATTCTCAGATTCTTCTGATTTCCCAGTTTGCTGCCGTTCGATATACCATAGCTGTACTTCGTTTCATCCTGTGTGTCTGCAGCTTTGCATTCCATTCTCTTCCCCTATCTTTTGCTGAAGTTCTTGCTCAAGTCTACCTATAATGCCACATCATCTACATACAGCAACTTTGTGGATTTGGCCCCTCCATCCAGTTTGCTAATATAGTCCATCACCAGTATGAACAGCAGAGGGCACAGAGCTGAACCCTGGTGTAGACCCACTCCCACTGGGCACCTCTCTGTGAGTCCAAGCACAGGTCTTACTTGTGACATTTGGGCCCTTGTACATAGCCTGGACTAATTATTCTACTAATGTTTCTGGGATTTCAAACCATTGTAGGACTGCCCAAATCAGTTTTCTTGAGATCTTGTCATATGTTCTTTCCAAGTTATGTCCAGTTGGACTCTTCCCTCATCTCTAGCCTTCCCTCATCTCTAGCCTATGTTGTATTGCCATAAAAACTTTCTGAAACTGAAGAAATGATAAAACAATGTTCTCAAGTGGGAATTTACTGTGGTCAAAAGAGCATCATGGCAGGGTAAGAGTTTACTCTTAAGATCTATGAAAACCTTATCCCCAAATGGGTATGTGCTATGGACAAGAATCCTTATGGTAGTAAAAAAGGGTCTTACTGGCTTTACTCTTCTTTGTTGGAAATCCCAAAGTTGTATATACTGAGCTAAAGTTTTTCAGTACTGAGCAAAAATAGAAACATTGCAGGAGGTATTGGTGAAATCTACTGCTGAGTTTCAGATAACTCTCCTAGAAGAAAGTCCTATCACCAATTAGTGCCTACACAGCATTCACGAACACACTGAGGAAATATTAGCTTAGCTTACAACAACTAAGTAAAATCCCTATGAACCAGCATCACACCACACAGGGAATCCCAAATGCTAGTGACTCTCTAAAGAAAGGAAAAACTGAAGATGACAAAGAAGCCTATTTGATGTCCTTTAAAAGATATGTGGTTTGATCAAAGCAGGCTTAAGCTGGCTGGACGAGAATTTAATATATGCATTTAACTGAGGAGTGTCTAAAGGCATATATGGGCTTAGGACATACTGATACCAGGATTACCAGAAATTGAAATAAGAGTTTATGAGAAGGGTTGGAGTTCCACCTGAAGCATGATTTCTTAGGATTCACAATGGGGCATTCAGTCTGGACAGACTGCTACAGTCAAAATGACTTGCAATGCATGCTTTAAAACCATGGCTAGAACCTTGCATAAATAATGTAATTGAATGTTTAGAAATGATGGTCATAGATAAGCTTTAAAGAGTACTCTTTAGAAAATTAAGAAAATAACTATTCCAGAGCTGCATATTCGCAAGTCAAATGGCACCCGGATCACTCGCTCAAAGGACCTTAACCTAGTACATGACAGCAACAGAACTTGCTGGAGATACAGATTTGTCTCACAGATGTTCCTCACCTTTGGAAAAAGCTTCCTACTCATATTAAACAAAGCCTCTCATTGGCCCTATTTAAGCATAATTTGGACAATTGGATGGGTAACCAGAAATTCATCCTGAGAGTTCCATCTGTGTCCCTCTTGGACAGGGGCAATAGGTGCTGATTTTAGTGTCAGCTTGAACCAGACAACCTTGGGAACATGCACATTTTATATACTAACAGACAATAATTGAATAATTAATTAATTATCCACTTATTTTTTTTTATCAAACTAATACAATAAAACAATAAAATAATTAAATTAATACCCTCCAATTTATTTCTTCATTTAACCCATGTGGGTATAAAGTGCCAAACTTTAAAATATAAATAGCCTCTTTAAATAATAACTGTTTTTTAAGATTATTGACATCAAAATGAGAGATATTTACTTTTTCCAGCACTGTACCTTTTAACCCCTCATTACTACCTTGATGATTTTTTTTTAAATGCGTAGCCACAGAACTTTCTTCTTTATTATTGACAATGTCTGTAGCATGTTCCATTAATCTAACTTTGAATGCCCTTTTTGTTTCACCAATATAAAATTGGTTACAGGGGCATCTGAGGGCGTAAATAACACCCTCAGAATTACAAGTAAAATGATCCCAAGTTTTAAAAAATATATTATTCATTTGTGGAAAACTCGTCACTACAAACTTACAAGCCTTACACTTACCACATGTGAAGGTCCCACTAGATAATGTATTGTGTTCTAAATACATAGAGGGCATTGACCTTCACATGTGGTAAGTGTAAGGCTTGTAAGTTTGTAGTGAAGAGTTTTCCACAAATTAATAATATATTTTTTAACACATGGGATCATTTTACTTGTAATTCTGATGGTGTTATTTATGCCCTCAGATGCCCCTGTAATCAATTTAATATTGGTGAAACAAAAAGGGCATTCAAAGTTAGATTAATGGAACATGCTAGAGACATTGTCAATAATAAAGAAGAAAGTTCTGTGGCTACGCATTTTAAAAAATTTCAAGGTAGTAATGAGGGGTTAAAAGGTACAGTGCTGGAAAAAGTAAATATCTCTCATTTTGATGTCAATAATCTTAAAAAACAGTTATTGTTTAAAGAGGATATTTATATTTTAAAGTTTGGCACTTTATACCCGCATGGGCTAAATGAAGAAAATGAATTGGAGGGTATTAATTTAATTATTTTATTGTTTTATTGTATTAGTTTGATAAAAAAAAAATTAAGTGGATAATTAATTAATTATTCAATTACTGTCTGTTAGTATATAAAATGTGTGTGCTCCTATGGTTCTTTACTCCTTGAAGGCTACGGCCGAGACATCAGAGGAAGAAAATTAGTTACAAATAAATTTGTGGATCACCTTTGGGTTGTATTTTATTGTTTTTTTGCTCAGTGGTTGCTGTTAACCTTGGGAACATGGGTTGAACTTGGCTGGGCTTGTAAGAGGCATGGCACTGTTAGCCTACTAACCTCCTATGAGCATAAGAATGATCAATTATATTAGTAAAATATTTATTCCTAAATGAAATTGTAAACCATCAAGACCATAGTTTGTAAAATACCGCAAAGTTGGCATTATTGTTAAATCTCTTTCTTATACCCATTAATTATAGAAGAAACTAATGCTCATAATCAAGTCGTATAAAGAAAAGGGGCTAAAATTAAATGTAAAAAATGTATAGCGTCATCACATTTGGTAAGCAACTCTCTTCCTTAAAGTACAGTATAGCCAGTACCCCATTCCAAAATGATAATGTCGTCATAGGTGTTGGAGCCTAGGTTGATAATTCTCTTTCCTTTGATGACCATGTAGTTGCACTAGACAAAAGATCTTCCTACTTAATGCAACTGACATCTTAAAGGCGTATCACCCAGATCAAAAGATGTCATCATTTTTTTTAATGCAGTCCTAATTAGACCAATTGCTGAGTACAACTCCACCTTTTGGAAATACCTTTCTAGACATATTAAGAAACTGGAAAGGCCCGAGAAGTTCACCCCAAGACAAATATTAGCCTAAAGTCCTTGTGCAGAGGCTTGAAGCACTATCCCTTTACTTGGTTTCTTAGAGCTCTTGTGTGGTGATCTATGCCTTGCACTCATCTCTATTAGGGACCCTAGCCTCATTGATCTTCTGTATATTTGCAAATCATACAACTTCATTCATACCAGAACTAGGGAAGTAAATCTCCAGCAGCACAGAAATGAAATGCATTTGAGAGAAAGATTTCCCCCAGTGCCTACCTCATCTCTGGAACAAGTTTTTCTTATAAGTCAAAACATAGTGACATAAAAGCATCCTTCATATTAAACCTGGATGATTGCATGGGTACCTGATATAATTTGCACTTTTTGAAAGGGGGCTAGAGCAAGATGATGGATATTGGCCAGATGTAAATGGTCTTGTGATTCAGTTGCATTATATTTCCTATGATCTTATGAACCCTAAGGTGGACATGCATGCACCAAAGGATAGTAATAAACCTGCACATAAGTGCTTTGCTTTGCCTGCAGATGACAAACAGCTTCCACCATCTGAGTCAGTTTGTTTTAAATTCTCTCCGGAGGGGCATATAGTTAAGCACTGGGCAGTTAATAGCAACAGCACTATGCCTGAAGACAAGTTGTTCTTAGAAATGTGTCTATGGAATGTGAAGCTATGGAATGCAATAATGTTGAACAGTTGTACAGTTTACCATCAAAATGTCGATCACACATCAACAAATGTGTATATTGTCGACACCTTTACTCAAAATCCATAATGCCAATTTTTCAGAATGTCGTGAACACACCAAACGTCAACATTCCCAACCACTGTTCACCTAAAAATAAGTGCTAACATGGTCAAAAAGGGGGCAAGATTTTGGGGTTTGGAATATCGGTGGTCAACATGTTCAACAGTCACAGTTCAGAGTTCACGTTAGTGGTATTGCCGATGTGCAATTGACATTTTGATGGTAAACCATGTTGAACTTCTAACTACTAGAAGTGAATACATTTTGATGGTAAACTATGTTGAACCTACTAGAAATTAATAAACCATTTTGTCACTGTATGCTTGCAGGCATAAACAGAACAGTGACGTGATATATGTACATGGTGATGATCAGGAATACCCTAAATCAAAAGTACAAACTGCTCTAGGTAAAGTGTTATATTTAGTTAGTTAGTTAGCTAGTTTGTTAGTTGTCTTTGTTGACCATGAAATTCCAACCAGGATACAAATGCCCTTTTCAGCGAAGGCCTGGCAGAAAAAGCTCCACATTTACATTCATAAGTTACAAGTGTTCACGATAATTAGACATTTTTACTACATTTGATTTTTACATTGTTAATGGTATTGTCTTGGAATACTAGAGAGTACAGATAAGCATGGTAGTTATTTAGAAAATGCTGTGTCCAGAAAGTAAAACAGTACAACTGGAAAATGCATTAATTTGCATTTGCATTTAGTTTTGCAGTTACAAACCGGAGGTAAAAATGAGAGAGAAAAACGTAAACTGTAAGCCAAGAGGGGAGGAAAACAATGGAGAGGTATTGATTGTTTACAGTAGGAGAGAAAAAGTGAAATTGTACCAAAGTAATCATCATGATGGGGTCTACATTTGATGAGTTAGGAAGAGGAAGGTATGGTTTTGATAGTTACAACAAAACATCCTGTAGCAGTAGTGCCAGCCTTAGCACATGATATGATACCTGAAGAAGACTTTCCCCAGTTTAAAGAGCTTTAGAAGATATGGTGAGACAGGTTTCAAATGGGCACGTTGCCAGACATACATAGCCACAGTGAAGAAAAGCGTGAAGAGTTAAAAGACATAAAATGAGCTATGATTTGGTTCTGGGTGGAAGGGTTATATAAATATGAAATTAAGTCTTACCAAAAAACTTCAACTGTTAACAAAAACATGAAGGCAACAGATAGAGAAGGTGACTCTTAACAAAGAACTCCAGTAGTTGAAATAATAAAAGAAGGCAATATGAAGGGTGACAGAGAAGGTGAGTCTTAACTGTTAATAAAATAATAAATTATGTCAGTGTGGAAACTGCCAGGGAAGAGTCCATAGTTAAGATTGTACAAAGAGATGGAGCTGCAGCAGATGAGGAAGATAATGGTGAATTTCAAATGGAAGTAAACACATTTCAAACACACATTTTCAAAAAACATTTCCTTCTTGCTCCTGTGCTTTCTTTCTTTACCGACTGCGACCACTGCTCTCCCCCAACCTCATCGTTCAGCATTTTTTCTCCTGGCCAATACAAAATAGCAAAATTTCTTTATTTCTTTATTTATTGACATTTGTTAACCGGGTTGGCCCAGCTGGGCTTGTGGTCCATTTTCAGTGGAGACCCAAGGAGAAAAGCTCCAAAAAAAAAACACCATAAGTTTACAGAGAATCAAACATTTGAGTAAAAAATATGGTCAAAATCAGTTATACAAGGACGTTAGAGAGACAAAGCAGAAATGCAAAAACATGATACATACATATCAATATTTTTATAGACTAAAAAATATATTTACATATTTACAAAAAGAAGTCCAACAGTATTGATTGCAGAGTTTAATAAGTATACACAATAGTGGAGAACTTAGCTGTATGTGGAGGGACTGAAAAGGTATATAGTAGGGTTATGGGGGAGCTTAAGTAGGGGCTTGACAAGGACATATTTTGGAGGTGAGTAGATGAAGTTTGAGTTTTTCTTTAAAGTGGGATGGGTGAATGATGGAACAAACGTCACTTGGGAGTTTGTTCCAGGCTTGGGCGATGGAGTTTATATAGGAGTTTGCCAGCTATTTTAATTTTTTTGGGGTTGGTAGATTTGTAGTAGTTGCTGATTAGAGGTATGGAGAGTCCATGGAGGACTGAAGACAGAGCAGGGCAGGATGAAAGTTTGTAAAGAACGAAGTGTAACATTTGAAGTTGTGACAGCAGTAGAAGATGGGGGAATTCTAACCAGTGGAGAATATTTAGGGCAAGGCAGTGATGTGTATTGTATGGAAAGTTTGTGATAAATTTAGCTATCTTGTGGTAAGTTTGTTGGAGTTTGTTTAAAGTAGTAGTTTAGATGGTGAGTACTGGAGCAGCATATAGAAGGGAGGGGAGGAGAAGAGCTTGTGCAAGGGAGAGTCTGGCATTTGTAGTTAGAATTTTTTTTGTTGAGATACAGTAAACCAAGTTTCTGGTGAGTCTTTTTTATGTTTTGGAGGATGTGTAAGTTGAATTTGAGCTCATCATCTATTATGACCCTGAAGAGTTTAGAGTGAGCTTCAGGTTGGATAACAGTGTTATTAGAGGAAGTAATACTAAAGGTGGATTTGAGGTGAGCGAGATCAGGGGAAAAATAATAAGAGTTTGGTCTTTTTTGCATTGAGAATGAGTAGATTCCTGGACAATCACTGTTCAGTGGATAGGAAGCCCTGTTGAGTAAGAGTGTGGAGATTGGAAATGTTGTCTGAGATGGAGATGAGAGTCAATCTGTCTGCATATTGGATGAGTGAGGATTGTTTACAAGAAGTATAGAGATGATAGGTAAAGACATTAAATAGGAGGGGACCCAGGAGGGAACCTTGTGGTTCCCTGATTAGGATAGGTATGAATGGAGAAGAGGAAGAGAGCCATTTAACAGATTGCTGCCTGCAGGATGAGTAACTGGAGAACCAGGCAAGGGAGGAAGAAGCTAGATTGAGGTCTGCAAGTTAGATAGCAGTAGAGGATGGGAGACTGTATCAAAGGCTTTGGAAAAGTCAAGGAAGAGACATGATATGATTTTGTTATTGTCTAGGGCCTCAGCAATGGTATCTCTAAAGCATAAAAGGGCAGTAGTTGTGTTGTGGTTGGGACGGAAACCATGCCGAGTGGTAGTAAGGAGGTTATGGTGGAGGAGGTAGTTGAGCAGTTGTGAGTGGATACATTTTTTTGAGAATCTTAGAGAGAGGAGATAGAATAGCTATATGTCAGTAGTTAGATGGGTCTGTAGAGTTTCCACCTTTTGTGTTGGACCTGAACTAGAAAGTTGTCTTAACCACAGTTGGTCCTGCAACAGTCCAATACCACTCAAACCACTTTTAACCCCTACCTCATCATTCAGAATTTTTTGTCCTGGCCAATACAGAATAACAAAAAAAAACATCTTTATTTGGACCTGAACTAGAAAGCCACCTTAACCACAGTTGGTCCTGCAATGGTCCAGTACCACTCAAACCACTTTTGACCTCTACCTCATCATTCAGTATTTTTTCTCCTGGCCAATACAGTACAACAACAAAAAAAAAATCTTTATTTGGATTTGAACTAGAAAGCCACCTTAACCACAGTTGGTCCTGCAACAGTCCGATACCACTCAAACCACTTCTAACCCCTACCTCATCATTCAGCCTTTATTTGGACCTGAACTAGAAACTGCAGCGGTCTGATACCACTCAAACCACTTTTAACCCCTACCTCATCATTCAGAGTTTTTTCTCCTGGTCAATACAGAATAACAAAAAAAATCTTTAGACCTGAACTAGAAAGCTGACTTAACCACAGTTGGTCCTGCAACAGTCGGACGCAACTCAAACCACTTTTAAGTATATCTCCAAGTGACTGAATAAGTATCTATGCTTAAAGTGTAGCTCTAAAACAAACATAGTGCCAATATTAAATGAGAAATAGTGTAATTCATAGTAGATGACTTGGTTCTTGTTATGGTAAAGGACACCAGCAGCCCAAACCCTTCTTTTCTCTTATATGCTCTCCTTTCTGTAGTGTTATTTCCCCCTGCCGTATCCCACTATCTCCTGGGTATGCAGTTTTCTGTCTCTTACAACACCGTAGCCCTTGATTTCTGCTTTTTCTATTGCCTCTGTCTCCCTCTATTTTAAACTACTTCTAGTGTTTGTCTTCCCCTCTGCCTACCCTGCTACACTGTACTGGTTCTCTCACCTTTCTTTCACTCTCACCTGTGGACCCTGAGGCCAGCGTTCAACCTCTGAAGTGCTGTTTGCCTATACATTTCTTTTTTCAGTGCTTAGTTTTCACCTTTTAGCATGGTCTTTATTTTCCTTCTGAACTGACTGATTGACTTCTTGGTGTTCTCTCGACCTGTGTCTGTGTCATAGCTACCTATTGCTTTAACCCCCTCCACCAAATTTCTGGTGCTAAGTTTTCAGAGGTACCCTGAACTCATGGGTGCCATTTTCAAACACCATTCCCCTCTTGCTGCTGTGTGTTCTTCCTTTACCAACTGCGTCCACCGCTCTGTGAGTTTAGCTACTGTTTTCAAGTTCATACTGTTGTATTACATAACTATTTTGCATTTAATACTATTACTGTGAATTGATTGTGTCGTTTGCGCTGGGTAAAATCAATAGAACCTTGACTGTAGAGTGAAGTGCGATACATGCTTGACTGGCGACATAGGTTTATTAAATACTAGGCACAAATTTGATTTGTCGCTAGGTGTACTATAACAAAACCTGGTAGCAATTTGGTTGTTGGCAGTTGTTGCTGCATTTGACACAATATTTAGCTAAAAAGGACAGGAAAATCCCTGCTAAGCTGTACTACCCATGCTGTGCATAGTACCCTAGGCTTTTATACCTACTCCATGAAATCTTAACTAGATAACCGAACTGCTGATGTCAACAGTTAGTGACGGCATTCTTATCTATAAAATGTAAAGTGCTGATCTGTGATTGACAGGACTAGTCTAGGCAGTCATACAGGTCTTTATTACTGTTCTTTCTAAACCAGTAGCTGGGCGATAGTTAAATTTACTAAAAATAAGTCTGCATTTTGAACTGTGCATGCAAAGTAGTACAAAGTATTATTACATCATGGTTCTTAAACCAGCAGCTGTGAGATATCTTAATTTACTGAAAATAAGTCTGCATTTGAACTGTGATTGTAAAGTATTACAAACTATTATTATGCCATGTTTCAGCTAATATAGTTTCTGAGTTGTTTCCTGTATGTTTTCTATTTTATGTATTATTAGTTTCTCCTCTATTCCTTATTGCTCATAACTGACCTCCCCGTTTTGTTTTTGTCTTTATAGCCCCTACCTCACCGTTCAGTGTTATTTCTCCTGGCCAATACAGAGTAACAAAAAAAAACATCTTTGTTTGGAAGTAAACTAGAAAGCTGCCGTAACCACAGTTAGTCCTGCAATTGTCCAATACCACTGAAACCACTTTTAAGTACGTCCCCAAGTGACTGAATAAGTATCTATGCTTAAAGCGTAGCTCCAAAACAAAAATAGTGCCAATATTAACTGAGTAATCATGTAATTCACAGTAGATGACTTGGTTCTTGTTATGATAAAGGGCACCAGCAGCCCAAACACTTCTATTCTCCTATATGCGTTCCTTTCTGTAGTGTTATTTACACTGCCATATCCCACTATCTCTTGGGTAAGCTGTTTGCTGTCTCTTACACCACTGTAGCCCTTGATTTCTGCTTTTTCTATTCCATCTGTCTACCTCTATTTTAAACTACTTCTAGTGTTTGTCTTCCCCCGTCTACCCTGCTACACTGTACTGGTTCTCTCTCCTTTGTTTCACTCTCAGCCATGGACCCTGATTCCAACGTTCAACCTCTTGAAGTGATGTTTGCCTATATATTTCTTTTTTCAGTGCTTAGTTTTCACCTTATAGCACCTCTCTAGTATGGTCTTCATTTTCCTTCTGAACTGACTGATTAACTTCTTGGCATTCTCTCAACCTGGGTGTGGGCCCCACTCTGTTCACCCTTGCTCTACTCGGGCTCGCTCCGCTAACCTATGCTGCCCCCAATTTCTCACCCAACCCCACATCTCCTACATTTATTCTAGCCATTTTCCCACCCCTAATATTCCAATCAGACAACAATTCTAATCGAACCCCTCCCTTTCACAGACACACTCAATTCACACACTCAATTCACACATTCACTTACATCACTCACTCTATAATCCCTACTAATTGCCCTCACCACACCCACACAACAAAATCCAAATTTCCATAACCAGCTACATTTAATCCCTAATTTTACACCTGCATATTTATTCATGCCTTTTCTACTCTTCAAAACCCTCCCTACCCCTTAACCTTCTTGTTATGACTCATACCCTTATACAGCAAAAAACACAAAGAGCCAGAAAAAGTGACTTAAAAAATTTTTTTGTATTCACAAATACATACAGCAAAGATAAACCGGTTTCGGCTGGAACAACACAGCCTTCCTCAGTGTATAGCCTCATACCCTTATACCATGCTACCTCCTATTCTACTATCCATCTCCCCCCCTTTTTCTGTCCTTTCCTCCACTCCTCAAGACATAATACACACCAACACCCGACAACAAAAAGCTTCCACTAGATCTCCCTATCTCTGATTCAACCTAATTTCCTTCATCACTTTAACCTGTGAATTATGCCAACCACAACAACACTTCATATGACTAAACTCATAATACACTTCCCTCTGTATTATAAAATAAAATATAATTCCATAGCACTATCTCTCCTCAATATCCTCTACCTATCAGGTGACATTCACCATAACCCTAGACCTAACTCATCTTCACACAAAAACACCCCTCCTTCCTACCACTCCCCCACCCATAAAACTCTTCAACTCTATACACTCAATGCCCAAAGTCTTGGTAACAATGCATCCATATTCCAAGCTTGACTAAGCCACAACCAACCAGACATTGTAGCTGTCTCTCAGATGTGGCTTAAACCCCATACCTCAGACTCTGAAATACTATCCCCTGGTTTCCAAGCCCTTAGGTGTGATCACACACACAAAAAAGGTGGAGGTATTGCCTTAATCTACTCTAACCTACTCTCCATAATCCCTAACCCAAACACTTTTCCTCAATTTGCTAACTCTGAACTACTGGCGTGCTTAGTTAAAATGAATAACCACAAATGTCTCTGTATCATCACCCTATAGATCCCACCAGGAAATAATATCCCTATCCTTAATGAAATTCTCTTATGGGCCTCTACCAATATAAACAATGAGACATATATACTAGGTGACATAAGCATAATTGGGACATCAGTAACTCTACTCCCACCCAATCCATCAGTCTTTTCAATTTCACCTAAATAATCCACTCTATAACTAGACCCAATAAAACCAACCCCCTAGGTTCTACCCTTGTCTGGATCCTAGTCTCCCACCTAAACACAAACTCTGGCACCATTCCTGACTCCATCAGTGATCACCTCCCTACTTTTGCCCTTTGCTCTACTTCTTCCTCCTTAGAACAACATCACTATATTCACACATGTAACTTTAGTAATTTTAACCCCAACATATTCTCAAACTGCCTCAAGCAAATGAACTGGAACATCCTAAAAACCCTTCCTCTTGATGAAGCCATTGACTACTTTAATTCCTCTTTTCTAAATACTCTAAATAGAACAAAAAGAATAAAAAAAAATTCTGCCCCATGGCTAACCAATGACACCAAAAAACGAATGCACCAAAGAGACAAATCCTGGAAACTATACCAAAAAACAAACTCCTTGAAACCTTACTTCAATACACACAGCTCCGCAACCTCATAAAAAAACTAATTCTTAGAGACAAAAAAATCCTACTACATCAAACTACAGTCCAACCAGGATAAAAACCCTAAACAATTCTGGAACATTATAAATGCACTTCTCAACTCAGGCACCAAAAACAATCCCTGCTCAGACTCCAGCAAATCTGATCAAGAAATAGCTTCATTATTCAACTCTTTCTTTATTAACTCTATATCCAAACTAAGAAAAACCTTTCTCAACAATAGGCCCTCCTCTACATGTACTTCCCCCACTACAACCCCATACCCACTGACTCCAGTCCCTCCCATCTTCAACCTTAAACCCATATCTGCCAACTATATAAAAAGACTTCTCTCCAAATTAAAACATTGCTCTAATGCGCCTGACAATATGCCTTCTATTTTTCTTAAATCTGCTGCTGATGGAATCACTTTCCCTATTAGCATATTAATCAATAGATCCATACAGGACTCCTATTTTCCCAAACTCTGGCATACAGCCTATACTCTACCTCTCCCCAAAGGTGGCAAAAACGCCAACATCTCAAACTTCCGCCCCATAGCTATCCTCTCCCCAATCTTCAAAATCCAAGAAAGATGTGTTCATCTCCAACTTATGCCTTTCCTAACTCAAAACCATCTCCTCACCACAACCCAACATGGTTTCTGACCTGAGATAAACAAATTTTATACGCGTTTTTTAGATGACGTCTTCATTCTCGTACAAGGAGATGAAGAATGTGTTTCTAATCTAATTGAAAAAATGAATAATTCTTGCCACTTTCTTTCATTCACCCACCATTTCTCTGTCTCTGAGATTGATTATTTGGACGTGAAGCTTATCAAAGACCTTGACAATGAGCGGCTACTTTCAAGTATTTTTAGAAAGCACACATATTGTAATGCTTTCTTACATTACACTAGTAACCACCCATGGAAACAGAAAAAATCCATTGTCAAGGGTCAATTAGTTAGAGCTACACGCATGTGTAACACAGATACAGCCTTTGAAGTAGAGTGTTCAAACCTAAAAGAAATGTTTTTGAGTAGGGGTTATCCCTGTGAACTCATAGACAGTTTAATAAATGAAGTATCACTCAAAAGGATGTCAGGGTTTTATAAACCACTACTCCTTCACACTGAAGTAAGTGACCCTTTGATTACTGAAAACCAGGGAACAACTACACCTAGTGGTAGATTCAACTCACTTGTAATAGATAATTGTAATAACAATCTGGTCAATGTCAGTACAACTTATGATTTTAAGACCAGCCTAATCCTTACACATAATAAACATATTGACAGCATGTGTTCAATTGTTAAGAAAAACTGGCACTTTATAGTGAATAGTGCCTACTTGTTGGACGTTTTGGGGTTATTTCCCCATTTTGTGTTTAGGAGAGGTAAAAACTTAAAAGAGTTATTACAAACAAGTGACTCTACTAATTTCCCAGTGAGACAAACTGGCTGTTTCACATGTGGTTTTTGTAACTGGTGTAAGCTACTAAAAACAGGGAACTCCTTTGTTGTCAGAGATGAGAAATATTACATTAAACACAAGATTGGGTGTGAAACCAAATCTATTGTTTACATAGCACAATGTAACTGTTGTGCCGCGTTTTATGTTGGTAAAACGGATCGAAAGATGCGTGACCGAGTTTACCAACATAATTACGCCATAAAAAATAAAAAAACTGATAATGCACTTTCAAAACATATTTTAGAGAATATTGGACACAGTTTTTGTTTTATGGGCATTGATTGGGTTAAAGTTGGCATCAGGGGGGGCCCACAGTCTCTAATGCTTGAACTAAAAGAACTAGAATGGCAGCTATTATTAAATGCTTTTTCCCCTCCTGGACTAAATGAGTGTTGTAATATTTCTGTTATTTTGAAATACAACAGTTATCTAAGAAATTGAATTGTCAATTTGTGAGGGCCAGCATTTTATTATTTTTATTGAAATGGTTAATTATATATGTACTAACTATCTTTTAATGTATTGCATTATTATTTATTACCTGTTATTAGGTTAAGGTACATATGTAAATGTACGATTTTTAAACATTTTTTGTATTATAATTCTTAGGGCACAATTAGTGGTGTAGATGTGGTATTGTACTGCTTAAAAATAAGTAGATTCATGCTATTTATTGCACATATTAGTGCTCCGTAGTTATTAGTTTAAAGGAAGTGACATCAAAATCATTAACTGTTTTGGTTTTAAAAAGTAGCGCTTCGCGCTTTTTACCTTTGTCTGAAGAAGCTCCTCTATGAGAAGAGCGAAAACGTTCTTATTAAATTTACGTTAACTTTACTTTTTGCCTGAGTTTCCTGTGGCTTGACTGCGCTTTGTTTTTATCTGTTGTTTCAACTGGTGCCTTCAATGGTTTCTGACCTGGGCACAGTACTACAGCAGCTCTCCTCTCGTTGTTAGATACAGACAATCGCACCCGAGATTCCGGGGAAATAGTATCCACAGTGCTTCCAGATCTCTCCAAAGCATTTGATACTGTTTCCCATGCTCATCTTTTGAGCCATCTCTCAAACCTAAATCTCTCTCGAAATACCCTCTTCTGGTTCTCAAGCTAGTTGTCTGACAGATCTCAGGCTGTAAAATAGAGAAAAAATATCTCTCCTTTTCTCCATACCCTCACCAGTGTACTTCATGGATCCATTCTTGGACGCACGCTCCGTTTTCCCCACATAAAAATAAATAGATGTACAGGAATCACATAAAGCTATGTATACCACCCTAGCAGTACAACAGTTACCTTTTTTGAGAAATATGTTATTTTCATGTCTGAGAACCAATGAAAGTAATGTTTACTTGGTTGACTTCCATATAACCCATGCTAATTTCAGAAATTTCTAGTTGAAAGACAATACACTGAGAAAAACTAAAGAGTATATAGTTAAACTAGATGAGAAAACAAGGGAGAAGAACAGCCCATCGTTGTTCCATACTTTGACATGAGAAATTACCTGCTATACAGAGAAGACAAATGGTAAGCTAGTTCCAAGTCCCAAGGCATTTTATGATACTAATAAAATGAGTCAGTACGTGGTCAGATTTTGGCTAGTCATTAAGGATAGAAAAAAAAAAAAAAACTAATGTTTAGCTAGATTGTATTGGCCTTTTATTATGAAAGGCATGTAGAAAGTTTGTACAGTTTACCCAGGGAGTCAAAGGAACTGAAGCACTCAAATCTTGATTTAGGAAACTGGTACTTACGTATTATTGCAACCACGTAAGTACCGATTGATACTACAAGGCATACCATTAGGCAAATTAACTGTCAGAATTCCGCAAATGTTAAGCACCCCGTAGGAAAATTATGGTCGTGTCCCACATTAGACAAAAAAATCTGCAAGATGTAAACAGTAACTGACACAAGCAGAATTTAAAAAAAATGATTTATAATTGTTAAGTCCGGTAAGGTCTTCTTAAGCTGCTGTAAAACATGTACAAACTTGTTGTGACAATAACAGAAGCTGCTTTCACAAGAGTTTCCTGAAGGATACGAACTCTGATATTGTAAAATGTTATTTACTGACTTCACTGCAAAGTACTTTATCAGAACCCCCCCCCTCCCCAGTGTTTACTGCCCTGTTGACACCGTCCATTAACTGTTTATGCCTTCAAAAGCCGACAAAAATGTTGATATTTTCCTGTAAGTGCAACTACATGGAGCACATAAAGCCCCACGCAGTACACAAAATTTTGATCGTCTCATCGATCAAACCCTGAAATTATGCGCTAGTGACATGGATGGTAACAGTGTCCTCTCCACAGTTGTGGTCCATCCATCTGTCGAGCAGAAAAATAAGGTGAATACGATCTCGGAACCGATCGCTTGGAAAAGAGCCACTTGTCCTGCTCGGAATGTGGTTGCATTAGATGGAATGTGGTTGCGATAATACGTAAGTACTAAGAAACCTTTAATACCATTACTCATTGTGTATGTCCCATATGAATACACAGAAATGGACATTTTGTTTTATCTAGGCCATTAGTATATCCTAATAGTTACTGATTATGCAATGAAGTTTCCTGAGGTGATACGTTTATAAAGCATTAACATAAACTCTATTAGAAAGGAACTAACTGAGTTTTTCCTAGGGTAGAAAATCCCTGAGAAATTGTCATTGAACAAGACATTCCATTCATGTCGAGAATAATGCATGAATCTGCCAATTGTTTAAAGTGAAAGAACAAAACACATCTGTACACAACCCTTGTATAGATGATCTAGAAAACAAACTCTAAAATTTATGTTACAGAATATTATAAAAGTAGATTGGAAAAACTGGGAACAGCTCCACATTTTCCTGTAAGAGATATAACTTGTGCCTCAACAGGATAACCACCATTTAAAGTGTTCTACACCAAAGATCCATAAAGCTTGATAGATATAGCAAAACAAACTTGAGAGGAGGAAACACCTCCTCTAGTAGTGTTATACAATATTTTCAGATCAGCAGGTTAGATTAAAAATTATAATGCCTACAGTAACAGAACATATGGAGAAAACAAAGGAGATTCAACAGAGAGGATAACATTAAAAATAAAATCATCTCAGAGAGGTCAGGCCGAGAGACAGAGTCTTGGGTTAGTACAGAGTCTGAAAATAAATTCTGCCCAAGGTGAGACAGATGTTTTGGAATTGTATAAAATGCAACTAAAGTGAATTGTAGAGAATGTAACTAAAGTGAATTATAAGGTTAGAAAACTAGGGTAAAAAGCTAGAACAGTTATACCATATAAATATTCTGAAAATGTGGTGGGAAATTAAAATTTCCTGAAGTAAGTATGTTTGCAGAAGAAGATAAGTCTCCCACAAATATATCTAAAATTCAAAATAGAGAAGGCATTATCACATTGTAGAAATAGCAAGAAAAGGAATTTGTACTCAAGAATAAAGACATCTTCGAGTTACCTGGTACAACCAGTTTAATCTAGTATGGCATACAAATTGGGCGTGGTAAGAAAGTAAATTTGAAACTGTCCCATATACTAAAATCTCAATGCCAAGAAGTCAAAGAAGTAGTACAGTAAATGCTCAAATTTGGGGTCATAGAGAAATATGAAAGTGAGTGGAACACTTCTATTAGTACTAGTTCCCAAGTCCATAAGATTTTGCAATGACAGCAGGAAGTTGAATATCATATCAAAATTTCAGTCATATCTCATGTCTCTGGTGGATGGAAAGATGTGTTATTTATTCTTTTTTTGACTGGGTTAGTCCTACAAGGTTAGTAGCTTCTTTTTCAAAGGAGACCCAAGGTGGTATTTATACTACTTGGGAAATTTGAAAAAGGCAATGGGGAAACATTCCTATTCTTTTCCAAGGGTTCTATGAGATCTTTTATATCCACTTGAGCTACCACCAGATCAAGAAGATCAGGCCTCAGTTTAATACCTCATCCAAATGATGACACACTCAGGAGGGCAGCACACCCTTATGTTTCACTGCAGTGTCAGCAATTGGTCTTTTAGTGTGGGATTAGAACCCACAGCCTTCTGCACAAAAGGTGAGTGTGCTACCTGTTGCACCACTGCCACTGTGCAATAGTGACCAAGAATGTATTATTAGGCAGGGTGAGGCTAGGTATCTATCCATTTTGGATCTAACTACAGGCTATTAAGTAATTCCACTAGCAACAGAATGTAAGAAAAATAATTTCAGAGCAGATAGACTCTATTACCCTTGAGTCTTACATTTTGTTCTACATAGAACATCAGCAATATTGAAGTGGTCGATGGACAACATTCTTAGACCCCATATTAGATAGTCAATAGCCTGCATTTCTTATCATCATCATCATCATCATCATCATCCCCATAATTACCCCCCTTCCCATTATACAATGGATTGGTGTGTAATGTCAACTGTCACCACCTCTCTTGATTCAGAACTACTTTCCTATCTCTTCTGACAATCATGCTTGATGATCATAGTTCTTCACTCACACAATCCATCCATGTCTTTGCTGAACATCATTGTCTCCTCTTACCCTCTTCTTGTCTGTCCCATTTTTCTTTTACCAAATCATCTTCTTCTTTTCAACATCACAATTAGGCCTCCTTTGGCTTCTGCTTTGATGCCTTCATTTCTTCTTCTTCTGTCCCCAGCTGTGCAACCCAGGAAATTAATTTCCATCCCCTCAAGCTTCCTCAACTGCTCTGCCTTCAATGGCCAAGTTTCTTTTTTTTCAAACACCTTTATTGAATTATCACTTGTGACATAGGCACATTTATATTCATACAAAAACAATCAAACTATATTAACCAAACAAATAATATACTTCACATATATAGTTTCTGTGCCAAACAGAATAACTGGTCACACTACTTTTTTACACCTCACTTTGAGCTTCTTTGACTTTCTTCTTACTCTCACTATCCCTCCCTTCTGTCACACACTACCCCAGACGCTTTATGCCAGTTGGATGTAGTACCTTCTCTTCCCCTCAACTACACCTGCCATACACTTGAAGCTGTTATTTTAGTCTGCTATTTCCTTTCTATATCAGTTTTCAGCTTCTACTGCTTTACCATTTGCTAGCATAACAACTGTCCTGTCTCTACTCAGCTTCACTCATTATGCCTTCAGTTTTTCATTCCAGTACCCTATCATTTGTTGACATTGTAGATAGAGTCTGTTTGTAATGCCACATAATATGGATACATCAGCTTTGTTGTCTGTGCCCTCTAACCTGTTTGCTAATATAGTCCATCATTGGTATGGGCAGGAGTAGTCTCAGTGCGAAATCCTGGTGTATACCCACTCCCTCTGGAAACTCATCTGTGAATCTGAATACTGTTCAGTCTTGTGCCATTGGGTCCATGGGCATAGTCTTCACTAATTCTACTAATATTTATGGCACTTCAAATCATTTCAAGCCTGCCAAATCCAACTGCCTTGGCACCTTGTTATGAGTTTTCTTCATGTCCAAGAATACTGTGTTGGACTCATTCCTCATTTTCAGTGTCTTCTCCACTATCTCTCTCTCATTGCATAGATCAGGTCAGTTATACTGTATCCTAATCTGAATTCTGACAGCTCATTTCCAGTCTTACTTTCTATTACTCTGCGTTCTCTTTTATCAGTTGACCTCTCCAGCACTTCCATGCAACGTGACAAGCGTATGATACATCTATACTGCCTGCAGTTGTGTTGTGAATATATCCTTTGTTCTAGAACACAGGCAATAGAATGCTTATTTTCTAATCATCTGTAATGTGCTTCTCTCTCCATACCACCATGTTGTCCTTAGGAGCTATGTCTGCCTTAATGCACCCAGCATCTTTAGCATATTTGTTGTGACCTCATCTGAGTCTGCCACTTTCCCTGAATTCATTATCCTTAGTGCACTTCATACTTCTTCTTGGGAGATTCTCCTTTCTCTTTTGCCATAGACTGTGCTTGGGGAATACAGCATCTATATGGGGTGGACTTCATTTAGAAACTTTGTGTAGTACTTCTTCCATCTACCCATGATGTTTATTCCCTGGTAAACAGACTTTTGTTAGCATCCATTATCAATGATATCTATTGACTATTTTCTTTATCATTCTATTGTTGCCTGACAGAGTTTCTTTGTGGCCTCTGCTAAGTCACTTTCCAGTAAAAGGTACAGTTTCTCTGATACCTTGCTTTTTGTCATTATGGTTGCTCTGTTAGCTTCTTTGTTAGCCAACCATTATTACTTCATAACATGGCCTCTCTTTTCCATCTCCCCCTTCATTCTGCATGCCTTCTGTCTTTTGATAACTTCCTGAACTTCTGTAATCCATCACCTACGTACCTTACATAGTGCATTTCAGGCTCAGCTGCATTTCTCTTCTATTGTCTTCAAACATGCTGTTTCAAGACACCATCATTCGTTTTCAGTTATAAATCTTTCCTCTTTTTCATTGGGATGCAAGAACCCCAACTAGATTTCCTTGATCTCCTGCACTTTTACTCCAATCAACTTCCAGGTCTTTAGTCTAGTCTCTGTTGACCTTACACTTTTGTTTGACCAATATTTTTTTTTAATTTAATGGTGAAATAGTTCAACAAAAACAAGGTACAGCTATGAGGGCAGCTTTCGCCCCTTCTTATGCGAATCTGAGCATGGGTTTATTTGAGTATGAGTATATATATATATATATATATATATATATATATATATATATATATATATATATATAAAGCTTTGTTTTATAGTAAATTTGTCAAACATTATGCTCGGTTCATTGATGATCTTATTTTTTTATGTGAATGGGGAGAAGATGAAGTAGATCATTTTATTGATGGTCTGCAGATCAACAGATTTCAGTTGAAATTTGATGGTGTACAGAAGGGTAAAATTGTTTCTTTTCTAGATGTGGATCTGGATATTTCTAGTTCTACAGGATTACACACTAAAATACATAGAAAATTTGAAGGAAATATTTATTTACAAACGACAAGTTGTCATCCACCACACACCATAGAAGCTTTACCCTATGGTGAGATAATATGGATCCATAGATTCTGTAATATTGAATCTGAACTTAAGCAAGAAATTATGAAAACTAGTAGTATTTTCAGTGTAGAGGGTATAATAAACAGATTATTTCTAAGGCAGTATTTAAAGCTAATAGTAAATTTAGTGGGAATAGAGTTAGGTCTTACAGATATAAATATACCTCAACTAATCCTGAAACAGACATATATTTTACAACTGTATATAGTTGTTTTAGTGATATTTTGATCAATTTAGTAAAATATTATTGGCATTTTTTTGTAGTCTAAAAAAGAAATACATCCATGGCTCCCTAAGCAACTTAAAGTATCTTATAAAGTGGGGAGGAGTTTGAAAAATATGTTAGTTAAAGGAAAATTTATGATGCCCCCAGCCAATCTAGACCCTATTATTCCCTATCTGGGTACTCAGGTTTGTGGAAAGTATAAAGCTTGCAAATATCTTACCAACAGTTTTGAATACATTAATGAAAGGTGATTTAATGTTAAGGGTAGTTCTAAATGCAATACAGAACGTATTATTTATGCTTTGAAATGCCCTTTTGGCAAGTTTTATATTGGACAATCAAAGAGAGCTTTTAAAGTAAGATTGTTGGAACATATTAGGTAAATAATCAATGTCAAAGAATCTAGTTCAGTGGCTGTACATTTTCAGAATGCACATTAGAGTTCTATAACATGTTTACAGGGTACAATTCTGGAAAGAATTGATAAGGTTCCCTTAGATTCTTGTATAAAAAGTAAGTTGCTTCATAAAGAAGCTCTTTACATTCTTAAGTTTGATACTTTAAGTCCTAAAGGTATGAATTCGGAGCTAAACTGGAAAATTTTGCTCTGAAATGAAATTATTTTGCTTTAAGGGTTTCAGTATGTTTTAATTGTTTCATTAATTGTTTTATTGAATGCTTAGTTACAATATTTATGCATGGGAGGGTGTTCATGTTTTTATTTTCCTTGAAGGCTTACAGCCGAGAAGTCAGGAGCAATAAATGATTTTTGGAGGTCACTGGTTTGTGTTTTTTTCATGTATTAATTTTTTTATTTTATTGTGGTGGCTTTGGATTGTGGTCCCCATGGCCAGTGACCCCAATATGGATTTACAGAGACTATTTTGTGATGGTCTGTTTGATTCGCAGCAGAGAATGGGTAATAATTTTCCCTCACATCCAACTTAAGGAGAGGCTGGTTCTTCACGTTTGGAGGATGTTATTGGCTCAGGCAGTGATCTTAATAAACCTTCCAATATTTGGCAGAGATGGGAGTTGAAACTGGATGACCATTTATTTGACCCTTTTTCTACAGTCGGAAGAAGATACGTGACATCTATGAGTTCAGAAACTAATTGTACTTTGTGACTCTTTTGAAAAATTACTGTTCAAAGAAACATCTGTATTTTTGACCATTCAGAGTCTTTAAAATATCAGGAATTGGACATTACATCACGGGGATTGAGCGTGTTTAAAGATCCCTCTGCCCTGTTTAATCTCCAGAATGAATTAGACATTAATTTCCACAAGAAGTGGGTGCTTGCAGTTCACAAATGCACTTTAGAGTGGATTTCCATATCAGTGGAACATGGCAGGGTAAAACAGGGTGAGATATGAAAAGAAATAAATTCTGATTGCAGTAAATTGATTACTCAAACTGGTCCAGAATTTCTGGACAAAGTATTGGGTGATATTAATGTTAAATTAAGAAGCCAGGAAGAGGAAATCGTGGCTAGAAAAAAGAAAAAAATGTGCGGGATACCCATGATTATGACAACGGTAAGCCCTTCCTATCTAGAACCAACCGCAAAAGAGGATCCTGTCATCTGAATTTTGAACGAGGAAGTGGACAGTCAGAACAATGGTCTTTTTCATCAGTGGTGTTAACGAATGAGTCTGTAATATCTGGGGAAGAAGAAAGTGTACCGGTGAATAACAAAACAGATTTTCCATCATTACCATGACCTCAGAACTCTGAGGGTATGCAACGGACCTCAAAGAATTATGGCCTAGGCGGGTTCAACTCAAAAAAACGCCAACATAAGGGACAGTCAATCACTACTTGGCAACAATCCAATTACAACAATCAACAACCACAGCAGTACCAATATTCTAAGAGAGGAAAATGGTAACTGTTCCTCTTATATTGTTAATTTATCGGGATATTCTTTAACTAATGTTGAAACAACGGTCTTAGAGTGTGGACTAAAGTTTATACCTACTGTCAATCCATGTTTACATGACATTAAATATGATATATATAAATTTATTAGAAAGTTGCAATTAAAATGTTTTTTCTTCAACAAAGATGAAATGGTAGTAGATGAGGAAGTGAATGAGGAAACTGATTCTGTGTCAGGGAATGAAAGTTTTTACTCGTGTTTTGGATGAACTGGTGAATGCTTATGATATGCTTGATACTAGCAAGATAAATTCAAACAATACATTTACACCAGTTATTAATAATGAAATTATTATGTCTTTTCATCAAATGTTGAACTTTTCTGTTGCATTGGAAATTGAAAAGTTTTTTTAAAGGCTTGAATAAATATTGAATATAATCTTACTAAAGCAGAATGGGCTGCACTAACAAATCTAAGGGGGAACCATAACTTGATTTTTAAACCTGCTGATAAAGGCAACAAGTTGGTTATTATGGATGTACAGAGTTATGTGGAGATGTGTTATAATCATTTAAATGATGTCAATGTATATAAAAAAGTTCAAATTTCCATGTATTTTATTTCTCAAAAACAGGATTTGGAATTAGTTGATAAAGGTGTTAGGCTAGGGTACATTTCCAGGGAGGATGCTAAAAAGAAATTTAATGTAGATCAGGCACATATGGCCTGTTTCTACTGTCTACCTAAAATACATAAAAATTTAGAACATCCCCCTGGATGCCCGATAGTTTCAGGGAACAGTATTTCTTATATAATATGGGCTGTATGTTACATCATTTATTGTTACCTAAAGTATTGTCATTACCTACTTATGTTAAGTGTGTGTTTGATTTTTTGGATAGGGTTAAGAATTTTCCACTGAATGAAAACATGTACTGGGTTACAATGGATGTTAGCAACCTCTATACAAATATTTCTCATTCTTTTGGTATGGAGGCAGTCAGATTTTTTCTGGGAGAATGGCCTGCCACTGAATTTATTCTGGAATTGTTGCACTTTTGTTTGACCAATATTTTTTTTGAATTTAATGGTGAAATATTTCAACAAAAATGAGGTACAGTTAGGAGGGTGTCTTTCGCCCCTTCTTATGCGAATCTGAGCATGGGTTTATTTGAGTATGAGAATATATATATATATATATATATATATATATATATAAAGCTTTGTTTTATATTAAATTTGTCAAACATTATGCTCAGTTCATTGATTATCTTATTTTTTATGTGAAGGTGGAGAGGATGAAGTAGAAAATGTTACTGATAGTCTACAGATCAACAGATTTGAGTTGAAATATGATGGTATACAGAAGAGTAAAATGGTTTCTTTTCTAGATGTGGATCTGGATATTTCTAGTTCTACAGGATTACATACTCGAATACGCAGACAATTTGAAGGTAATATTTATTATTTAAAAGCGACGAGTTGTCATCCACCACACATCATAGAAGCTTTACCCTATGGTGAGATAATACAAATCCATAGATTGTGTAATATTGAATCTGAACTTAAGGAAGAAATTATGAAAACTAGTAGTATTTTCAGTGTAGAGGGTATAATAAAAAGATTATTTCTAAGACAGTATTTAAAGCTAATAGTAAATTTAGTGGGAATTGAGTTAGGTCTTCTAGATAAAAATATAACTCAACTGATCCTGAAACAGACATATATTTTACAACTGTATATAGTTGTTTTAGTGATATTTTGATCAATTTAGTAAAATATTAATGGAATTTTTTTTGCAGTCTAAAAAAAGAAATACATCCACTTAAAGTATCTTATAAAGTGGGGATGAGTTTGAAAAATATGTTAAAGGAAAATGTATGATGCCCCCAGTCAATCTAGATCCTATTATTCCCTATCTGGGTACTCAGGTTTGTGGAAAGTGTAAAGCTTGTAAATATCTTACCAATAGTTTTGAATACATTAATGGAAGGAGATTTAATGTTAAGGGTAGTTTTAAATGCAATACAGACGGTATTATTTATGCTTTGAAATGCTCTTGTGGCAAGTTTTATATTGGGCAATCAAAGAGAGCTTTTAAAAGTAAGATTGTTGGAACATATTAGGGACATAATCAATGTCAAAGAATCTAATTCAGTGGTGGTACATTTTCAGAATGCACATCAGAGTTCTGTAACAGGTTTACAGGACACAATTCTGGAAAGAATTGATAAGGTTCCCTTAGATTCTTGTATAAAAAGTAAGTTGCTTCATAAAGAAGTTCTTCACATTCCTAAGTTTGATACTTTAAGTCTTAAAGGTATGAATTCGGAGCTAAACTGGAAAATTTTGCTTTGAAATGAAATTCTTTTGCTTTAAGGTTTTCAGTATGTTTTAATTGTTTCATTAATTGTTTTATTGAATGCTTAGTTACATTATTTATACATGGGAGGTTGTTCATGTTTTATCTTTCTTGAAGGCTTACAGCTGAGATGTCAGGAGCAATAAATGATTTTTGGAGTTCACTGGTTTGTGTTTTTTTCATCTGTTTACTTTAAAACCTTATCTAACCAGTGCTTGCAGCTTATCATGGTCACTATACAAAAAAAACATCTCAACCACCATGGTAAACATGACACTTTAAATTACCAAAATCATCATATTTAAAGGGCATCAAAACTTTTAATCACAATGAACAAAAAAGGTAAGAGCTTTCACAGCAAATAGCCGCTTCATCAGACCTTACAAAATGGACAAATCACAACCTTTTTCAAACAAAATTAAACCAATCAGCTTAGCTGATTGTGGTCACCAATAATTTATGCTGGGGGAAAATCATTTTGCTGAAGATGACTTTGTAATCTCTGATTTCACCCCAATGCCTTTTCCTAGTATGAGAAATTCACTTGAGTTGTATGCTGACAATTCTTGTATGTCATGTTATGACAGTCTCTGTCTAGGTGAACCATGTGTTAGCCACCATTAAGCAATTTGCCAAAAGTAAGTCTAGAAAGAACTTTTATTCATTATTCCTGTCTTCACACCCTTGTGGACACATTTCCTGTTCTGATGGTCCAGATATGAACAGTAAAGTACCACATTATAATTCTGTCCAAGTTAATCTAGGAGGTCTTGCAACTTTTGCCTGAAATCACCCTTTTCCTTGCCATCACAACCATGCTGTGAGTACTTGTAACCTGTCACTGGTTCTGATGACAACCCTCACTGTCTTCAGAAGAATCTCTCACCAGTGTTCCCATACCATTTTTAGACTCTCCTCCTCTGAGTAGCTGCCTCTGAAGCTCAGAGACGTTGCTGGACTGTCCTTCCATCTTGTGTCCTATATAGATAGAATATCCAGTCTCCTCTTTACCCTTGTATCATCCACTTCCAAGTTGCATTATGACAATGACACAAAATTTAGTGGAGCAATTTCTAGTTAATTTTTGCTAGATTAATTGGTTTTATATAGTACTTTTGCTCAACAGAGACATCCCGTGTAATCCAAACTGAGAAGCCAGTAGTGTACTGACCACAGGACTGATGGGCTTTATGGCAGGCACACAGTGGTGAAAAAGAATGCATTGACCACTCCCACCATTAGCATGGGTCACTGGTGGAGGTCAAAATAGGCCAGGTCATCCAACAACTTCGCACTGGCAAATACCCATGGCCCTTTTTGGTGATATTATTTGATATCAGCAAATCATCAACAGCTCATTTTTACACTGCTGATTGTCTAATTCTAATGCACTGTGCAGCCTGTTGTCTGTGTCCTCTTATGTAGGGACACTGTGCACCATAGTTCATGCCTAAAGCAATTGGTCCACGCAGCTGCTGTCCTGATAGGTAGTACCGAGATTCTGTGTTACTGCCTACAACAATGATCTCTCTGGAATGTCCAATCATGTTGTTTAAATGCCCTAGGGCAGATAGCCTAGTATGAACCTATGAACCTATGTAGACTACAAAGTTTACTTTGCCAATTTTGGTAGGTACTCTCTGCTTGACCACTATTCTCCATAGATTTTCTAATTATGGTGTCATTTTTTTATGATTTGAACTCTTAATCTGTAATCAAAATGCATTTCCTTCTCATGATACTTTGTTCACTAACCTTAAGGCATTAAATTCATCAATACTGCATTCAAGGCATTGCCATCTTTTTTTTTTATTGTGTCATATTTTTGTCTGTCAGATGCATGACTTCTCATAAATTCCTACTGCCATTTTTGATAACTGAAAAGTCCACTCTTACATGTCTGTTTGCTTTTGTTTTTATTAGTGGATATCTGAAAACGGTTCCCCTTCACAAGATCGAATGGATGGAAGTTCAAAATTCATAATCTCGAGACCAGAATCTCGAACTTCCATTCACTCGAAATTGTGAATGGGAGCCTTAGGTTTAAAAAAAATAAAAAGTTAACTTACCTTATAGCAGGGAGCCAGGTCTCCCTGTACCCTAGCAGTTTAAATGTGAATGTTCCGTGACCGCAGTATAGCGGAGGAATGGAAAATCTTCCATTTTGCGCTTACGCGTATAGCATGGAGTGTGATCTCAGACTAGGTATACTTAAGTATGAAAGGTGTCAATTTATTTTTTGTCCCTTCCATATGTTCAAGTTTCTCTAAATTCGAGATTCTGGTTTTGAGTTTATGACTTTCGAGTTTAGAGAAATTCGATCATATGAAGGGGGAGCCTGAAAACACATCTAGTGGTCAAGTGTATCATCTCATCCTTCAATACTCATACTGTCATTGTTGCTGGTATGGCACTTTAATGAGTCACCCTCTGATCCCTGTACTGCTGTTGTTAGCAATAGGAAACTTACTGAGTCATCCCTGGTGTCTGATGGCCCCACCCATTCCCCAATTTCAGTTATGATGCTGGTGCCATTACAGCATTTTAAAGAGTAGTCCTTGGTGTCTAGTACATCTCCCTATCACACTTGATTCCCATAATGGTGTTGGCACCATTATGATAAATTAAGGAGTAATCCCTGGTGCCTGGTGTATCCCCCCATCCCCTAACCTCTGTATTAATGCTGGTGTCAGTATGGCACTTGTGTCACATTCATTGCCCCACTCACCAATCCCCATACTAAAGTCGGTGCTATTAGCACTTTAATCAGTAATTGTTGGTGTCTACTGCATCCCCCCACCCCACTCACCAATCCTCACATTAATGTTGGTGCCATTATGGCACTTTAAGAGTAATTCATGTTTGTGCTGGGTAGTTGAACATGATCTTTTGGACATGTTCAGTATTCCAGCATGGCAGGGATGTCTGTGCTGATCTACATGGCTGAGTGAGTTCTTGAAATGCTTGGCTGTGTAGACGCCTTCATGGAGAAGATCCCATGGAGAGACAACATGGCTAACCGGCATATGCCTCTCTCTCTCTCTCAAATGCCTAAATAGCATTCAGCATGGCTGCAGGGCCAACCCTAAGTAGTGATGCATCTCTTTGTGTTACAGGACTGTGAAGCATCATGTAAGGATGGTCACTGAATTGGGGAAAGGTACCATGATGTGCATACCTCCATGTACACTTTGTGGTACCTTAATGAATTCAGCTTAGCATGTTCAAAGTTTATTTCTCAATAGAAAGAGAAGGACACATAGCTGTAGTTTTTGAAAGACATGCAAAGACATTTATAATAGCTCATATTCTATGTATCCTGCTGCAGATAAATCCAATGGAGGACATCTGCATTTTAATTATACAACAGATTATGCTATATATGTTGCCACATATACTAGCAGTGATTTTTTTCTATACTACATGTTAAAAGTCAGGGTAATATACCATGTCAGTTTTGTTAAAAAGAGAGAAGAATATAATGACTTGCACTAGTATTCAAAACATCTTTTGAATTTTAAAACATTTATTTGGTTTCTTATTTGTTTGTTGATTTGTTTGTTTATTTAGGTGTAGTGTGTTTAAAAGATAGGTTGCAATTGTGATTTGTACCTTGATAGAAGAGAACTTTTTTGATAGGAAAGAACATTTTTGGCAAATTCTGTTGATACCTGCCCTTCATATGACTTATTAAATGTGGATTAAAAGAATTAGGATGGATTTAATAATTTCAGAATAAAAAGTCCCAGGCACTCATGGTTGCAGGCAACAAAAACATAAATCCAATGGTAAGCATAAATCCAATAAATACAATGATAAGCCAAGTAATACTGATATTATTGCATTTATTGGATTTATGCTTACCATTGGATTCACTGGATTTATGCTTTTGTTGCCTGCACCTGTGAGTGCCTGGGACTTTTATTCTGAAACTGCATTTTATTTTTCCTGGTCACTTTTTTCCTTGTGTTTGGAGTTCTATCTGTGCATATACTTTGTATATCTTTCTCCAACACAGAACATGGCTGAGGGGCAACTGAATCAAATACAATTAGAACTCCCATACAACCCACTGAATGGGCTTGGACAAACTTTAAACAGGAATCAACATTTTAGTAAAATTCTGGAAGCTACTACTAATCCTCTTCTTCATGGAGATATACTACAACAAACTGTATCAGAACCAAATGATAAAAATCTATTGTTGAGTTTTTATGATAAATACAGAACCTTAGAGGATAAAATGTATAAGTTTAAGTGTTTGCAATGGCAACGCTTCCACTTTAAAGCCTCATTGAAACATCAAATTGTTTCAAGAGGGCTAAGAGTTCTTAACATGCCAACCTATGGACAAACCTATCCTGAACTTTTAAGGCAATGGCAAATGTTAAATCTAGCGCTCAGTACCTACTATATGAATCGTTTGATTGACTTCTTTAAACCTCAGGAAGATGTCTTGCTTAAGGAGATTGTACTAATACAGAATGAGATATATGACTTGTTCCCAGATGAAGTCATCTGTGACAAAATGGACTTGCTGAATGATAATATCTCAGTTTATGAGAAATGTTTGCAAACTACCAAAATTCATAAAATACAAAGAGATCTAGCTGATTTCCATAAAGGTGCCATGTTTTTGTGGCCCAGGGAACAGAATAATACCTCTTTTATACTAGGACTAATCCAGTGCAGCCTAGACAAGGCTTTAATGCTGATAATTCCACCTTAAATCCTGATTCAACTATTGGACCATCGGATATAATACTGGAAGTGCTAAATGCGCCCGTTAGTGAGAATGCAACTGAACAGTCTGCTGAACAGCAGCACGGACAATCTAGCTACTCACAAATTGTAGCGAATACTACTACTATTAGCCCTGAAGTAATTAGAAATGACACACAAAGTGAAAGAATGGACATGGCAGTGAGACCTGAAACAGCAAAACTGTACCCAGGAGAAAACGCTACTGATAATTCTGCACAACAGAACTGTTTTTTATTAAGAGACCCACTCCCAATAAGAGAACAATCGAGGAACTGTGCACGGAAGGGAAGAATTCAACATCTCAACAGCGTAACCGACCCAGTGAACAAAAGGAAGAGCTGGAAATGCCACAACCAGGTCTGATTTTTAATATTTCTTCCATAGTTTTAATGGAAGCACAGACAGCACTATTAACCAAAGGCCTAAGCATTATAGCAGCACAGAAAGCTGAGCTGGTTGATCTGTTAAAAGACCTTGAGCATTTTGATAGAAACTTGACATTAAAAACGATGTTTAAAGGAGACAATGAACAACATGACATTTTTTAAAAAAACAGCACTTTTATTCCCCCACCCCACCCTATCATCAAAACTTTTTTGGAAGTTTGTGAAAAGGAGATAAGGAATGAATATAGTAAAGGCACAAAATGTAAATATCATAATATGTCACAAGTGGAATATCAGGCCCTACATGAGTTAAAAAAATATGTCTTATATTGAAATTAGACCAGCAGATAAGGGGATAAGGGTGGAGGAATAGTAGTACTGAAGAAAGAATTATATCTACAACAAATACATGCTTCTTTATGATGAAAGTACCTATATACATATTCCAGTGACTACACTTAAGGGCATTATAGATAGAATTTAATTTCTAATGTGTGATTTATTGATTGCAGGCATGCTTTCTAAATATTTGTTTAAATACTTTACAGTAGAACATCCATTGGTGGCAAACATGTATGGACTACCTAAGATACACAAGCATCCCACTATAACACCCATGCGACCTATTGTGTCTAGCATAGGCTGGCCACTGAGCCCATGTCTATATTTGTTGAAAACAATTTACATTTATTTTTAGGGACCTGTGAGAGTGTTAAAAGATACTAAGACATTCTTACAGCAGCTATATTAAAAAATATCAGAAATAACTGGGACTTATATATTTGTGGCCCTTGATATTGAATCACTGTTCACACTTATACCCAATACATGCGGTATAGATAATATAAGGATGTTTCTACTTTCTAAAAATGTTAATGTAAACAAAGTTAATCTTATATGTGCATTGCTGGACATCATATTAGATAATATAATGTATTTGTTTTTGAGGGAGAGTTCTTTCTACAGAAGGCTGGTGTAGCTATGGACACACCTTGTGCAAATAACTACGCCAACCTTGCTTTAGTACAATGGGAAACTAATGAGGTCCTACAAAATTAAAGATTCAAGGATTCTATAAAATGGTACGTGCATTTTGTTGATGATATTTTTTGCTTTGGAATGATACAAAAGAAAGTTTGAGAGAATTTATTGAATATTTACAGAATACGACTGAGTTTCTTAGGTTTACATCTAAATATTCTAGAGAAGAAATGGATTTTCTAGATGTTAAGATAAACAAGGATACATTGCAAGGGATAAAGACAAGCCTTTATAGGAAGCCAATGAGAAAGAATAATCGATTACACAACAGAAGTATGCACCCAAGCCATGTGAAACGCAATGTACTAAAAGGGCAGGTTTTTAGAGTCATACGTCTTTACAATGATGATACACAATTTAATCTGGCCCTAGTGAATCTTAAACAAGAATTTTTAGAAAGGGGCTATAAAGAGAGTGATATAGCCAAATGCATAGAAGAAGCATGGACATATAGGACAGATGTAAACCATATTATAGTCAGAACAATGTTATGGATAAGAAAGATGTGATGATATTAGAATGAAATAATCATACTACAATTTAAGAGTAACATTGTCTTACTCTAGTGATATAGGCATCTTTTGTGATATCATACAAAGAAACTGGAGTATCCTTACTAGAAAAGATGAATTAAAAGACAGCATTATTGATCAGCCCAGTTTTTGTTTTACTAATAATAAATCTTTAAAAAGGCATCTTTGTTACAAGGTTAGTCAGGAAAGACATATACTATATTTTGATTGACAGGGCACCTATCCTTGTAGAGGATGCTCGGCATGTAAGCATATTTGTAGTGACAGACAGTTTACACATTATCAGCTAGGTACGAAAATTGATTTTAATTTTTATGCTGATTGCACAACTAAGAATATTATATATTTTAGTTTTTGTATAAAATGCTATATGTACTACATTGTTAAGACTAATCGTACCTTAACAGAAAGGATATTGGATCATTTTAGAAACATAAAAAAAAAAACTAGAAAATGCCTTGGCACACCATGTCATAGAAAAAGGAGAAGAACATTGTTTCAAGTTCTTTGTTCTCGAAATTATACAAAACAAGATGAGAGGTGGTGATATAAGAAATATCACAGAAGCCAATGAGCAAAAGTGGATTCTATTTTTTAAAGAAGATAAGCCACCTGGCTTAAACAGTAAAGTGTCTCTTAAACTTTTCCAAAAAGGACGTGCACTTAAACATTGACATGTAGCTGAATTGTTTTAATGAAAATGTTTTTATTGTTTTTATGAGTATATGACCTTAAATAGGAGATAATTAATTGATTATTTAATTGATTATACTTGAATACATTTTACTGTTTAAATATGTTAATACATTGTATTTCTTTGTAGTCTGAAGAAGCAGTGCTTGAACCGCGAAAGTGCTTACTATTAAACTCTTCCTACATCAGTATTACTTCGCTTATCACTGGATTTATTGGATTTATGCTTTTGTTACCTGCAACTGTGAGTGTCTGGGACTTTTTATTCTGAAACTACATTTTATTTTTCCTGGTCACTTTTTTCCTTGTGTTTGGAGTTCTATCTGGGAATTTAATAATTATTTTAGCACATATTCGGATTATTCATATACATTTAGTGAAGATTACACTGTGGGCTTTCACCAAAAAAGAAAGTTAACTTAGGGAGTGATTAATAGAATTACACAGATCTATGGGAGTGATTAATAGATTTACACAGATCTATGGGATAATGGGCCAAACATGCAGAAAAAGGGGTATGCAGATGATGGTATACTGACGCGTGAAAAAGTACAGGCAAATAAGTACATAATGAATCATTTACAGCAATATTTTACTCCATCTAGTGACTAGCCCTGCCAAGGCACACAGTTTGTGATCCACACTCTCCTATCTTAAGGAAATTGTGCTCCACAGTAAATGCCCAAAGCAGTTGATCTATTCGACTCTTCTCCCTGTAGGGCACTATCTAGAGGTAAGAAGGAGGCTAGACATCCTCTGTATGCAGCAGACAAGATGGAAGGGCAGTGAAGTAAAGCCACTTGGTTTGGGATCCAGGGTCTACTACTCAGGAGGAGGACAAGATAGAAATGTTGTGGAAATTGTGGTGAGGAGAATGAGTGGTAAACTCATGGCAATCAGAATTTAGTGTAATGGGCGGAGCCTAGATGGCCAACTGAGAGCAGTAGATTTTGAGAGCTCCAAAAACTAGTATAATAATATAGGAACATTTTAATATTTTTAAGTTTAATATGTTAGAAATCTATAGATAAACTACAAAACTACATAAATATCAATTTTGGAGATATACAACAATTTCCTGTCAAGTAACTTGGAGATATATTGAGTCACTGAATATGAACATCTCAAGGAATTCTCATCCAGATGCTGCTTTGAAAAAAATAATTGCAATTGATGACATCTGCCTTACAGGAACTATGTTTGAAGATGAATGGCTTTAAAAATGACTAAGAAAACCTCAAATTAAATTCTCAAAAATAGACTGATACTCTTAAGGAACTATTACAGCAACACCATACAAAAATAACAAATATAGAGACTTCTCTAAATGACACTGAAGGGAGACTCAAAAAGGAAGAATTCCAAAAAGAATTTCTGCTTAAACAGAATACATGGGGGGCTGAATGGCTAACTGAAAATCAGCATTTTTTGGAGCTCCATATATTAGTACTAAATTCAGGAAATTAAATTATTATTACTAACAAAACTACTACAAATATTTAGTTAATAGTCTAAAGCAACTAAATACAAATGGTGGATTTCTAAAAGAAATGTACTGTCAAATAACTTAGAAGTCTATACACAGCATCTGAAGAGATGAGCAACCTAAAGAATTCTCATGCTGACTTGACACTAAAAAAGGAACTGCAACTGGTGACTACCACATTACAAGAATTATCAACAAAAATGGATGATTTTAAGATTAATCTACAGAACCTAGAAGAGAACTCACAGAAGCAAACAGAAGTCTTCAAAGAAATACTTCAGCAACACCAGTCAAAGTTAACAAACATTAAAACTTCTTTGACTGACATTGATCAAAGGCTCAAAGAGGAGGAAATACAAACAGAGTTTCTCTTGAAGCAAAATACTCGGTTATCTAACAAACTAGATGATCCTGAAAATAGAGAGAGAAGGTCAAACATCAGGATTTTTGATTTACTTGAGAAAACATAAGGAGCAGGCACTATATCTTTCCTACACTCTTGGATACCAGAGGTTATAAATCGTAAAGAAGGTTTTTCCTTTGGAATAAAAAGGGCCCATCGTGCTCTGGGGAATAGAACTTCAGCAACTACTTCATCAACATCCATCATACCACCAAGATCAATTATAGTAAAATTCTTATCTTTTATGGACAAAGAACTGGTGTTAAAAACAGCTTGGAGGAAAATTCCTATAAAATATAACCAGAACACAATAAGATTTGACAATGACTACTCCACTAAAGTGCTGGGACAGAGAAAAAAGGTATGGCCTCTAATAAAAACTCTAAAACAGAATAATATTAAAGCTCAAATAGCCTTTCCTGCAAAAATTAAAATAATGCACCTAAGTGAGATGAGAACCTTCAACACTCTGGAAGAAGCCATGCATTTCATTCAGAACAATAACATTATAACCAGTTCTGAAGATATGGAATGGGCATCCCCATCCCTGAAGAGAACCACTGATAAAAATGGGTGGGCTGATGTCAAAAAAAGAAACAGAAAACTGAATCCAAAGTACCAACTTCTATGAAATCTCTCAAAGTGTCAACTGCAAACTAACTATTAAAAGCATCTAAATGGTCTCACTATGTATTAATACCTTTAATCTCATGCATTTATTCACAACATATATATATATATATATATATATATATATATATATATATATATATATACACACACAAGAAAATGTATATTTCCTATAACTATTTATACATGTCTTATCATCCTATTAAGTTTCTCTTCTTCTCTTTGTTTTAATAAATAAATGTTAAAAATTTATATTACTTAATATAGCTATTTATTTAATCTAGTAATATCAAAGTTAAATTATTATGTTTTATAACTGTTTTTCAGCCTACTAGTGCCATGTCCATTATTTAATTAATTTTTCTTTTATTAAAATGCTTTTTGTTATTTTCAGTCTGAGTCTCATACAGTAGCACTTATAGGCTTTTTAGACTATATTAATGAAATGTTCCTCGTAGCTACGGAACATTCCTATTTTTAAATGGAAAAACGCTATTGAGATCTATCAGCTAAAATTAAAGTAACAAAAAGGTATTTCCTCATTGCTGATGTGAATGAGGATGTTAAGAAAGAGACTCATTTCGAGTTGCAGTTATTACATGTAGTAAATTGCCTATAATATAAATCTGGAGTTTACCTTGCTTATCATTTAGTAATGGTAAAGTAAATACATATATGCTTTATATGATTGGCATTGATTGTTCCAAACTGGTGTGTGGTTGTCAGTCTAGGTGCATATAAAACAGTTATTGTTTTTTCTATTTTGGTTTTACATTTTAAATATGCTACCTAAATTTCATTCCATGTTAAAATGTTAGATCGATTAGTAACTAAATACTGTGATCCGGAACAGTATAGAATTATTTGAATTAAGTGAAAATGAATGTCCTGCCTTTGGACAGTGCATTCGAGTAATGTATGGAAGAGGTGATCTAACGAACTATAAATACACACAGACTACACATTAATTTATATTCATTACAGTATTAAAATATCAACTTCCTTCCCTGGTGTAAATGACAATTATTGCATACCTGTTTATTTTGACCTTTGTTATACTGCCCACAACCTATTGCATCGCTGTTGGAATTATGGTGAAAAACATTTTTTTTTGCTTCTTGCCTCAGATGCACTGATGAAGAAAGGTTGTACACCAGGGTTATGCCCTATTTGAAATCTTGTCTGGTCTGTCATTGTGTGCTTGCTGCAAGAACTGGGACTATTGTTGCAGCTAGAGGAAAAAATTGTTACTGAAAGCAGGGTTTGGGTTTCTTAGATGGCTGCATTACTGAAATAGTTGTTACTTGGAATACCTTGGCAATTGTTTCTATTTCGGGAAGTTGGCTGACAGTGGAGTGATTTTCTGAGCAGGGTTTGTTGATGTATCTGGTGATTTCTACTTGAGTATAATTGGTGGGATTTCTCTGTGGAATAGAGGCCGGGAACTGTAGTAATTCTGGTGTTGTACTGCTTTGCCTTCTGAATTGATAATCAATGGTGCGTTTTTTGTTGGTTGTAGTTGCAGATTATGTGGAACTGATGTACAGCTGTGTTGGGTCAGATTGGAGAAGCACTGTCGGTCGAGTGAATTGGTGTTGTATGAGGTCAGATAATATGCAGAGATTGGGGTTAAAGGTGCAATGGACATGATGTGAGCTGACCCTGGTGTCTTTGGGACAGGGGTGGTGTGCTCCTTGTGAGGGATATTGTCAGTGTCTTGAGTCTTTTTTTTTTCTCTATCTCTCTCTCTCTTCCATTTTCACGGCAGTTGTTTAAGTGGGAAATAAGTGCTCGTGAAGTTTTCTAAAAGTTTAGTTAGACTGCAGATTGCACAAGCTAGGGAAAAAGTTTTCTCCTTTCTTTACAATTGCAGAGTAGTTTAATGTTGTCATAACAACAAGTAGATAAGGTTTTGATTAGCTGTTGGTATACTCGTACCATACAGAAGCTCGTTCACAACACACTTTAGGAAACAAGCTAAATTTCTCTTATCTAGTTATACCCCGTACAAGAGAATATAAAATTAAATCTGATTGTTGTTTGAACCATATTTTAACAAAACCATTATTAAAGTAAACCAAGCAACTAAAATGATATAAGTACCTGATTGACACATTCATAAAAACTACTATGCTTTACACCACTTAGATAATTTAAACATATGCATTTTTTGACTGCCTTTCTAAAGCATTACTATAACTATTAGCTGAAATATAATAAGATTAAGCCTATATTTAGATTATAAGGTAATTATACAGTCTCTTTTAAATCTGATGAACAGTTCTTGAAAGCATATGTTTATATATTATAATATGTGATATTCTTTTTTAATTTATGTTATTGCTTGCAAGCCTTGTGATTAAGGATTAAAGTGTCTGTGTGTTTAAACAAGTGAAGAAAGTTATGTTGATACAATGAGCTGAATAAGTAAATAATTAGTATAATTCAACTACATTTGTTTTCTATGTTTAGATGGTAATGATATAGTAGTTAATTCATATTAAACAATGCCTTCTACAACCAGATGTTTTTAAATCACAATAATAGTTGTTTATTAGACTTCTTGATTATTTACAGTATGTATGGAGCTCTAAGGAATGGGAAAAGGAAGTTAGAGTTATAGTTCACCAGATGTTTCAATCTGTTGGACTAGGAATATATTTCATTCCATGGTGGGTAGGGATTAATGAGCTAACTACTTTAACTTTAGTATTTATTTTAGTTTTTAAATTGTTCATTATTTTTACCGAGCCTGACGTATACTTATTGAGTACCTTAGTGATAACATGCTTCACTGAGATAATTGTAATAATTGTATAATTGTACTAATCAATAATACTTTATTTTTTAAGGAGGGGATGATTTCAGGTAAAGTCAATAACACCTTTAAATATTTCCTCAAAATAATTTGATATGGACCTTTCTGTATTATCGTTAAACATTAATGGTCTAAATAGTCCAAATAAAAGATCCAACTTACTAAGATATCTAAATTTAAATAGATCACAAATAATTTTTTTACAGGAAACACATTTCAAGAGCAATGATAATTTCACATGGAACCAAAGTGAGTTCAAGACCTTAGCATTATTAGAAGTATTAAACAATAAATACAGTGAAATTCTAACACATAAAAACTAGTTCAACTTTAGAAAAACTAAAAATTAATACCTTGGCCACTTCTCCCAAATATCTACATAATTTATCCACAAGAATCAAAATACAATCAAAAGCTAATAACATTAAAAGTATCTTTCATGAAAAGAAAGGGAAAATGTCTCGGATATAGGTGACATTCTTGATGCCTATAGAAATCACTATACAGAACAGTTCCAAAAATAAAATGTACATATCTATCAATTAAGTCTACATGAAAAATGTTCTAATATAAAAAAATACCAGAAAAATTAAAACTAGATCTGCAAGTGCCCATATCCTACAAAGAAATTACAGATACAATAAAAGAGGGTAAAAATAATAAAGCTCCAGGTATAGATGGCATAATTATGCCAATATATAAAATTTTTCTTTCAAAGATACTATCCCTCTTCCATAAAACTCTATTAAAAATGCAGTCACAAGCTTTAATACCACCCTCTTACAGATATTCCTTAATCACACCAATCCTAACGATAAACAAATCCCCTAACCTCTGTACCTCATATAGACCTATATCATTATTAAATAATGACTATAAGATATTTATGACAATATTAACTAACAGAATGAAAATACCACTATCCAAAACAATGAATAATGAGCAAACTGGATTTATATATCATAGACATACACATGACAATATTAAAAGGATAATTTCTCTTATAGATTATGTTAATAAAGAAAATAAATAAACACTCATAATTGGCTTAGATATGCAGAAAGCCTTTGATTCCCTAAATTGGGACTATTTATTCAAAATCCTAATGCTATTTGAATTTCCTGCATCCTTTGTTTATCTCCTAAAGAATATATATATATACAAATAATTTAGCTTATGTGAAGTTAGGTCTTTTTACCTCTGAATCTATACATATAACAAAAGGCAGTGAACTAGGATGTCCCATGTCACCGATTCTATTTGATCTGGCTATTGAAATATTGCAGATTCAATTCGTAACAATACAAAAATCAAAGGAATAGATGTTTATGAACAATACAATTCTAAAGTAATGCTATTTGCTGATGGCATATTACTAACATTATCTAATACAAAAGAGATATGAAAAGAATTAGATATATTAATTAACAAATTTCACATGACTTCACGACTCCATTTCAATAAATCAAAATCAAAATTTTTATTTTTAAATAAAAAAAAGAACTGCAGACTAAGGAGGATCAGATCATAGGGAAACAAGAATCTACCTTAAAGTATCTAGGAATTGAGTTATGCAAGGATAATGAATTAGTCTAAAAAAAACACAATAATATCATCAATACAATTAAAATCTCTGTGGAAAAATAGAACAAAATAATATTAACATTTGAACATAGACTACAGTTAATAAAAATGGTTTTACTGCCCAAGATCCAATATATAGCCTTGGCAATACAACTGTTACCAGAAAGGAATATACTTAAAGAAATAAATTCATGCCTAATAACATTTTTATAGTTTCTCAAAAGAAACAGAATAGCTTTAATACATCATATCAGGCCATGAAAACAGGGAGGATTTAACTTTCCTGATATAGAAACATATATAAAAAGATCAATATCTAAAACAATCTCAGATTGGATAAGTCCAAATTACTCTGCAAATTGGAAAGAATTACTAACTGTAATATCAATAAATGAATTTGATTTACAAAACAAATTTTCAAATAACAGATAAAAACAATTTGCCATGACACATATTATGCATTAGTGTGCAATATAACATAACCAAACCCACTAAAACTCATATGATTAATTATTACATTGACTCATTTAGGACAATTATTAATGCAGATATAGATTTAAAAATCTGGTTTGATCTTTTAACACCATTTATAGTCACAAAGAACTTTCCACATAAAATATATAAAGAAATGATTAATTCCTGGGAACAGAAAGGATTTGTTTGTTGGCTCAAATGTATCAAAGAACTAAAAGTTTTAGATATGCAAGTAATAAAAACAACATAACAAAATTCCCCAACAGGACTGGCTAACTTTACAGAGTATTCGGTCATATTCACAAGATTTAAGTAGAATAATTAACAATTCTTCATTTAAAGAAATAGCTAAATTTATGAAATACATATATGAAATCATATATAATGACTTTGACATGAGAAACAGTATTTCAAAATTTTACAAAATATTGATAAACTATAAAACAACACAAAACCTCATAGTGTAAATATATAACAAAAGGACACTCAATACAGTTAACTGGAGATATTAAAATAAATATCTTATTATCGATAAAATATGCATACTTTACACAATACTGGAAAGTTTTTAATTGTAAATGCTTGCAGAGAGGATTCTTAACCTCAGACAGAATCAGTAAAATTAGTTCTTCCATAAAAGGAATATGTTGGAGATATGAGCAAGTACACAATGCAGATTGGAACCACATTTTCTTTGATTGCTTTTAAAGTAAGCCATTTTGGAATGGTATTAATAACTTTCTACAATTTTCATTTAATGAATCATTTTATTTAACTAAAGCTCTTGTATTATTAAATGTGAATAAAGGTCCTCATTTGAATAGGTCAAACATGTATCTGGTATGGGCTATACTTGTAATTTCAAGGAAGTGTATAACAAGAAGATGGAATACAAACACAATACCAACTTTGAAAGACTTCTACAGCCTACTGAAGACCATAGCATTCTTGGAAATTAAAATTAAAGAACTAAGAATTTATCCAAAGCCATTTATCAACAACCCTTGTGGAAAAGTCTTATCGTTGATTGACACTATATAATAATTGATCAGACACTCTGATAATGGATTGGACATACTTATAAAGTAACTGTATATATTAAGATCTGTTGTAGTGTCAGGCTAATGTAAATAGTGTACATAGTTATTTAAGATGTTATATATAAATTCTATGGAATTCATTCAAATGTATTTGAAAAATAAAAAAATAATTGAGGGAAAAAAAAGAATCTAGTGTAATGACAGTGCAGGATTCATAATCTCAACCTATACCCCACAGCAGGTCTGTAATTGTGAGGAAAACAATGTATTCAGACAGCAGTTGCAGGACCTACTAGATAAGGCAGGACAACACATATCAGGACAGACAGAACACAATATTAGGACTGCCTGTGAATACATTGGTGGGGCAACAAGAATAAAGGAGAGGACATTCTAGACTTCTGTCTGGCAAATGGCTTGATGGTAGCTAACACATGGTTCAGAAAGATAGACGGTCACAAGATCACATACAAAAGTAGCCAACTTGCAACTCAGGTAAACTTCTTCCTCATAAAGAAAAGACACAGTAAGCCCACAGCATAAACCACTGGTTGCCACAATCATCTGCAAGCAGTGGTCAGAGAAGGCTCTAAGATCAACAGACACCAAGCTGAAGACCTGGAAGTTGAGTGGAGAGAAACCACAATGGTTCATGGAATTACTCAGGGCTCAAGCATCTCAAGAAGAAGAGGAAATAGGTGGAGATTAAGTAGAATGATAGCCCCTAGAAACAGTATGTATAAGGGTTACAGAACAGATATGCAGTCGAGCTAGGTATGGAACTAAGGTGCAAAATGAAAGCTGGTGGTGGAATGCAGAAGTCCAGGAAGTGATAAAAAGAAATAAGTATTTCAGAAAAAAGTAGGAGATAGAATAGACAAGCCAGGCTAGGAAGAAATACTAGTTGGCTAACAAAGAGGCTAAGAGAAGAGCTGCAATGGCAAAGACCAAGGCATCAGAGACAATCTACCAACTTTTGGAAAGTGACTCAGTGGATGGCTCAAAGAAACTGTATCAAGTTGCAAGGCAAAGACAGAAAGATAAAGAAGATATTCAGACTCCCTTCATAAGGGATGCCAACAACAACCTGCTCACCAGTCCACAGGACATCAAAGGCAAATGGAAGGAATACTTCCAGCAGCTTCTGATTGAAAAAACCCACAGAAGATGTACTACCCCATTAGGAGCCCACCCTAGGAGAAGTAAGAACAGCACTATGGGAAATGAAGTCAGGGAAAGCAGAAGGCTCAGATGAGGTCACAGCAGATCTGATCAAGATTTTGGGTGAGATAGGCGAGACATAGCTCCTGAGGGTACTCATATCAGTATGGAGAGGAAAGGCATATCCCAGATGACTGGAGAATAAGCATACCAGTGCTAGTGTTCAAGAACAAAGGGGGACAATCACAACTATGGGCAGTATAGAGTTATTAACCTCTTATCACACTTCATGAAAGTTCTGGAAAGAGTGATTGATAAACGAATACACAGAATAGTAGAAAGTAAGATGGGAAATGAACAATTTAGCTTTAGATCAGTATGCAGCACAACTGGCCTGAGGTTTGCAGTGAGACAGATACTGGAGTTGAAGCTAGAAATGAGGAAAGAGTCCTACTACCCATTCCTAGACTTGGAGAAGGTATATGACAAGGTTCCAAGAAAGCTGCTTTGGGCAGTCCTGCAGTGGTTTGAAGTCCCAGAAACATTGGTAGAACTAGTGTAAGCTATGTACGAGGACCTAATACTCAAATACAAACAGTGCTTGATCTACCAGATGGATTTCCAGTGGGAGTGTGTGTGCATTAGGGATCAACTCTGAGCCCACTGCTGCTCATACTAGTGATGGACTACATAAACAAACAGGTTGGAGGAGACAGATCAACAAAGTTGCGCTGTGCAGATGATGTAACATTACAGGAAGACTTTGAGCAAAAGCTTCAGCAAAGGGTAGGGTAATGGAATTCAAAACTGAAGGCAAAGCACATAGGATGAAACTGAGTACAGATAAGACAGTTGTAATGGCAGCAAATGGCAGACATTAGAAAAAGTTGAAAATTGAGATAAAAGGGAAAATAGTGGAACAGATTCACAGCTTCAAGTATCTGGGAGGGGTGATTGAGGAAAAGGGAAGTCTGAATGCAGAGGTCAAAGCTAGAATCAGAGGAGCTGCAGCCAACTGGCACAGAGTATCAGGTGTAGTGTATGACAGAAGAATGACAAAGAAGCTTAAAAGTAAGGTGTACAAAAGAGTGGTGCAAACACAACTTCTGTATGGTACAGAAACCTGGGCAGTAAAGGCAGAGCAGCTGAGGAAACTAAAGGTAATGGAGGTGAAGTGCTTGGGACATAAGTGCAGAAGCCAAAGTAGCTTCAGTTGCATAAAACATTAAAGAGAACAGATTACAGTAGCTCGGGCACATGTGCAGGAAAACAGAGGACAATCTGGTGAAAAAAGTTTGAGACAGACGGGAAGAAGGAAAGAGGAAATGAGGGCATCCAGCAAAGAGGTGGATGGATTCTGTGAGAGAAGACTTGTGACAGTCAAGCATGACTATCAAAGAAGGTAGGAGAGTGGAACTGAATAGGGAGAGATGGCAACAAGTGACATAACACCCCAACCCCATGTAGAAAATGGGAAAAAGAGGGTTGCCAATGATGATGATGATGAGTACATAATAACATGCAACTAAGGGTAGGGGAAATCAAATTAAGATTGACATTATCAGGCATGAAATAGTGCAGGAGCTTATGTCTGAATATAAAGACAAGGAGAGTAGCAAAGATTTGCTGTGCTCAGATACAATACTTGCTGCAGCAGCAGTGACATACACAACAAAGACGTTGTTTAGCTCAAGAAGCTCTCTGCCATGTATGCCATGGGAATAGTCTTGAGTGTAAAGTTGTACTATCAAAGGATAACCTCATATCAATAGACAAACATCTATGCCCAGGGCTGACTGTATGCTAAAAGTGATATACAAGTGTTGGTTGACATGCACAGGCTGGAAATGGAGGAGTGTGTGAACTTTTTATATCTGTGAATACCAAGATGTTTGCAACATGTATCATACTAGCTACAGTGAATTTTCATTGTCAGACTGTGGATACTTTATGTATTTCACAGATGTTAGCCTGCAGGGTACTCAGGACATTCCTCAATACATTGTTTACAGAAGTAGATTAACCACATCTGTTTTCCCAGTACACCAATGGGGCGAATCATCATATTGTGTGGCTTCTGTGATACTGTCCACCTCTTGGAAGCCATAGATTGCACCCATGAAACAATAAGGGCCCCAGCCAGTGTTCATTGCTAGTATTATGTCAAAAGGAGGGGCTACATTTTATTAACTATCATGGATTGTGTGATGCACAGAGTCTAAGAACCCATGCTTTTGCATAGCACCATGACAGTGCCCCTGATTCCTGCATATGGTATAGAAGTCATCTGTGTCATCACTTCCTGTGTCAGTGGGATGCCATTCCCTAAGAAGTGTGTATCTTAACAGGAGCATGAATGCCATAGGAAACTGATGTTTATACCTGCTTTGACATAAGTACACCTGTCAGTAGTTATCCCTAACAGAATTTCGGTTACAGGAGGCTTTCAGAAGGGAAATAATCACTTCTGTGTGGCACTGGCCATTTATTGTTCACCACAGAAATATGGGTCTCAATGTACCACTTGTGAGTTATAGCACATCTCTGCTCTTCCTGTACTATCAGAATGTGATTCAAATTGCTGAAATAAATCTGCTGCTTATTTTTTCTTGATGCATGATCAGGCATCCACAGTGTCAGAGCATCAGCAATTATTGTTAGCAAGTCCTAGTTTGAACCTTATTTATGTTAATGAGAATAGATTATAGCTTACTCAATGATTTACTGTTTTGTATGTATGAACAGTGACACAAGGCATAAATATGTTCAGCTGCACATCACTGGCATGTCAATCACAGCTGCTCATTCATGCATGCTAGCTGTAGACATGTGCTGCAGGAGTACAGGGTACTAGACTGAGCTGTACTTAATTCAGAGTCCCATTCAGTATGTGTTTCTTTCAAGGAAAGGACTGCAAAGATTAGTACTCCACAGAGAACACCTGCCTGGTGTCTCCAAAACAAGTTCAGGGAATGGCTGTTTAAGGCCTAAGTCCTTTGAGGAAGGTGGATGCCTGGTATGACTTAGCAGCCCTGCTGTCCTGAGTAGCTGGCATCCATCACACCACTGAGCAGTGCAGGCACTGGTAAATTGGCCTCCATTACTCCAGATCTTGAGATCTCTGTTCATGGGCAGTGAACAGTACAGGTATAAGTATAATGACCTGCATCACTGCAGACTGGACATCTCTATTCATGGGTAGTGAGCAGTGCACACAATAGTACAATGGTCTGCATCCCTGCAGACCTGGACATCTCTGTTTATGGAAAGCAAAGTTTAGACAAGGATGTATAAATTATATAACACATATTTCCCAGTACAGTACTGCATTTAATATATATTTTTGCTCTTCTGTTTATAAAAGACATTGTCTAGCTCTTGTTTTTATTTACTCTGGGAGATCCCAATATAGCCTATTTTGGCTGTTGTGGGTGATTATATGTCTGCTGTGGCTAATTGTATGTCTGTTGGGTTTGCTGTTAGTGGTAGGTTACTGTGAGTAGTTGTGTGACTGCTATGTGCACTGTTGGCAGGCTGCTGTGGGTGATTGTATGTGTGTTGTGTATGCTGTTGGTGGTAGTTGTGTTGTGGCATATAGTTCTGTTGTACTGGATACAGGGTTGTGACCATGGGGCAATAATTGACTCCATCTTGTGCATCTGCATCACTGCACATTGGTGATTTTACTATAGCTGTGGCTTTCCCATTATGGGGGGTACTAAGTCCTAAGTACATAAACCCAAGAGCATAGAAATCAGGGTTCAGTATAAGAGAGGTATGTGTTACCACTACCCAAGGGGTACTGTGTTTCTGAGCATGTCAAGGAGCATGCATTTTCAGATAGTGGGGTATTGGTAGTCTCTTTGGTGATGCAGATATGCACGTCATCAAATTCCTCAAGCTGGGGTTAGGGCTTAATGTAAAAATGTCCTCATTGATGGGATGCCAAGAGGACACAAGCAGCCCCTCATGGCTGTTTGACATCTCCTCCAGACAAAATTCACTCTGGTGATGATCCTGACCATTAGTGAATGAGTCTGACTGGGGTTGCTTAAAGCTCAGCAGGTGATCAGACAAAAAGAATATAGAAAACCAAACTGCAAGTTCTTCATACTAGTTTCCAAATTAATTCATTAGCACTCTTTAAAAAATCTAAAGTATCAGATCTACTATCAAGCTACATGGTCCAAGTTTCATTTTAGCATAATCTAAAAACATCTGCTTTTTCCACTTGCAGTGTCTTATATAAGCATCTTGTCCTGCAATAGAACAAACAATGATGAAATATCCTGATTTCATCACCAAACAGAACATTTAGTCACCACGCTATTCGAAAATGAATTTGGTCTAGCCCAAGGATCCTCAGAAATGCAAAATGACATAAAAACAGTTTCAATACAGCAGCAAAACAGGAGAAATTAAATTACATGCCCTATCCAGCACTCCTAAACACTACAAAAGAACATAGGAACATGCCACATCAGAAATGTAAGATGCTTTTTTAAAAAACAGGAAATCATTTTTGAACACTTTTTCTTCATCACACCTAGAAACTGATTCACAAAAAACATTTATAAGTTCCACACCAAATCACATAACATGGTCCATTCAGTCACATTGGTACTAAACTGAAAAATAAGAAACCCAGGAAGAGAGCTGTCATTCTTACTTACCTTACAACACATATTATTTGCTTTACAAAATATTATAAAGATCTAAAATCCTGGACTTAGTCGTCATCAGTATGGGCTAGCTCTGCTCCCTACCAATTGTAACTCCTTCCCTGGTCAAATCAGATGACAAATCAGTTCTATACCTTAAAACTGAAGCCCAAAACATCTATTATTCAGAGATTATGCCAGTGCTAATCTACTGAAACTGAGTGATGACCTGGCTTAATTCAACAAACCTTTCCAACTCAATGTTGTAACTACTTACATGGAATCCTTGGCCACCAAATTCTATGCACATGTGAATAACTGAATAGATTTGTCTGTCCCCCCTCCAAAGTAAATGCAATGTCAAATTCAAAACCCAAGTATAAACCGAGTCTACAACAAAAGAAGAAAAAAGCAATTACATGTAAGCAACTAAATGTAACTCTCAAGATGCAAAAAACCCCTTGCTAAACTTAACAAGCAAGTCTGGACCATGATCAAATCAACCAAAGTCAGATATGAGGTAAAAATAGTCTCCCAGAGAAAGAACTACAGCAAAACCTTTTTTTAACTGTGTTGAAACACTGTGCAGTGTTAACAGCAACTAATATCACATATTTGGACCTAGAGGACACAGACAATCTACTAGTTCACAAATTTGGCTCTAACTTCACACCCCTCCCCTCCTACATTCCCATGTCTTATGCCTGCATATTCAACCCCCCCCCAAATCTTCTGTTGACAAGTTGACAAGCCCTTTTCGAGATCAATAACAATACTTTTATGGGACTGGATAACATACTGGACTGTTTACTGGTCAGCCTGTAACATGACATGTTGTCTTCCCTCAAACAAGCTTTATCCAGAACAAGTGAAGAATAACAACTATCATCCTCGTACATGAATAGGGGGCATTAATGGACACAAGAAATTTTAAACTCATAAGTCTGATCAGCCTCATCTGCAAGGCTATTAAAAGGATCATGATGGAATTAATAAATGAGGACATAGGCAAACCACAAACTCTTGACCAAAGCCAGTTTGGATTTGTTAGTGGAAGATCCTGCCTACTTTACCAGGTTGGCTTCTTTGAAAAGATTACTGAGGCAATGGATGAGGGCAAATCAGTACCTACTGTATATATAGACCTTTCAAAGTCATTCACCATCATCCCAAATCTGGTATAGTAGATAATATATCCTCCTCCTCTTTTCCTCCTCCAGTGATCATTTCACTTCTTCCTTCCTTTCTCTCTCTCACTCTCTATATGTATTTGTCTTTGTATAAATCGGGTCATTTCCCCACACAAAAAAATAAATAAATCATTCCCCAATCTGTTTTATTTTACAGTGCTCCTGGCATTTCTTCTTCTGCTTGCTGTAACCCTTGTCTTGCTTTTCTGTACACTCCTCTATGCCCCTTTCATTGAACCGGTAAGGTGTCTAGATTGCCAGCTACCCATTCACTGCTCCTTGCCACCCTTTATGCAATGTTTCCTTCAGTACAGCTCCTTGTCAATACACATGGCAGCTCTTACTAGTAACCTACCTTATTTCTGTTTCAAATTCTCACAAACTGTTCAAAATACAAAACAAAATCACTTATTTGACTTTATTGGCAGGATCCTGGCTACATTGAGCTTCATCATTTAAGATATTTCATGTTTGTCATGATATTCTCTAAATTAAAGCGATCTTCCGACTAATGCTATTCTTTCCTGTTTCTGTATTTATGTCTGTTTAGTACTGCTGTGTTGTCAGCCTGCATAGAAGACATGGCAGACACATCCACAAACAATACATACATTACATATTATATATGCATATATGTAAACAGAGTGAGAGGTGATATATATATAGCAACAGCAAAGATTCACACTATTAACCATGTACATAACTATATATAAATTGCAACCTAGGATAATCACGCATTTACATTTATATGTTTTTCACTGGCAACATCAAGTCTATCTATAAAACAGTACTCTACTCCATAACTTTGTAACATTTAAATACGATCATATGGTGCATTCAACACAAAAGATACCTAACTACACCTGCTTCAGATGTTTTTGTATAATACAACTGTTTTGAATAGACTATATCTTATCAGTTGGCTAGGATATTCCCAAAGAGAACAATGTACATTTTGACCATAGATGCTAAACATACTATAAAAACCTTATAAGCAAGAAACAAAGGCTTGACTTCTCTAGACAAAACCAATAACAAATTTCTTGGATACAGAGAGTAGATAAATACCAAAGTATGATCCACAAGAGTTGCTGCATACTTCTCAATTTTTGCCACCATGAGACAGCCCCAAACCTTTTGGTCAGCCTCTAGTGCCACAGTAGAACTACCATTCCATATAACCAGAACTGGGGACTAATTACTAATCCTTTTATTAGGGAACCAGTACCCAGCAAAGATAAATTGCAAACAATTATCATAGACTGTCAGATTATCTCAATAGTCCTTACATAATCTGAACAAGGGCTATGCATATAAATAGAGATATTGTTATACAGACAATGGTCAATACATTGAGTTTCAGGAATTTGTTGCAATACAAAGTACAGTTTGGGCTAAAATATAATATTTAATGCATCAATTCTAGACTGAAGATGGAAATGAAGTGTATATCTAATGTGGACTAGTTCATAGATCTCTCCCCATAAAAATGAAAGATTTAATCTAATCATTAAAAACATATTATCATGGATCAATATTCCAAAGCACTTTGGTGATTTAGTACACCATCTAACCTCTTGGTTGGTATATTTTAGAAATTTTGACTTTGACTGATATTTCATGAAATTTTGTGACGAATTAAGGTGCATGTGAAGATCAGTAACCAGATTATTTAACATTAAAAAGTAATCATTTCTAAACCTTTTTATCCTAACCTCTTCCCTGCCATTGGTCCAGCCTGTGAGTGTAGGACCTACCTGACTACCTTAATAAGAAGTTTTACGTTCAGAAGAAACAATAGTGAAAATAATTGGTATCCATACCTGGTTTCCATTGTGATTTTTATCTGGTGTGAATGTTTTTTGACCCATAAAATATGAGCGCTAGGATTGGTATATGATGCCTAAATAACTAATAAAATTGAAGGGGAGACCTATATTTTCTAAAACCTGCTATAGATAGCAGCAAGAAGTAGACTGAAATACCTTTTCAAAGTCAACCAGAATAGCAGCTGCAGAGAAAGCAGTTGTGAACCTTCTGTAAAAGTGTTATTAAAGCTCTTGTATGTTCACTGCTAAACTTACCTTTAATGAAGCCCATCTGTGTTTTGTAAAACAGAACATGTAAGTGGGGGGACAATCCATTGCCTAAAATTTTAGCACATAGCTTACCACCTTAGTGAAGCAAGGATATATGCCTGTAACTCTCCACTTGGGCAGGAGCCTTATCTGGTTTAGGAATAACAAAAGGATGTGTCTCACCAGTAGTAAAATCTGATTAAAGAGTTTCAATAATGGATTATAAAGATGTTTGCCAATTTCTTATATTTCTTATATTTCTAGAGTCAAGACTATTAGAACCTGGAGCTTACCAGCAGGAGCAGTTTTAATAATCTGTATTACCTCTTCTACAGTAACGTGACCTAATACTGAGGTCGATTGTTCTGCACCTAAATTAGAAAGGGGAACTCTTTCCAGTCAGGACTAAGCCTTCATCTCCCAGATCTGATTCATTATATAAGTCTGGACAGAACCTTCATAATTCTTCTGCAGTATTTTTTTGGAAGTAATGAGAACTTCTTGTCTTAATGGTCTATGTAGAAGTATGGTGCTTATGTACCAACGGCTTATCAGGCTTATTGTTTGCAGCCCAAATATATCTGTGTGTGTGTGTGTGTGTGTGTGTGTGTGTGTGTGTGTGTGTGTGTGTGTGTGTGTGTGTGTGTGTGTGTGTGTGTGTGTGTGTGTGTGTGTGTGTGTGTGTGTGTGTGTGTGTGTGTGTGTGTGTGTGTGTGTGTGTGTGTGTGTGTGTGTGTGTGCACGTGCACGCAAGAGAGAGGGCCATTAATAGCTGTTTGGTATTGTCTGAAGAAGTCCTGTTAATTTATGAAAGGAAAAAAATGATTGGTAGTTTAAGAGATAGTCTTCTCTATTCACTTGTTTACTTTGTGGTTTATTTAATTGTGCAAACCCTTTTCGGTTTTTGCTGATATATGCATATATTTATATAGCTATAGATATATACATATGTGTATGTGTGGCTAGCCCTGCTAAGGTAGTTCTGCCACATGATACACTCACACCTATGGCCAATTTATAGTGTCCAATCCATCTACTGCATATCTTTGGAAAGTGGGAGAAAACCAGAATACCCAGAGGAAATCCATGCAAACACATGAAGGATATGCAGACTCGACACGGACGGCACCCCAGCTGAATTGAGCCAGGAAACCTCTTGCTAAGAGGTGACAACACTATCCATTGCACCAGTGTGCCACCCTAAAATTTGAGAAGACAATGGGTAGTGGGACCAAAGAGACTTTATATACCATCTTGCCAGAAGTATCATGAAAATCATAGATACCATGAGAACCCGAATCTTGAGCTATTCCCTCACAAGGACCAAAGCCTGAGTGGAAAACTACTGAATTGATCCAAATATAGACTTATTTTTTTTCCTTTGGAAGAAAAGCTTTTTGTATTGTCGTGTCCAGAAGACAGCCCAGACACACAATTCTGCGTGATGGAATCAAAAAACTTTTGAATGTTGTCTTGTAATCCCAGCCTGCATCTCTCAGTCCAAATGAGATACTCTTTGAAAAAGACTCTGCAAAGATAAGAAACTCATCTAAATACGTAAACAATGTGGATACCCTGTAGCCCGCAATGGGCCTTAACAGGAGCTAGGCACTTTGTGAACACTCTTGGAGCAGTGGCTAGCCGAAGGGTAAGGGAGAGATCTGATAATGTGATGATTTTGCTTCACTGTTTTAAGTTTGATGGGTTGCTTGGGTGATAAACTAATACATAAATACATACATAACATATCTATAAATAAATATATATATATATATATATATATATATATATATATATATATATATATATGCACACACACACACATATATATATATATATATACACACACACACACACACACACACACACACACACACACACACACACAATCATTTGCAGATGATTGCAAACTAGGAGCAATCATAGAAAGCCCACAAAGATGCTAATATCGTCCCTGAAGGTCTAACACAGATAAACGACTGGTGTCAAAGCTACAGATTAAATCTCATTGCCAGGAAATACAGGATAGCACCTTTTGGGAAGTCAACCACCCAGGGAAACTACCTCATTGATTAAACACTCCTAAAAGGAGACCCAGTAGTCAGGCAGTTGGGATACGTAGATAGTAACCTGAATTTTGACCAAGATGTACCAAAGTTAGCAAAAAAAACATTCTATGTCACTCAATTTGTAAGTAAGGGCATGACATCTAGGAAAGTCATTGTATCATTGTACTCGGCCATCATCAGATCCATTATTGAGTATAACACCCCTTTCTGTTTGTACCTTACAAGGCACATGCAACAACTGTAACAGCCACAGAGGGTCCTCCCAAAAGGAATACAGGGCGTCAGTATAGCTCATCTCAAAGCCCTGTCTCTGTACTCTTTTTCCAATAGATTCCTGTGAGGCAATGTATGCTTGGCATACAGTGCATCCTTGGATCCTGCTCTGATCGACCTTTTGCATATCTGTGAAAAGAGCAGCACCAGAACTAGTATTTATAAGAATTAAACTTTGTCTGCAACTTAGATAGGACATGTTGGAGGTATATGTATGCTTCTCAGAAAATCTGCATTCTCTGGAATAGGCTTCCCCTCCATGTGAAGCAGAGCCCTTCTCTAACCCTATTCAAGTGCAAACTTGACCAGTGGATGGGAAATCGGAAATTCACCTTTGGTGTGACACCCGAGTCTCCAATGGTCAGCATCAGCTGTTAAATAATGCTCTAACTAACATACACCCCTTAAAATAACCTCTAAGGCACAATAACTCATAGAATACATTTGGGTTGCATGACTAGGCTTATAAAAGCCCCAGTGGTCATTAATCTAGTATATACCTATGAACCCATGTAATACAAAACATAAATTCTTAAATATTTTTAACTTGATAATAAGAATCTTACCTCTTAGTGTACTAACAGAATTCATGTGGAAAAATATATATGTATAATTTAACATTTTTCCAGGATGATACTTGCAGGAAACTTTATGAACAAATTAAAAAGGTGATTTTTTTGCCAGCTTCTATAAAGATGCCTGTGGAACATTTTGACCTTTTTTTATTTAAGAAGTACTTAAAAAGTCAGGATATTTCAGAAGAACAAAGAACTGTAACTTAATCTAACTCTCTTTGCTTGGAGTCACCTGCTGTTTTTTTTTTTTTTTAATTCAGAACAAATTCAGATTGACATTTATTGATCAAAGGATTAAAGCAGCTCTACTCTAAATGAACAGCAGTGTTTTTTTTCCCTAAATTAATTGGCAATAAGACCTTTCAAGACAGCATTTAATTCACCAATGTGTGTTGGGGCAGACAGAAAGAGCAAGCTCTCAACTGAAATGCAAAGAACAGCTGAGATCAGACAGCCTTTTCTCTTAGATGTTACATGAGCAGTGTTACAAAGTAATAAAGACCGCCTCTTTTTGCTGTCAGTAGTGTAGTTACTTAATTGTAATGCATGTCTGAAAGCTTAGCAGGGCTGGGATATTTTGCTTCCAGATGGAGTCCTGCAGTTTGTCAAGTCTCTTTGGTTCCAGGGCTGGAAACTGCATCAGTCTGTTCAAAGTGCTCATTTACTTTGAAGCAGGACAAACTACATGGCAGTACACTAGGACATATTAACTTTAATGTGTGCTTTTATTGTGATTTTTCTTTGCCTTAATTTTTCTGAAAATGTTCACTGTTCAGTTTTTGAGTCACCATTTATTTTAATATGGCTCTTGAAACTGATTTATAATGTTAATATTAAACCCAGAAATTGGCTGCCACGGTATCTGGCATTTGTATTAATCCATGCAACAAAATTGTCATAGAAAAAGAGTGGAGTGAAGGGCATCGTTCACAGTTCTCTGCTGTTCCCATATTGATTTAATCTATAATTTAACGACATCCCATATTGATTTAATCTATAATTTAACGACATCCCATATTGATTTAATCTATAATTTAATGACACTGAAAGTATTTTATGCAGGTCATACATTTTTGGCAGTTGAGTACACTTCTTAGAGGTTAAATGAAGGCATCAGCTCAGTTTTGCCCATTTGTTGCCACTTTTCCTTCAAGTCCACCACTAAGCAGTGGATTTCTCCTACACAATGTAGAAAACATGAAGAGGGAGGTACAGAGTCTAAGACAGAATTTACCAGTTATCTTTTTCAGTCAGGCAATAAAATACTCTTACCTTCACCCCCCCCCCCCCCAACAATCTTGCAGATGATAACTGCATCCTCTCTTCTGCTGTAAAATAGACTTTTCATCTGGAAGAGGCATTGAAAGATGCCGTGGGACATACATATTTTTATGTCTACATCTAATATAATTAGCGACACCCCCAAAGTTCCACTGTGGCTTCCACAGTCAATCAGCAGTGTGGCACACTGATTTCAAAAGAAAAACCTAAACATCTCAGCTAAGTCATTAGTGATCCTGAGACAAACCTGAAAATGTTTTTTGAGCAGATCAAGTGAGTGATATGTATATGTACCAATAGGCTACCACTGCTGGCAAAACATACAGAAGGCAAAGAAGATATATGGGGTTGGGTGCCCAACATCATTTTGATGTTATACAGTATGAATAAGTGAAAACATGCACCACATGTGGTTGCTAAGTCATTGCACAATGAAATCATGTGTCTTTCAGCAATAGAGTCTTTGTCTGCTAAAACAGAATTTCTTAACTTATATACTTTGTATTCGATACAGTTCAGTAGTGATTTTCACAGCTTACTAAATGCAAATAAAATACATTATACTTAACAATGTCATGTAGTGTACACCCTGGCTGTAGGTGATTGCTGCTTTTGAAGTTAAACCCTGACCCCATGTACAAAAATGGGAAAAGGGGGTTGTGGATGGATGTAGATGATTACATGGATGTTCTACAGTCACTTAAGCCCCAGCTGCTCAAATTCCAGTAACTCGCAGCCAGGGACTCGAATGGCTGTGACATCGTCTGATCAGTTGATTGCACTTGAACCTTAATATGAGTTCAGTGCCACAGCTGCCATACCATCTGCTCACATCCTAGGAGACTAATGGAAGCAGGTGTTTGCTACAGACCAGGTAAGTGGGGAAGGGGCACTTGTAGGGTACTCTGGGGTTTAGGGAGGGAGAGATATGGAATTTAGGGTTAGGGTGAGGGGGTTTAGGTCTAGTGAGTGATCATGGATGTGATGGAGAAGGGGACTTCAGGTTTAAGGAGTAATAGGGACTTTCATTGGTAAGATCGGATCATAAATTGGTTTTCTTTGAAATAAGTTTAATGGTAGAACCCCCATCAAATCCTAAAATCCTAAAGAATTTTTTCAAGACAAATTACCTTTTATTAAGAGATAGCACCGGTAATTTTAAAGCTCCCTCTAACCCCCCAAAACACAGAGGCTTATCCAGAAGTATACATGAACGCCCTGTACAACCACTTAAATAACTGCATAAAATGGTAGTACTTGACTGAACTTAACCCAGGTGTAGCCAGAAAAACAAGCCTCCCTGGCAGACCCCTGGCATAAATAGGCTGTATAATAGAAGGAAGAAATGCCTGTCTAGACATAAGAGGGAGGGTGCACAACAAAAAATCCCTCATTAGTCTCAACAGGCAAATCAGGGAACAAGTCAAGTCTTCAAAAGCTAAATGCAAGACTAAAATAGCCTCCCAAGTAAAGGAGAGACACATTTTTAGTTATGTCTAAAATCTTAAGGGAAACACTCAATAATGTGCTGAGCTGGCTGTAGATGGTACTACCTATACTCAACCAGAAGGAATAGCAGACCTCAGATTTCACACCTTTATCACCTCCAGTCATGCCCCATGAAATACCTCTTACCATTCCTTTGCATGTTATCACAAAGAACTGGTTGTCACTGCACTCTCCAAAACTAGAAACATGGTATCAAGGAGCCCTGATGGAATCCCAGGATTCCGATTAAATAATTTGAAACATGAACTAGCAGACCCAGTCAGATCTCTGTTTAACCGCAGTCTCCAGACAGGCTTTGTCCCAGTAGAGTTGAGGACAGCAACACTCATTCCTCTGCACAAGGGGGACCATTGATGGACCCAGGAAAGTATTGACACATAAGTCTGACTAGCCTCATATGCCAGGCTATGGAAAGGATAATCATAGACCTGATTAACAATGACATAGGAAATTTCCAGACTCTATACATGACCCAGTTTGGCCTCATGAGGGACAGGGTCTTCCTACTGAGTGTGCTGGACCTCTTTGAGAAGGTCGCTAAGGCCATAGATGAGGGCAAGTCAGTGAATACACCTGCCTTGACCTGACCAAGGCATTTGACACAATACCCCATTCACATATTATAGATAAACTCACAAAATGAGGCATACATCTCTACATTACCAGATGGATAGCCAAATGGCTCACAGATAGTAGCCATATTATTAGAGCTGGGGAATCAACATCCAGTAAGAGGCCAGTCACCAGTGCAGTAACACAAGGCTCAGTGCTAGGTGCCCTGTTTGGGATATAATTCTCAGATGTCAGTGCAAATTTAGGTGGAATTTGGCTGACCAAGTTTGCTGATGCCTGCAAATTGAGGTTAATCACTGATCCACAGACAATGTTGATATCCTACAGAATCATCTGATAGACACTACTGGCTGGTGTCAGAGCCATGGCCTCAAACTAAATGCAAAGAAGTGCAGCACTGATTCAGTGATATGTCCTGTATTCTGGCATTTGTTTTGTATTGTTCAAACATATACTAATTGAAGGGGGTCTCAACCTATGTTAGTTCATATGCTTGGTAAGATAGTGAGGAATGGATTGCTACAGTTTTGGAGCAAGTGCAGAGAAAGTAGACTTACAGCTATGTAGTTTAGTTTGAGGGGGTTTTATATAGTAGGGCCTATTGCACCTTGGCTTGTGAGGTTGTAATTTAGGATAGTAGTGATAAGATTTAGTGCAACTGGACAAGGGGCATACTTGTGGAATAATTTAAATAGTTGGGAGCCCAGAAGTAGGTTTCATCTGGCTTGTACTAGGAGGCACTTTGCATTGTTAAAGTAAGGCAATGATGTTCAAGGTGAAGAGAATTGTTGATGAAGCAGCATGTCTTATTTGATAAGGTCAAATTTAAATATTGTACTTTTACTGATGTTTTTGTTAGCAGAGGTGACAAGCAAGGATAAGCCATACTGAAGATGTATCAGCAGGACACAATTTGTGATGGATGCCCTAGCAATTGATGGAAGGAACTGAGATCTTTTCTGAGGCCAGCAAAGGAAGTAACTGATTTTAGATGTAAAATTTTAAATGACAAGCTATCTGAATGAAGTGATGGCATTGATAACGTTGTTGTGCTGGTCAAAAAACTTGAAAGACATGGAAACTTTAGAAAATCTTTTTTTTAGCACCAAACAGCATGTGGGGGGGGGGGAGGTTAAAGAGGAGCTTTTTAAAGGTGAGATAATGATTTCGGTCCAGACTGTCAGTTTGCAGTTGGGTTTGGATTACCTGCTGTGCTGGGTATATCTGTAGGTAACCATTCATTGGCATAAAAAAGGAGTTTCAACTAGAAGAGCTAGGGGTGATGTATTTATAAAACTGGAAATGAGACTTGGGGCATGCATCGATCCCTGTGGTTCATCTGAATGATCGTTGGTGGTACATTATAGGGAGGAGCTACTCTTGACAGTAAAGGCTCCATTAGTTAGGAAGTCTTTGAACCACTATGCTACTTCATTGCTGACATCAATGTCCAGTAGTTGGGCTAATGATACTCAGTGGTCCACCATGTCAAAAGGCTTGGGTCAGGTGAATGGAAATGGCTCTAATACGATTTCCTTTATCTATGCTGGTGAGTATGTCATCGATTAGAATTCAGAGTGCAGTCAAGGTACTCCTTCCTGCCTAGAAGCTGTGTTGTCTGTTGGAGAGGAAATTATAATTTTTTTTTTCAGATTTGTGGTAAGTTGGTTACAGATTCGTTTTTCAAGTACTTACTGAGGTTAGGAAGTATAGAGATGAACCAACAGTGGTTAGTGGTGAAGGGTGTTGGATCTTTGGGAACAGTTCTGATGAAAGCTGACTCAAAGATTATGGGTATAGTGTTAGCTGTGAGGCTAATGTTAAAGATATGTTTTAGGGAAGGGGTGGTAATGTGGTTTCTCTTATAATGATGAAGAAACAAATGGCAGAAGTTGTCTGGTCATGAGGGAGAGTCAAGTGGGATTTGTTTAGGTAACAGTACAACTTGCTCGGTAGTGATTTTAATAAGTAGAATGTGGTAAGGAACACATCCTAGTAGTATGTTTCCTAGGGTCTATATCATATGAACGAATTGCACAAATTGCAAATGTTCATCATATCGAACGTACTGAACCTCAAAGTGCTTTTTCTGAGATAGCGGTACAGTGAAGAATGGGATATTTGCCCTTTCCTCACTATAGTGCAATCTTGGAGTTGGAATATATATTTGGTGGAGGGTGTGGGGAGTGCAGCCCCCCACAATAGGAAATTCGAGGTCCAGTACATTCGATATTATGAGCATTCGCAATTTGTGCAATTCACTCATATGATATAAACCCTGTTTCCTAGCATCCTTTAATATCTGCTGCACACCATAAGAAAAAAAGTGCTTAAATGGGATCAAAATTCTATCATCCCAAAAGGCTGGGATATTAAACACTGGTGTGGATTAAGGATCTCTTGTCCTATGTGAGAATTCCACTCTGTGAGGAAGTTTTAGGTAATTGCCTTGATTTGATACATAAGACAAGAGAACCAATGTTATCTTGGCTAACAGGGAACTACCAGAAATACCTTTGGCAAGTTCTTCTTCATTGTTAGACGGGCTTTGGATATCAGAGGAAAATGTAGACAGCATTCCCATCAATAGGAATGAAAATTCATCCATTTTTCAAGCCTTTTTGCCATGAGTCCAGGAAGAAAACTAGTTTAGTTGTATGTTGAGAAAGGAGGCAAAGAAGTCTACCTAGAGAATTCCCAATAGATAGGCAATGTCCTAGAAGACCTCTTGGTGTAGTATTCACTCATGAAGGTCTGTCCTGCTCAAAGTGTCAGCAATTGTATTTTTCTATGAAAGAATGTATGTTTCCTGCAGAGTAAGGTTGTTCTGTATTGCCAGTTCCCAGACAACCATGGGTAATCTACAGAAGGGGTAAGACTGCATTCCCCTTGTTTTTTTATATGCTACATCATTATGGTGCTGCCTGTTATCATTGACAAGGGGGCATGGATCCACAGCAGACTTAAGGCTTTGATAGTTTTTATTAGGACCATCTTCTTCTTGAGGTTTATATGCTTGTTCCTGAAATGAGGCTCCCATATGTCCTGAATCATGATACTTTGGAACACTGCTCTTCATGTGAAGTCTGAAGCATCTGCCATAGCTGACTGAACAGGAAGAGGGTGAGAAGGTGGGAAGTCTGGATTTAGGAAGACCTTACTGGCCTACCACAGGAGTTCCTTCTTGATGAAACTGCACATCTCTGTAAGATGTGAAGATGCTGGATCCAAAGAGATTTCAGGTACTACTGAATTTAAACAAGATTTTCTTTTTCAGATTTAGCTTGACCCCCCCCCCCCAAACTGCTGAAAAAATTTATGGTGAACCGAAGAAAGGCTATGTGTTTTGGACTGATGTAGATGAGATGAGATGAGATGAGGCAATTGTCCAAATATGGAAAAAATTGTATTCTCCAAAAGTCTGCAAAAGGCTATCATTAGGGCCAAGTATTTTGTGAAAACTCTTGGAGATGTGGTAAGACCAAAAGACAAAGATGCAAACTGAAAGTGCTATCTCAAGACAAAGAATCTTGGGATATATCAGGGCATTTAGTAGACAGGAATGTACAAGCAGGCATCTTTTAGGTCCATGGTTACTAGAAAGGGCTTGAGAAACAAAGAGTTTGTAAAGTGAACATTCTGAATTTTGGAACCCAAAGAAAAATGCTTAGTTTAAAATGTCCAAAATTGACCTTTCTGTGATGCAAAAATATTCTGAAATAAGAACATTTACCCTTTTGAGATGGTGGCTCTGGTTCTATTGCTCCCTGAGACAGCAAATCCACCAGAACTTGAGGAACAAATGGATTTCATTTTTTGGTGGATGAGGAATATCTGATCAAGGTAAAAGAGATTGCCAATGATGTCTATGACCATCCTTGATTATTTTAGACCCAAGCATCTGAAGTTATCTTTTTCCAGAAATAATAGCAGCAGAAGGGATTGTCTGTAATTTGTAAATAATGGCCTGGTGAAGAGGAGGAGGAGGAGGAAGGTGGAGGATGCATAGGGAGTCACTGGGCTTTCTTTGGAAAGGAGGGCCCTTCAAATCCATCTCTTTTCCTTTTTGAATCTCCCTGCTACTTCTTCTTATATCGCTGTCCAGCTGGCTTTTCTTAACAAGCTTTACAGCTCTTTCAGAAAAAAGAACAAGAAGAAGATGGAAATTACTGATATCTAGTAACAGAAGCAAAATGTTGTTTGACTGTTTGTAGCAGCTTAACCCTTTCTTCCAGTTCAATACTTCTGCTGAAGAATTGCCAAACCAATGGTCTCTATCAAGAGGGACATTAAGCAACTGGTCTTTAACATCACCATGGAAATTCTGTAATCTTATCCATGCATCTCTGTGGATTACAGTGCCAGTAGCAGCAGAACTAGATACATCATCTACTGTCTCTTAATCATACTTAATAGTCTGTTTAGTGACTCGTGAAGCAGAGTTTAACATTTCTACAAGGGAAGATTTAGTGTCAGAGTTAGGAAGTAAAGTTAAGGTTTGCTGCATATTAGCAAAATAGATAAAAGATGCCTGGACATGTGAGTCTAGCAATTAATACTTCAAAGAACCAGAATGGAGGATGTATAGACCTTCTTTCCAAATCTATCAAAGGAATGACTACTTTTATTATTTGGGACAGTGTTAAAAGTAGAAAAGGCCTTAGAACTCTAAGTCCATCCATAGCAATAATTTCAGGGTCAGTAACAGGGTTTCTATAAAGGAATTAATGTGTGTTAAGAAACCTGCAAAATATGTCAGGTTTTTTATGAGTAGGGTGTTGGGAATGAGGGGGGACATATAGATAGAAGCAAATACACTGTCCAATGCTCATAAAACTAGGAGAATGGCTACTGGTTTAGGAGAATCCACACCCAATAATCCATGGTATATTTTCTGAAATTCTGACACTTGTCTATTCTCATATTTAAGATATATCTTCATTTTAAAAACCCTAGCCCCAAAAGACGTTTCTTCATGAAGGGGCTAAGGAGAGGGTATCTTTTGATTTAGACTTATAAACAGTAATGAGAATAGTTGGGAAAAATAGTTCAAGCCTTCTAGATTTGATTCACAAAGAACTCCATCTCAGTAAGAGAAGAAACTGGAAGGAAAGGTTGAAGAGACTGAATTGCCTTAAACAAGACTTGGAAAAAGTACACTAGTCTGCTTGAGACATTTTCTGGATTGAAGGATGTAACAAATTTTTTGTCTTTTAAGTCTTCCTTTTAGGTCTTAGGGCATCCCAAAGGTCCCATAACATCCTCCCTCACCAATACCTGATTAATACTTCCCTCATCCTCAAAGATTATGCTTTTAGCTTCTCCCTTCTTTACCAAAGTCTGACATATGGTCTGAATAGACATGCTTAAATCCTGGCCTACAGTGGCTTCCTGAGGGGACACTTTCTACAGTGACCAGGATAAATGGCGTTAGCAGAGACATCAGACCCAGAAAGCATAACAGTGGGTAAAGCCATGTATTCCTTGGACACCACTTTCAACACCTTTTTCTTTTCTTCAGAGGGGGATCAGCCAAGTGAGATTAATTTGCTATGATCTTGCATGCCAAATGTTTAAGGCGTTTATTCTCTTGAAATAATTTTGGAGATTTTTTGCCTATTCATTAAAATTTGGAGAATAAAATAAAGGTAAATCCAACAGGGCCTAATATTGTATTGAGCCCCTAAAAAACACATAAGAGGAACAGATGACCTTGTAGAGAATCTGTCCCTCATGCAAATATGTATCCGTATCAGACATAAGAAAATTTGAGTACACTTTTCTTCAGTCAAAGGAAAGATCCCCAGCAAGGATACTTATCTAGCCAGTTTTGTAACCGAAGCCAAACAATGATCTCATGATATTGATCTGAAGTGATGCATGGTTAAGCATACTAAACAGCAAGAAAGGTCTAGGTTTTTTATATTCCTATGTCTCTCTTATTCCAGCAAGTACTTTCATACTAATGGCAGACGTGTGGGGTGTGAAGAAGAAGCCCAAAGCTTTGTAGATTGACTAGAAGTCCAGTCCTTGGCAGGATGCATGTCATAAAATTACAGTTACTGTAACAGTGATCTTATTCAGAACATATTTTATTTTAAGGATAGTTATGTAACATATGTTCTTCAGGAAAATGATGCAAAAGTAGCTATGATGTATAATCCTGTGCTATATTTTAACCAATAATGAGTAACTGTTGGGGATGAACATTTTTTAATTAAATAATAAGGAAGAGAGGTTATAACACAGATATCCACAGGTGTTCTAAGACCTAAGACCAAATGGCAGTTTACTTACAGACCACATATATGACTTAAAAGCTGTCTAATCCACAGTCTTATTTACCTTAATGGTTTTATTTTCATTTTTTACAATAAAGTTTAAGCTAATAGTACAGGTAAGAGAATCATACACTTCACATTGTGTTATAGCATAAAGTAGTTCCTCTGCAACTGCACATCATTTAAATCAATAATGTGTCTATCTAAATTTCTAACATGATCCCAGGTATTCAATCAACTCCATGTAGGCTTCGTGCGAAGCTTGCATGGAGTTTACATGTTAGATCGATGAGCAGCAGTGCTAATCACATATTCACGCTGCTCCTCACGCTTAAACGTATACAGACACAGCTTCACGGCTGACAACAGTGTTGCCAGCCAGGAAACTGTGCAGAGCAGAATGAGCACAGAAAGAAGATGCATTCAAGTTTACTTGCAGGCAAAGTTGTTCAATGAGATTGCATGGACAGCCACAATGACTTCCAAGGGTGAAAATACCGCAATACCATCAGTTATAACATATTAAAAGTCTACCCAGTGCAAAGTACACTAAAAATTTAATTGAAGAATTAAATAATGGAGTGGAAAGGATAAATAAGAACAGATACAAGGAAATGTACATTGGCCAGGAAAACTGTGATGATAAATATGGGCACAGACATGAATGATAGAAATGAATAAAGAGGAAGAGGGCATAGTAAATTAAATATGGGAATGTCTACAAAATAGAATATGTCAATGTACGTACACTTCCAGCAGAAGTCAGTAGCATGACATTAAACATATATGTAGCTAGCACACTGCGTACTGCTGTTTATATCTCCTGAGCAAGTATATTATGATATAAACCACACATTATAGATTCATAGGTTCATAGGTGTTTACTAGGCTAATGGCCCCAAGGGCCTTTTTAAGCCTAGCCATGCATCACAAATTTCTAACAAGTTTTAATACCTTTGATAACTGTAAGCATGGGCCTGGGAGATGAACCGTGTACAGGTTACCAGTTTGCATCAAAGACGTAGGTGCCAAACCAGAGATGAATTTCTGGTTCCCCATCCAATTGTCCAAGCTGCAGTTGAATTGGATTAAGGAGGAACTCTGCTTCACATGGATGGGGAGCCTGTTCCATAGATGGGGTAGTCTCTAGGATACATACCTATCTCTCCAACAGGTGCAATTTATATCACAGGCAAGGTTTAAGTCTTTAGAGTGGGTAATTCTGGTACAGTTTGTTTTGTGTATATGCAGGAGGTCCATCAGAGTGGGGTCTGACAATGCCCTGTACACCAGGCATAGATCTCCCCTCAAAATCCTATAGGAGACATAATACAGGGATAGGGCCTTGAGGTGGTCTGCACAGGAAATATTACTTATGTTCTGTATTATTTTAGTGAGGAACCTCTGTGGACATTCCAGCTGTTGGATATGCCTGGTTAGGTACATATCAAAGGGGCATTGTACTCAATGATAGGTTTGATGAATGCTGAATATAGTGGAACAATGACTTCCTTGGAATTAGATGCCATACCTTTGTTTATAAGTTGCGCAACATAGAATAATTTCCTCACCACTGTAGACATGTGATGATCAAAGGCTAGATTACTATCTATGTATGTCCCTAAGTCCCTGACTACTGGGTCAACTCTAAGGGGTGTGTTGTCAATATGAAAGTTACCAGGGATGGATGACTTCCCAAAGAATACTAGTATACATTTCTTGGCATTTACTTTTAGTCCATGACTCTGACACCAGTTGGTTGTCTGTGTTAGCACCTCCTGGAGAACATTTGTATCAATGTGAGATTCAATGACAGCTCCTAATTTGCAATCATCTGCAAATTTAGTCAGCCAGAGACCACTGACATTGGCCTTGACTTCTGAGAAGGAAATGCCAAAAAGGTGCAGTCCAAGAACTGATCCCTGAGGGACTCCACTTGTGAATGGCCTCTTTGTAGAGGTGGAGTCTCCAATTCTAACTTCCTGGGTCCTGTCTGTGAGCCAGTTGATATACAGGTTTGTACCTAACCTGTTGAGTTTGTCAACAATGCCTGAGTGGAGTATTGTGTTAAATGCCTTGGCCAGGTCAAGGTAGGCAGAGTGAACGAGTTTGCCCTCATCCATTGCTTTGGTGACCTTCTCAAAGAAGTCCACCAGGTTGAGTAGGCATGATCTGCCTTTGACAAAACCAAACTGGGTTGGGTCCAGTGTCTGGAGGTTTACTAAATCTCTGTTGATCATCTCCATGATAATTCTTTCCCTGGCTTTACATATAGGGCTAGTGAAACTTATGGGTCTGTCCTTTCCAAGGTCTGTAGATGGCCCACCTTTGTGCAGAGGGAAGACTGTTGCCTTTTTCCATTGATGAAGCATGAAGCTTGTTTGGAGGCTACAGTTAAATAGTAATTCTAGAGGCCCTGATAGGTCATGTTTCATGCTATTTAGAAGGCATCCTGGGATATTGTCTGGGCCCATTGATGCAGTGTTCTTGGTCTTAGAGACAGCATTAAGGACCTGTTCCCTAGTGATAGTAGGGTAAGTTATATGTGATGACATTTCCTGAGGAAAGTTTGAGGTGAAGAGAGGAGTAAAGTTAGCGATGAATTTATCAGCCAGGAGGTTTGCTATATCTTCTGGCTCAGTATAGGTGGCCCCATTTACAATGAGCTCTGCACATAATTGTGTATTGCTTTTGAGGTTGCCAACATAGCTAAAGAATGCTTTGTGGTTGCCCTTGGCCTGGGAGGCCAAACTTACCTCAATTTTGGCTTTAGTAGACTTTATTTGTCCTCTGAGTTGTTTGTTTAGTTTAATGAGAGGGCTTTTATCCTGCTGGGTGCTGCACCTACGAATTTTTGTCATGATTTCCTTCCTCCTGTTATACATCTGACTGATTTTGTGATTCCACCAGGGTGGCTTTATTTTTGAGTTAGTTCTGTACTTCTTCCTGGTGGGTACAGCTGCCTCTATACAGCTATTAACATGCATGTACAGGGTTTCTGTGCACAGTTCTGCACATACAGAAGTGTTCTCAGGGTTTATAGGGTCTTGAAATTTTGCCAGGTTGTCACTTAATAGCAGGAGGTTAGCCTTAGAATACTTCCTGAATATTCCCCATTTAGCTGGGGGTTCAGGTTTTATTTTTACTTCAAAGGAGACCATTTTGTGGTCTGACCTTACCAGGGAAGGCATTACAGTAGGGGGTGTGCAGCACTCTTCCATGTTAGTGAGGACCAGATCCAGTATGGGTGCACCCCTGGTTGGTGTATTGACTATCTGGTCCAGGGAGTTTGTGTTTACAAAATCCAGGAATCTCTGTGCATGTAAGTCTGATATTGTACAGGATTCCGAATTAATAGTGGGGTAATTGAAGTTACCCATGAATATGGTATTGGGTAGGGTGGTTAGTGTTTCTGTCATAGAGGGGGACCTAGAGCTTGCAACAAAGTGGTATTGGATATTACCTATGGTGATTTGAACATGGAGCAGCTCAAGTGCATTGTCCTGTTTGATCATCCTTGAAGTATATTTATTTTTGATGTAAACAGAGACACCTCCACCTTTAGTCCCTGCCTGTGAAGTAGCTGGTGAAAATGTGTGGAAGGTATTATAACCCTGTACTGTTGGTGTGTATTATAGTATATATGTGATAGTCACACAAGGTTACATGTCAATAGAAGTGGATGGTTGTGATATAAACATCACTGGCATGTTCACCAGATAGGACATTTATCAAGGATGGTATATAAATTAGTGGTATGTGTATACTTTGAAGATCTGCAAAATGACTTGCTTGAATATGACTGACATGTCACCATAACAACAAACTCCTGGACAAATGTAGACAGAAACAGACACAATCATGGACACTTTTACAATATTACCACCATTAATTTGCAGCATTGACAGAATATGTGAGTGTAACTTATTGCACATGTTCTCCAGGAACAGATTTGTACAACTATGATTGTCAGTATTCTGTAAGTGGAGTTCATCACCCCTTCCTCAACAGTGACCAATTTTTGGAGTATTTAAGGGGACGTTGTTAAAAGTGGAGTTGACATCAGGGTCAGTCATGACCAGCTGATAGGTCTGCATGAAACACAAGCCACAATCACTGTCTGCAAGAAATAAACCCATACCATCACTGTCATCACTAAGCTGTGAACCCATACCATCCCTGTCATCGCTGAGCTGTGAACCCATACGATCACTGTCACCACTGAGCTGTGAACCCATACCATCCCTGTCATCGCTGAGCTGTGAACCCATACCATCCCTGTCATCGCTGAGCTGTGAACCCATACCATCCCTGTCATCGCTGAGCTGTGAACCCATACCATCCCTGTCATCGCTGAGCTGTGAACCCATACCATCACTGTCATCACTAAGCTGTGAACCCATACCATCCCTGTCATCGCTGAGCTGTGAACCCATACCATCCCTGTCATCGCTGAGCTGTGAACCCATACCATCACTGTCATCACTAAGCTGTGAACCCATACCATCACTGTCATCACTAAGCTGTGAACCCATACCATCCCTGTCATCGCTGAGCTGTGAACCCATACCATCACTGTCATCACTAAGCTGTGAACCCATACCATCCCTGTCATCGCTGAGCTGTGAACCCATACCATCACTGTCATCACTAAGCTGTGAACCCATACCATCACTGTCATCACTAAGCTGTGAACCCATACCATCACTGTCATCACTGAGCTGTGAACCCATACCATCACTGTCATCACTGAGCTGTGAGCCCATACTATCCCTGTCATCACTGAGCTGTGAACCCATACCATCACTGTCATCACTGAGCTGTGAACCCATACCATCACTGTCATCACTGAGCTGTGAACCCATACCATCACTGTCATCACTGAGCTGTGAACCCATACCATCCCTGTCATCACTGAGCTGTGAACCCATACCATCACTGTCATCACTGAGCTGTGAACCCATACCATCCCTGTCATCGCTGAGCTGTGAACCCATACCATCACTGTCATCACTAAGCTGTGAACCCATACCATCACTGTCATCAACCATCCCTGTCATCGCTGAGCTGTGAACCCATACCATCACTGTCATCACTAAGCTGTGAACCCATACCATCACTGTCATCACTGGGCTGTGAACCCATACCATCACTGTCATCACTGAGCTGTGAACCCATACCATCCCTGTCATCACTGAGCTGTGAACCCATACCATCCCTGTCATCACTGAGCTGTGAACCCATACCATCACTGTCATCACTGAGCTGTGAACCCATACCATCACTGAGCTGTGAACCCATACCATCCCTGTCATCGCTGAGCTGTGAACCCATACCATCACTGAGCTGTGAACCCATACCATCACTGTCATCACTGGGCTGTGAACCCATACCATCACTGTCATCACTGAGCTGTGAACCCATACCATCACTGTCATCACTGAGCTGTGAACCCATACCATCACTGAGCTGTGAACCCATACCATAACCCATAACATCCCTGTCATCACTGAGCTGTGAACCCATACCATCACTGTCACCACTGAGCTGTGAACCCATACCATCACTGTCATCACTGAGCTGTGAACCCATACCATCCCTGTCATCACTGAGCTGTGAACCCATACCATCCCTGTCATCACTGAGCTGTGAACCCATACCATCACTGTCATCACTGAGCTATCAACCCATACCATCCCTGTCATCACTGAGCTGTGAACCCATACCATCACTGTCATCACTGAGCTGTGTATTTACTGGGTGTAACACATAAAGACATATCACACAAGCATCTACTAGAACACCTTAAACAAAAGTCTGCACTGTCAAATTCTAATGTGCATACATCCCAAATAATAGTCTGTATGGCCTACCAGATCTGTAGGAGCTCACAGTGCCAAATGTGATGCACTTGACTAAAGCATCCCTGGCTGATGTAGGTACTGGTCATATGTACAACAATACATACAAAAAACACAGTACTATGAATAGATTCCCTACACACAGCTGGGTATTCCATGCATCTAACATGTAACACCAATGGATATTGTCCGAAGCATCTGCAGTTAATGCGTGAATTAAGAAGTGATCTGTTATAATTAATGGTATACCAGTATGTGAGAATAATGGCAATGCATCAGCTATGACCATGTGCTGAGAAAGTACAACAGTGCAAAGTCAAGTGTCAATGACTGAAGAAGCTGTCACTGTAATATTGTACACACACCAAACTATACATAGAGCATCCTCTTTAAGCACATGGCAATCCTCAAGACATGTGCTACATGATCACTGTCCCCCTGAGACTGCCAGTCAAAATGTTATACTGCCATGAAATCCTGACATATATCCATACGTGTACATGCAAACCATCAAGTGGTAATACTGATATGATGTAGTGGTATTTCCGTGACACAGTACAGTCACGCTATAGCTATACCTAGGCTTCAACTGCACTTCATAGGCTCATAGGAGAGTACTAGGCTAATAGGCAAAGAGAGCATACAAGCCTAGCCAGATTTACCCAAGTTTAACAATTTTCAATAGCTAAGTGAACAAATTTCACAAAGCAATGAGTCTATGCTATGGTATCTAATACAACTGCCTCTGCCCATGAGGGACATGAGAGCCACCCCAGGAGTAAATTTACGATTACACATCCATTGATCTAGGTTGTGCTTGAAGAGTGTCATGGAAGGGCTTTGCTTTACATGAATAGTAATTTTGTTAAAGAAAAGTGTAGTGTCTGAGAGCCATATCTATCCCTCCAACATGATTTTATTGATGACAAAGGCTAAGTTACTATCCCTAGAATGAGTGACCCTCATGCAGTTTGATTTACGAATGTGTAACATTTCCATCAGGGCCTGATCAAACACCTCCCTGTAGGCCAGACACAGACTGCCCCTTAGCAGTCTGTAGGAGACAGTATACAGTGATAGGACTTTCAATCTTTCTGCTTAGAACTTGTTTTTTATCAGCTGTATCTTCTTGGGGAGAAAAACTCTTGGTTTGTTCCAGCTGTTACAGATGTCTGGTTTGGTACAAGCAAAAGGGTGCATTGTACTCGATTACTGGTGTGATGATGGCTGAGTACAATGGAATTATAACATCCTTTGATTTGGATGTCATGTCCTTATGTATGAGTTGTGCCACATAGATGAACTCACTCACCACTGTGGACACAGGGTGGTTAAAGTTCAGATTAATATCAACCTGAGTACACAGATCACATACCACTGTGTGTCTCTACTCTTGAGGGGGGGGGTTGTCTATATTGTAATTAGGTGGAGTATTTTCTTTCCAAAAGGGAATAATTATGTTTTTTTTTTTGCATTTAGTTTCTCTTTATGGCTTTGGCAACAATCATTTGCCTGTATTAATCCCTTCTGCAGCACATCAGTATCATTTATAGATTTCATGATTGTTCCCAATTTGCAGTCATCCACAAACTCGGTCAGAGAAAGACTGTCTACATTTGCATTGACTTCTCAGAAATAAATACTGAATAGGAAAGGGCCTAATATAGAAACCCGTGGTATGCCCCTGGTAACTGGCCTCTTGCTAGAGGTGAATTCATCCACTTTAACTGTAAGTGTCCTGTCAGTGAGCCATTTGGCTACCTACCTGGTGATCCACAGCTTTATGTCCAGTTGAGAGAGTTTCTCTATAATACCTGAGTTGGGAATTGTGTCAAATGCCTTGGCCAGGTCATGTTAAGCAGGATATTAAGTCTTTCCCTCATCCATGGCCTTGGTGGCCTTTTCAAAGAAGTCAACGAGATTTAACAGACATACCCTTAACAAACTTGAACTGGTTGGTTCAGTACAGTCAGGAGATTACCTCTGTCCTTGTTGATAAAGTCCCTGATGATTATTCATGTCTTTACTGATGAGGCTATTTAGGCTCACGTGTCTATAATTCCCCGGGTATGTTGCTGCTCCCCCCATCCATTCAGATGAATGAATGTTGATGTCCACCATTCTGCCAGAACATTGCCTGCCTGGATCCAAATGAGTCTGCTATGTCAGGTCCGAAGTTATTTAAAAGGCAACCAAGGATGTTGTCAGGGTTCATTGGTGCCATGTTTTTAGCCTTAGAGAGGGCAGAGATGACATGCTCTCTTGAGATAATAGGCTGAGAAATGTTGGCAGGTATACGTGGGTGATGACTGGTAGGGACAGAGAGTTGAATTTTGATCCAAATCTATCAGCTAGAAGGTTGTCTATTTCCTGTAGTTAAGTATGGGTGATGCCATCCACAACCAGCTCATAGCACATAGCTGGATATTCCACTTAAGATTTCAGATGTAGTTACAAAACACTTTGTGACATCACCCCCAAATACAAATCTGGGTATGAATCACATGTAACGCAGTGTAACTATTACCACAGTTGTACAACTCAACCTATTTCATGTCATTACATCATAATTGTGCATCATGTGCCTATAGGTTTAACTGTGTAAATGTGTGGGTGAGGGCCCTGACATCATATACTGACACATTATAACTGAAGTGGATGTGGTTCATGCAGAACAGTTAATGATACAAATGTTGATAGTCTCACAATGCTTCAGTGGAACACCTGAATAATCATTGCAAATATCAACACAGTTGTGCATACAATGAATTCCCCAAGATTGCAACTGAATCCCAACATGTCATATGTTTGTGTATACATACATATATATAATAGCATTACAATGAGGATGAACCCAGGCATATGTGCCCATGTAATCAGTATGAAGTAATTTTGATATATGTCAGATATCATTTCCAGATGCGAGTTACACACATGCACATGCGTACCATACTGCAACCTCTCACTGATGGTTGAATGAGAACTGTGTAGAAAGTTGATATACTCCACTACAAGAATACATGCCTTAGTAAGGCAACAATATACTTAGCATCATCCCATATCAACAATCTTCAAGAGGCATATTACTACAGCTGTTATGGAAGAAACATGTAACCAAATGGCAGCAGTGGGCATCAATACAGTAGCTCAGATCAAAGATTGGAATATACTGTTGTACAGCTACAGAACATTCACACCTCAGCATAGCACATTTGAGGACAACAAATTTGATATGTGCAATCTTCAGAAGGCCATTACTAGGCTAACAGTCAAGAGCACATAAAATCCTAACTATTATTATAATATTTAAACCAAAATCACTGTGTCTATGTGATGGAAGATAGTAGGTGTGTGTATGTGTGTATGTGTTTGATTTTATTGCAGACTACCTCTGCCCATATGTGATATGTGCCCCAGTAATGTAGGGTCTCTGCTTCACGATGCATGCATGCATCATTGAGATGATGACATCATGTGTGTTCCACGGAAAGGATGCTATATATACAGAGGGAACAGGAGACATTGGATTCATGGGGCTATATAAAATGTTCTCCCGTGTGTAAGTCAAATGAGAAGAGATTCAAAACATCATAAAATGACAGAAATATACCACCACATACACACACACACACACACACACACACACACACACACACACACACACACACATACACACTCACAAGTTCATTAAGGTCAGATTCAAATACAACATCTGTGTAGATGTACAAGCTGGATTCCATTTAATGTAAGACTAACACAATCACAGATGTCTCACTTTAACAGTCTCAGAATCTGAATACCCCATCCTTCAATAGAGGAGTTTATGAGGATACAAAGGGAACAAGCAGGTGGTCCAGATTTTAATGACAACAACCCTGAGCCCCTTCCTCATAGGTCTGAAAGAATTTGTAACAAGAATTTAAATGGGAACAACAACCATTTTTTCAGGGGACAAAACCAGCAGAGGGGAGGGGGATACAACAGGGCCTGGCAACAGTTTCAAAATTAGATATTAGTAAAGAGCAAGGGGATGGGTATGAAATAGTTACCAAAGCTGTATTTCATATTTATAATTATAGACACTTGGAGGTGACACTAGAATTTTTTAGCTTTTTACTAAAGGCTTCAAATTTGTACCTAGTCAAGAGTAGTAATTTAGCTCGGACTATTTTGGATGTTAAAATGTTCATTAGAAAATTAAATTTGGAAAATATGTTTGGACATAATTCAATGGTAATATCCAACAATGGACTTAGAAAACAAAGTACTTTCAATCCCCCTATACACCCTCAATTGAAAAACTTAGAAAGCAGCATTGAGAAAAGAATTATAAATAAACTCAAGGTTCATATGGGGGGGGGGGTCTAATTTGGAAGAGAATGAATGGATACTTCTCCAAACTCTGAGAAAAAATCCTAACCTCCGGGTTATGGAGCCAGATAAAGGAGGGGGTATTATATTGATGGATAAAATCATTTATGATGTTAAAATTTATTCCATTTTGCAAGATAGTTCCAGATATAGTCAGGTGTCACTCAATGAAATTAATATTTCGTAGAAAAAAATTGATCTGGCCCTTAAAGATTTGTTTGACCAGGGAGTTATAGATCATGATACACATTCATATCTGGAAACTTCAACACCTAGGGTGCCCTCGATGTTCGGAGTCCCTAAGGTTCATAAAGATGTATCCAATCCCCCCCTTAGACCAATAGTGGCATCGCAAGGATCCAAGATTTCCCCTTTATCCAAGTTATTAGACTAGAAAATGAAAAACCTTTGGGGCAAAGACACCCATTTATTAAAAGACTCATGGGAGTTTTTGAGAAGTATTACACCTGACTTGAAGGTAGCTCATTTCAAATTTGTTACAATTGATGTTGTTGACCTATTTTCTGTCATACCCCATGAGGCTTGGATAGAGGAGGCCCTGAGGGGTACTTCTAAGGCTAGTGAAAATGATATTTTTATTATTTTAGAATTAGCCGAATTGGTATTGTAAAATAATTTTTTGTATTTTCAAGGGGAATTTTACAAACAGGAATCTGGGGTGGCTATGGGAGCCCATTGTGCTCCCACTTATGCTGATATGGTTCTGTCTGTATGGGAAAAGAAATGTATCCATAATAGTAAATATGTTGAGTTTTGGAATTTTTACACCCGATTCCTAGATGACGTATGTATTTTCTGGACTGGTACAGATGAAATCCTCCAGGAATTTATTAATTATATTAATCAGAGTACTACTTTTTTAAGATTCACCTATCAAGTGACCATGGATTCCGTTAATTATTTAGATGTTTTTCTACATGCGACAGAGAATGGGTTTAAATCCAGTATATACAGGAAACCCACCTTCTCAAATACTTACATTAGATTTAGTAGTTCACATCCATTATATCAAAAAAAAGAGCATAGTCAAGGGACAAAATGTTCGAGCTTGTTGCATGACTTCTTGGGAAGTAGATTTTTTGGAAGAGTGTGACCAACTCAGGGAAATGTTCCTGCAGAGGGAATACCCTCTGGAATTATTAATGGATATACAAAGGGAGGCATGTGACAATAGACAAGGGAAATGTAAACCTGTTTTAGGGACTGGACTAATACAAACTACAGTACCAACAGGTCCAGAGCAAGGTAAAGCAGGTTTTACATATAATAATATGTTCATTACCAATTTTAGTGCCAATGCCTACACTATAAGAAATATAGTTGAAAGTGAATGGGCTAAATTTAATGAATATACGGATTTACCAAATTTAAAAGGGAAGACCATTAAAACAGTTTTTCGAAAGGGGTTCAATATAAAGAACTTATTAGAAGGTAACAACTAACCTTCCATATTTTCCAATAAATTTAAGGGAACATATAAATTTGGGGCATGCCCACAATGTAAATATATTCTTCAACAACAGAAAGTATTTATAACAGCTAGGAAGAAATGGATAGAGGCTTATAATTATTCCAACTGCAATTCTCAGGGGCTAGTTTATGTAGCTCTATGTAAAGAGTGTGAAGGATTTTATATAGGCAAGACTGAGAGAACCCTCAAATGTAGGATATATGAACATATGAATGATATCCAGAAGGGCAATCCTAGAAATGCCCTATTCAAACACACTCTTTCATGCCCCCAAGCAAAATACCATTTCTTTGTGGTAGAAATGGTGTCTAGGGAATCGAGGGGAGGCCCCTGGGAAACTAGGTTGGAATTTAGAGAGACATACTGGCAAGTGGTATTTGAAGCTAACAAATACCCAGGTATGAATGAATATATTTCTATTGTTCCCTTGCTTAAGCTTACAACAGCAAAATTGCAAAATAGGCATCAAGCAAAATATACACTTTATATATATTTTGTATAATTTTCAGTACTGTATTCCAGTTGCAGTTTATTTGATAATACAGTTTTATTTATCTGTTCAGTTTATATTTAAACATTAAATGAATTGGTATTTACCAGTAATATATTTTCTATTTGGTTTTAAATTCTTTTACTATGAAAGGGATGATTTTAACATTGTGTTTAACTGTATGATAGCATGTTTCTTTAAATATTGATTTGTTGATTCAATTGATTAATTGAAAAGTTACAAAAAGGGAGGTGTATGCTCAGAAGATTTTTTCATCTGATGAAGTTTGAGTGCTACTCTTACGAAAATGTGTGGTGATATTTAGCAATGTTAATGTATTAACAGTGAAAATGTGTTGTGGCAGTTTTCTACATTAAAACTTGGTTTTAACTGGAAGCTTCATTCCCAGTTTATTATTCACAGGAAAAGTGTCGTGGCAGTTTCTTGGTTTGTGTTTGGAACTCAGCTGTGGTTTGCTGCACTTGGTGACTGGTTTGTGTTGTTTTTTGTTGACTTTATACCAGCCGTACTCCTTTTTTGTTGTTTTTCTTGCAGGATGATATTGTGAAGGATAGAACAGACTGTTATAATTTTGGCAAAAGTACTGCAGAGCCCCCCCCCCCACGATCTATCTAAGCACTAAAGCCATGACTTCAATGGCCCCAACACAAACATTTTGATATTTCTTGTTTGAGCATGTCCTTCATTATAGTGTTCCTCTATGGGTACGTGCGCATTTCTGATGGCTGTCATCAGCCATGGTTCAAGTGCATACGTGCATCCCCCAGTAAATGTCCCTGTAGAACATCACCCCTGGAAAACATCTGGTAGAGCTGTGAGTTGTGCCAGATATGGGAGTCATGGTAACTGCTGGAATTGCCAGCACACACATTCAGGATGAGTCTGTTAGCATTACACATGACCTGGGATTTAATGGAGTAGAGCCCCTTTCTGTTGATGTAAACCTTTCTGTGTTCCCTGGGTGGTCCTTTGATCCCAATGTGCATGCAGTGTATGGCACTCAGTTAAACAGAGTCTAAATACCCTTCTCCTTCTTGCCAGAAATCTATCATTTTTAGCAGCAACAGCATAGACTTGAGCCAGTTGCACATACAGATGCAGAACAGCAGCAGCAGCCCCTAACATTCTTTCCATTTGGTGTGTTTCCGTGACTGTATACCAATAGGTTTTGAGTACAAGCAAAAGGCTGCACTAAATGCACACCGTTGCTTTATAGCTTGTTAAATGGCTCCATCATCTTTAATTTGTTGATTAACATACAATTCAACTGCTTATGTAGTAATTAGCATGGCACAATGTTTACCACTTTTGACCAGCTCTACACATCATGTTGACTTACTGACCGAATACAAACTGGCACGCTATCATTTTAGTGAGCTGTGTAGAGTTTATTGAGTGCAGCCCAACATTTGTACCATGTATGAAAACTAGACAATTAGTCTTTGCCTGAAATTGCAAAAGCTTTTAATATATATTCACAACACCCTACCTAACTCTATCGTCCCATTACTCTTACTTCCTATCCTATTCTCCCTTACCCTTACACTCACTGTTCTGAACCTTTCAGCTCTACTCCACTGGGATGTACGCTTCCTCTAATCTGTATATCCCTGACCTTGTTTACTGTTCTGCTACCTACTACAGTAACTACCATTGCCTGCCTGCACTCGTTTACCCCACTGCATGCAGACTCACCAATATTGTAATGTTCTTACAAGTTTTAATCTGTTCAAATAGCTACTTTCATATCTACATGTATTATTTTTGTACTCAAAGCCTTGTTTATTCTTAATTATTATTTGTACCTATACTAATTTCTGTTATGGAACTTTTCTCCCCAGAAATGTCAAGATAAATAAAAATAAAATAAATAATAGATTATGCATAGTTGTGCCTATTGTGAATATTATTTACCATTTCCACAAATTCATCTTTATTTGCCACTTGATGAAGTACAACACATGAATATTGTAGCATTCCATTCCAATTGATAATTTTGCAATTGGCCTACAGTGGTTCAACCTTTTCTGTGAAAAAATATAGTTTTATATGACAATAATGCAGCATTTCAAGAGATAAAGCCTCATTCATGGCATGTTGAAAACAGGTGATAATATACTGAGAGTAAAACTGTAAAGGAAATCTTCATGAAATTGAACAGAACTTTATAAATTTAACAATTATAAATATTTTTGTATCAAGCTATGAAATATCTGTCCATGGATATCAAAGGACATTCCAATGGAATTTTAAAAACAAATTAATTTTCCAAACGCAGCATTGCAGTCTTCTGTAAAATCACGTTTTCTGAACTGAATTACTCAATGACTGTGGTATAATTTCTGATGTCAGAAAACAGAGATATTAGCTGAGAAATCTGAATTAGGATTTTAAGCTATTATCATATTATGAAAATTTCTTGAATGTTTTATAGGAAGTAATGCAAACCTAAGTATATAGCTGCATACTTCAGTTCATAGTTGACTCTCTAGGACTGAATGTCTTCTTTCAGTATGGAGAAAAAGATGGCTTTACAGCTCGAAACTGCAATCCATGGAAAGTTGTGCTGGGCCCCTCTCATCTGTGTAAATGATGATGAAGATGATGCTCTGCCTGCGTCTCTGTCATGCCCAGGTAATGTAATGTAATGTACTGTAATGTAATGCAATGCAATGTAATGTAATGTAGTGTGCAATGCGCAGTACAGCCAGTCAATGTCCTGTGATGCACAGGTTGGCTGAATGTGACAACACATGCATCAGTTTTATTTGTGTTGCCATTTTCATTGCTCATAGCTATGGACAGGGTGCAGCTTCTTTGCCAGAATCACAAAACATATTGCGGCCACATCTGCTTCATATGGGATATCACTACAGCTGTTTCCTCACTTGTCTCTTCCACTCTTGCTGCAACAGGTCTGTCTTACATTATTGACTGCTTTGTACCAAGACTGTACTCGCTTGTAAATTACATACTATGTAACATGCCAAAGACCACAACCAATTTAAAGTGGGTCTCAGATATATATTACAAAACACCACCACATAAATCTAAACAATAGAAAAAAAACTTCAGGAGCACAAACATATGTTCAATGGCATCTCATGACTATGTCTGTGGCACTGCAGTGTTACATGCAATCCCTTTCCCTGGGGGCTTCACACTGAGGTCATCAGTCAAAGTTTCACGGCATATCTTGTATAACCTTGAACATACAACAGAGGACACTATTATGAGTAACCTCCTGCTTTTGTCACGGGAACAGCATATCTGGGAATTTGTAGCTGTCAATTTCTGAATCTACCAATTAGATGACTCTGTGGAAAGTTCCCCCACATCGAATGCTGGTATAAGTTGCTCATGTGAAAGATGTGGGAATTATGGGAGCTGCTTGTCTGGTACACAAATACATTGTATATAATGCCCATGTATTGCACTCCATCTGGAAACTGATGGAGTAGAAGCCTTTCCAACTGTTATACTAGATGCCATGATTACTAGGTTGGACCTTGATGTGAATGTTGGTGCAATCAATAGCCCCCGGGATTTAACAGAAATAGGCTATATTGTAAAAAGCTCATATACTGGTGGCTCTTCTATAATGTCCTTGGAAACCATATATGCCCCTCCACATAAGTTCATAGGTGAATAATAAGCTAACTGCCCTCAACGACCATTTTAAGCTTAGCCATGTTATCGTAATACCCTTACCATGTTTTTTTATTCCTATACTTCTCATTTGTGAAAGAATATTTGTGGGGTCATACTGCTGAGTATTGAAAGGGGACACTGCTGCAGGATAGAGTATTTTGGCACTGCTTTTGTACATTAGTTGCACATGGGGGCAGTCCTGGGGTAAGTTTCTTTATTTCCATCCATTGATTTAAGTTGCATTTGAATAGGGACAGGGATGGACTTTGTTTTACGTAAATGGGTAGTGTGTTCCAGAGTTGTGGTACCCTCTGGGATATGCATCTGTCCCTTCACACCATGTTGTTTATGATAAAGAAGGGGTTAAGGTCTCTGAATCAGGTGTCTCTGATATCATTTGACTAGCGGATAAGCAGGAGGTCCATTACAGCTTGGACAGAGGATGTCTTATAGGCCAGGAACAAATCACCTCTTAATACTCAATAAGAGACTGAGTATAGTGATACAGCTATAAGACAGTCCATCTAGGTCATGTAATTTAGTCCCTATATTCTTTGTGAGGAACCTCTGTAGGTACACTAGTTGTTTTGTAAATCTGGACAGGTACATGCCAAAGGAGGCATTATACTCAGTCATGGGTCTGATGAGGGCTGGGTACAATGGGAGAATGATATATCTGGACCATGATGCTATCTCTTTGCTTATAATGTACATGCCAAAGGAGGCATTATACTCAGTCATGGGCCTGATGAGGGCTGAGTACAATGGGAGAATGACATCTCTGGACCAAGATGCTATCTCTTTGCTTATAAGGTACATGCCAAAGGATGCATTGTACTCAGTCATGGGTCTGATGAGGGCTGAGTACAATGGGAGAATGGCATCTCTCTGGACCAAGATGCTATCTCTTTGCTTATAAGCTCAGCAATATAAAAGAACTTCACATCACACCACAACACATGCTACAACAGTACATCAAGGAGGTGGTGTAAGACTCATGCAGCTGATACCTGTGAAACTCCAATGACTTCCCTGTCAGATGCTGAAAGTCACCATGGTTAATGCTACACTTACCTTTGTATCCACTGGGATAAGCAGTTCATGCATTCCCATTGATTCTTCATGTAGGCATCACATTTCTGCTCCTTTATATGTCTCTGTCCATACGGTAGTAGTTATCAATGTCCTGGTTGTATTGCAGATGGTATAACACCCACTGCCAGATGTATCTGATTTGCAGACATGACAACATGCAATGTTGTGGACAATGGCTATGAAAGCAGCCACTAACAGATGTTGTTCTACTAATGCTTTTGCTGTTCCCAGTGTCATAACATGAAATTCCTGTATAATGGAAAATCTCACTGTGCTGAGTAGATGCGCATAATGAACATCATGGTTCTTCGGGTTATATTAATATATTTCTGAACCGCTCTTATATGAGACGTACCTCCCTGGACTACATGAAAAGAGACATAGAGGAGCTCTCTGAGCATGTAGCCCAGGCCGGTATGACCCTGACCTTGAGTAGCATCTTACCCTCACCAAGAATGATGCCACAATATGAAGACAAGATGATCAATTTCAACAATTGGCTTAAGTGTTGGTGTCATTCAAAGGGGATCCAATGCCTGTCAGCCTGGGATGACATGCTCAACAAGCCACGATGCTTCGCTAGGGACGGCTTGCACCTGTCACCAATGGGCTTTCGGATATTGGCAAAGATTCTTGCTACCCCTATAGTGCCTTTTTAGGCAAGGCTCAAAAGACAAACCCATCTCCATAGGTATCACAAGTGATAAGAAACTAAGAGTAATGCTACTCAACGCCAGAAGTCTAAACCTCAAGATGCACTCAAACTCTTCTTAGCATGGAGAACATCGATATCTGTGCAGTAACAGAAACCTGGTTCAAGGCTCGAGAGCACCCCAGCACTACCAGGTTATACCTCATACCATACTTTTCGCCCCAAAACTTGGACCGAACCACAAAAGGAGGGAGTATCAATATTCGTCAAAGATACCCACACCTCCAGGTTGGTGGCACAGCACGAAGCATCAGAGACTATCCATGTGCAACTAACTGTGGGTAAAACTGCCTTCCAGTTTATAGCCTGCTACAGACCACCCTCCCAAACACAGGAACCCCACTTGGCCTTCCTGAGAATACTGGAAAATATGAAGGTCTCTCCAAACACCATTATATTGGGCGACTTCAACTACCCAAACATAGACTGGGAGCATTACTCTAGCTCCAACACCCTAGCCCAAAGGTTCCTAGAATTTATAAACTCAAATGCTATGGAACAACTTGTTACCACTCCCACAAGAGGGGAAAATGTACTGGACCTGATCATCACCAACATGGGGACACTATGCTCCAGACCAGAAGTGTATCCCTCACTGGTAAGATCAGACCATAAACTAATCTCACTGGATATTCACATCCCGACCCCACCCGCTGCCCAGAAAACCACAGTGAAAAACTTCTCTAAAGCAAATTTCACACGCCTCAAAACCGAGGTGAAATCCTTCAAAGCGCCCGGGCCTGTGGAAAATACGGCCCAGACCGCAGAATCCTTTATAAACGCATTCTATGAACACCTTCAGGAATGCATGGATCATGCAATCCCAAATAAAACCAAGACCCAATCCTCCAAAGGCAGACGTCCTGTCTGGTGGACCCCAGCCATAAACAAACTATACAATAGAAGGAGGAAGCTACTACATGATAGAGCAAAATCCCAAAAGGAAGGCATCTCTGATTAGTATTAGCAAAAACTACGGGCACTCATAAAATCGTCTAAGGCCAGCTTAGAGAAAAATTGCACAGGACACTAAGGATAATCACAAGGCTTTCTTTAGTTATGTTAGGAACCTGGGTGGGAATTCCCAGATATGCTCAGAATTAGTCCAAAATGACAAAAATACACGAGCCCACAGACATTGCCAACATCCTAGCTGACAGGTTCAGTGCAAACTTCTCCCCCTCTCCTCACCAAAAGGGCAAATATCTATCCCAACAGAGTGCTGCCCCTGACATCTCAGATGCTCAGGTAAGAGCCGCCCTCTCCAAAGCAAAAACACAGCATCAATGGGACCAGATGGTGTCCTGGGCTCCTACATGAACTCCAAGAAGAGCTAAACCCAAACATAAAACTACTGTTCAATCTTAGCCTTACTACAGGATATGTACCCAAAGAGTGGCGTGCAGCAACAGTGGTCCCTCTCCACAAAGGTGGTGCCTCAACGGATCCTGGAAACTATCGCCCCATAAGCCTGACTAGCTTGGTCTGCAAAGCTATGGAAAGGATCATCATGGACCTCATAAATAAAGATATTGGGGACCTACAGACACTGGATCCTACCCAGTTTGGCTTTGTTAAGGGCAGATCCTGCCTCTTAAACCTGGTTGATTTCTTTGAAACAGTCACCAAGGCCATTGATGAGGGAAGGTGGTCCACACAGCCTACCTGCACCTCGCAAAAGCCTTGATACAATACCCCACTCGGGCATTATAGATAAGCTCACCAGCTTAAATATAAACCCCTATGTCACTAGATGGGTTGCAAACTGGCTCAAGGACAGAACCCACATGGTTAGAATTGCTGGAGCCATGTCAGACTCCAAACCAGTTACAAGTGGCGTCCCACAAGGCTCAGTCCTGGGACCTCTCTTGTTCGGTATATATTTCTCGGCGGTACAGGCCAACACAGAAGGACTGTGGCTGACCAAGTTCGCAGATGACTGCAAACTGGGTGCCATAATCAACTCTCCAGCCGACACAAGCATCCTCCAAAAGGGCCTCATAGAAACAGACAACTGGTGCCAGAGCCATGGCCTCAAGCTAAACGCCAAAAGTGTATAGTCATCCCCTTTGGCAAAAACAAAGTGCCCACAAATTACCACATAGGTGGTAATCCATTAAATACAGAAGAAGTCATTAGGGACCTGGGGACCCAAGTTGATAGCAATCTCTCATTTGACAACCATGTGGCCAAAGTGGTTAGAAAAACATTTTATATAGCCCACCTAATCATGAAGGGATTCACATCTAGATCAGGGGAGGTCATCATACCTCTTTACTCATCCCTCATCAGGCCCATAATTGAGTACAATGCCCCTTTTGGGATGTACCTTACCAGACACCTGCAGCAACTGGAAAGACCCCAAAAGTACCTCACCAAGAGGATCAAAGGGCTCAAACAGATGCCATATGCTGCCGGTTAAAGAAACTCCAGCTCTACTCAGTGGCATACCGCCTGCTCAGAGGCGATCTGTGCCTGACGTATAAAGCTATGTCCAACCCAGAATTAATGGACATGCTGCACCTCAGAAAATCCAAATCCCATCGAGAGACTTGAACCTCAGCACTGAAATAAATAGGACATGCTGGAGGGACAGATTCATAACCCAGAGGCTCCCTTCACTCTGGAATAAAATCCCAGTCCAGGTTAGGCAGAGTCCCACATTGACTCTCTTCAAGAGGAATCTTGATGAGTGGATGGGAGATCGTAGGTTTACCCCGGCTATCACTTCTGTGTCACTGTTAGACAGAGGCACAGTATACTAACCTCAAAAAATGCATAGCAAAATTAATTTAAAATGGGTGGCGAAAGCCAAACACACTCTGGCTAGGCTTATAAATGCCCTAGGGCAGATAGCCTAGTATGAACCTATGAACCTATGAACCTATGTATATTTTTGACAAAAGGAAAGTGTGCATGCCGTGTGACCCAAAAAAATAGTGAAACAGCAAGACTGAGGCATACGTAGTCGTAGGTACTGCCAAGGACCAAGGAGGCTGACACTGTGCACTAAAACCGATAGTTTGGTAAATACAAAAATGATGTATTTGTAAATTGTTAAACACTTTCATCTCAGCAACTAGGGACTTCATTAGAACATTTTATAAAACCAAGCACAGCAATTTAATTAATCATTCTGTAAAAATGATTGGACCAATAATTAATCAGTTATTTAAAACAACTGAAAGCAATGAAGCTATAAAAGAAGTTTTTTTAAAAACACAATACAAAACTAATATAAATCTAAAAATCTGATAAAGTTTATCGCAACACCATAATAAACCATGAATGAAATTCAGTACAATAAGAAATATTGTATAAATAGTGAATGCATACGAACATTGTAGATAAGTGTCCACAAATACTGTTATAACTTAACAGCCCTCATTTTTAACACTGGGTAAATTCATTTAATCCAGGCAGTGTGATGGCATCTAAATGTATTTGCCACACTAATTATCTATATTCACTTCTGTTCTCCCACTGACCACCTCTAATATTCCGAATTGCTGTTTCCAAAATTACAAATTCAAAGTTAGTGAAAGCCTGGCGGACTTGGAAATATTTGTACAGGGCATTATTCATGTTTCCTTTTCTGATATTACATATATGTTGATATATTCTTTTAGCTAACTTCCTCTCTGTTTTGCCCAAATAATATGCCTGACATTGTTTGTAAATGGCTATGTACACAAGCCCCTTAGTTTCACAATTTCCCCTCACAAACGTTACTTTGGTAGTACTGTGGTTGTTCAGTACTACAGTTCCCTGGTTTATAATATAACAACAAAAATTGCACCTCCCACATTTCCTCGTTCTTAACTGTACTTCCACCTTGTCACACTTTATTTTCTTAATATTATTGTCTACCTTATATACAAACTGGGGTCCTTGTCCTACAATTTGGATAACACCATCTTCATAACTGGTTAATTATTCATCCAATCATTTTTACAGAATAATTAATTAACATATTTAGAACTTGTATTTAAATTGGTGTGCTTGGTTTTATAAAATGTTCTGATGAAGTCCCTAGTTGCTGAGACAAAAGTGCTTAATTTATGAATAAATACTTTTTTTTGTATTTACCAAACTGCCAATTTTAGTATGCAGTGTCCTTGGCAGTACCTGTGACTTTGTAGACCTCATTCTTGATGTTTGTTTTTGTCATTTGCACATGCAATGTCTCTTATTAATATGTTGAGATTCATTTGCATGACATTATACATTCATTTGCATTCCATTATACATTCATTTGCATGCCATTATGCAGTCATTTTCATGTCATGCCTGCAGCCTTGATTCTTTGGTAGCCCAGTCAAGGTACTTATGTGTGAATCGCATTCCGACCTGCATGTCATCTCTCACTGTGATATTTTGCATAATGTTGTGCACTGATTGTTTCTGAATAACCCACACACACACTGCACACACAGACACCAAAGCACAATTTATCTTTGAAAAATTGCCAACCACATGTCTTTGGGATGTAGGAAGAAACTGGAATACTGACAGAGAAACCAAGCTAACACAGAGAAGATATGCAAGTCCTTCATAGAAAGTGTCCCAACTTAGATCTCAGCCACAACACCTCTTTCAGTGAGATAATAGTGCTACTCATGGTGCCAATGTGCCACCCTTGATGTATTGGCTTACTTATTGATTTTTATTGCCCGACTGTCTATCTAGTTGGTTAGCTATTTATCTCTGTTTGTTTACCAGGACACTATGACTGAACTGAAAGTCATTTTCATTGAAGACCTGAGGAGAAGAGATCCAAAATTTGGTATATCATAAAAATACATACACATAATCAAGATACAAACAATCAAGAACAACAATGCAGAAATAAAACAATCCAGATTAACAAGAAATGCTTACAATCAAAGGTAGGAAAAGTAATAATCACATATGCCATTATGCTTTCCGTGATTATTTGGATTTTGTGCTACTAACAATTTAGGGACTGTATGTCGCTTAATAAAATATTGATTGTAATATTAAGACTGGGACAGGAACTAGTGAAGGAAGAGGTAGGTAGGAAATATTCCTTATGACTCCATAAAGAGTCATGTTTTGAGGATGAAATTACTAAATATATTTCTTTAACAAAAAATAGGAAAGTAGTATCACATTACAAAGAAGATTTTATATCCTTATAAAATACATTAAAGACGGAATGATATGTAAAAATTAATTTCAATGAATATTAATACTAGAAACTATTCACAGAGAAAAACTACTGTCATATCAACAAATGAAAAGACAGAAAAACAACAGCAATGTGGAAATGAAACAGTAATTTCAACCTAATTCTCAAATGCCCCTGAGCAATATAAAGTGAATACATTTCCACTGTGAACCAACTTTGCAGCCAGATTGGTAGTTCATACTCAAAATAATGTCATTAGAAACATGCTGCTATACTGGTACTTTAAGGATGCATTTAGCCATGGGAATTACTACTTCTGATAGATGTATTCATGTACTTGCGCATGCACGCATGCACACGTACACACATGCACACACAAAACATGGGCACACCTACACAAACACACTTTTACATACACACACACACACACACACACACACACACACACACACACACACACACACACACACACATGCATACACATTTCAAAGTAGAGAAAAGCCTGTATAAAAATTATAAGTGTGGTGACTATGTGCAACCCCCTGCCATCATATGTTCTGAATTAAAGAAGCACCATTGTTTAGCAGTCACTTTCAGTAGCTCTAACACATGTTGATTAAGCATAAATACCCCACTGCTCACAGATTCCATCAGCAATCTAAGGACAACCTTTTGATCCCTTTAGCACAGCACCTGATACTTCAAGACTGACAGCACCCTATCATGTTTCTGTAATCAAAATTGATTACTACAGCATGGCTTTGACCTATGTCCGTCACTTGCAATGAAAGTAGTAAGAGGTTATATGTTTTTATGGTGGCTGGTAAAAAGATAACAGCTGTACTTGTCGATAGATCTCAGGCCAGATGGCACAAATGGGAAGGAAGGCTGCATCCACAGTAATGCAGAGGGCCATCTGAAGTTATACATTCATCACTTGAATACCACTGGTGAGTTATATAGGCAGTAATGGACGGGACTTTGCACAGTGACTTTTTTATTTTAAATGTTCATTCCAACATAAGGTGACAAAACAAATAAATAATAGTGTTAGACCCATACATAAACCCGAATGGACTTCCATAGCTGCTTCTGAATATTTAATGATTGCTTATCAGGCATTTTGTCATCAAGAGAAACTACTGCAATGATTTATGAAAATGTAATTAGCTTGTACTAAATACATCCATATACAGAGTGAATGACTGCATAATGCCAAACTTGTATAAAATAGTCTTTTGTTAATTCTGTGTAGTTCACCTCAAAATGTAGCGCTGCCCCTGTGCAAAGCAGCTGCACCTTCCATAGATGAGCAGTATGGTTGCATGTACAGAACAGAACTCCCACTGAATACATTTTATTTGGGGTGTTACAGTGGAGCAGTGAGTAGCACTGTCGCCTGACTGTAAGGGGTTCCCCAGTTCACCTCTCAGCTGGGGTGGATTCTATGTGAAGTTTGCATGTCCTCACTGTGTCTGTGCAGGCTTTGTCTCGGTGCTCTGGTTTCATCCTAAAGACATGGTATGTGGATTTGGCAACTCTAAATTGTCTATAGGTAAACTGTCTATAGGTGTGTGTGTGTGTGTGTGTGTGTGTGTGTGTGTGTGTGTGTGTGTGTGTGTGTGTGTGTGTGTGTGTGTGTGTGTGTGTGTGTGTGTCTGATATGGAAGAAAGCCTCACAATATACTTTCATTTCCTATTTGCCTAGTAAACTTTGTGACTGGTGTTGGCTGCTGTTAGAGTCACTTTAGGAGTCAGCTGGGACTCAACAGGAATGGATGGGTGGAGATTTTGATTAATTTGATATAATTCTGTGTTTTGTACCATTAACTACTGTTAGTGGATCAATCCAAGAATGCATTTGAAGAGTCTGCAGTATGAGAGCTTTACATGCCCTTGAACCTCATAACAGGAGCTGAACAAACAATCCTATCATACTGTCAACATGTTTCTAGTTCAGGACATGTTACTGGTAATTCATTTATTTGTATACAACAGCTAGCAAAGAAAGGAATAAGTAACATCTAAAAGCAGCCATCTTTATTAAAATAAAAAGATTAGACAAGACAGCAGATGGAGAAACAGTACATTGTTGGGGAAATTTAGGAAAAAAACACATAATAGATTTGAAAAACAGAACTGAACAAAAATCAAAAGTATCCAATGCACAAACTATTGGCAAATATTTCTGTGAGATTAGCATGTTGGTAAATGGAAGGATTCCTGTGATTTGCCAGTATGTATGTTGTAAATGATTCATTAATGCCTAGATAAACTACTAAGAAAAAAAGGGAGAATGAATAATGAAGGCTGGGTTAACGCATCAATCAGTGCCACATGGGTATACTATGAGGTAGGTATTTTGTACTCAGACCTTCCCACTGGTGCTTCTTCCCAGCCTAAAAGAAACATGTCATGCTTGTCTTCTACTGCTAATAACAAAGACAGCTCAACACTGTGTTAAGATACCTCCTCCCATTAAAAAGTGATTTTGTTCAGATACAGACTCTTTATGTTTCTAAATAGTCTCCACGCAGATGCATACCAAACCTTAATCCTCAATTAGCATGCATTGATCTTTTATCTGAATAATACAGGTTGGGAATAGAGATGATACAAAGCTCATCTAATTTTATATATGTGTACAATTTTCATCTAGTTACTGCTATGCAAGACATCATATCTCAGAAATATAAGATTCCCATACAGGTCATTCACAGCTAAGATGAAGGATGGATTATTATTATTATTTTTTAATTTTTTTTTTATCTGTGGTGGTGGTGCTGCGGTAGCATTGTCGCCTCACAGTAAGACGTTGTCCTGTTCGATTCTCAGCTAAAGCGTCTTCTTTGTGGAGACATGCATGAATGGGCATACCTTCGTTGAAGGTTGTACATCAGGGATGACAACTCGGTACTTAAAAATCTACCGCCAGTCATTAGCGGACCAGAGTTCTGCTGTGGCGACCCCTAACCGGGAAAAGCCGAAAAGATACAATATTATTATTATTTTTTATTTTTTTATGGCTCTCTACCACCACTAGTCACTGGCTCTTTTATTACCAGCAGCCACATTGTCTCATTGTATCAATTCCTTTAATCATGTTACACCTCTGGTGCAACCATTTCACTTCAGAACCCATACAGCGAGGAGATAGCTAATTCCCCCATGTGTAAGGGGTCTAGGCCACCATGTCCTAAGTGGGCCAGATGAGAAACAATTATAACGTGACTCTCAGAGAAGTTTGCTTTAAGTCCTGCCTCTCTGGCTTGCAGGAATGATATTATCAGGTAGGTGCACGTTTGTACTGCGTGGGCTATGTCCCCACTTATGTCTGTCTACATCTATCTACCTTACTGCAGCAAAGCAAAACAGGCACACCCTCTTCAGCCCCCTCCTCATGGAAGAGGTGAGCAGGCCAGTACCTTATCATTTCTATTCTACTCATCCAGTTCCAGCAGGCACTGGAGCAGATAGCTAAACGTAGGTAACTGGACATGGAGATACTGGACACTTTCCTTTGCAGATCTGGAAATTCACCAAAGCCACTGAGACTTTATCTCAAGAAATAAGTCATTATAAAAAATTAAGAATAAAAAATAAAATTAAAATATTTTAAAGATGAGAAACCTGATAGCAGAAATACTGGAACAGAAAAGTAATTCCAAAGAAGCTGTATGAGGTGCCGCTCTCCTTTCCTGACTTTCAGATGAGCAGAAATTGTGTCTCTCCATGTAAATGACTTTAATTATTAGTCTCTGTAATTGTAGTGGTGCAGCTCTGGGTCCAATTTTTCCTGTTTCGGGTATTTACATTCATATCAAGCTTTTTTTACCTCTGTTATCCCCTTTCTAGTAGCATCACAATGAGCATCACTGGGTGGGGGGGGGGGGGGCATGCTGCTATTTCCTGTGGGATCTCCTGTACTGCTTAATATTTAACTGAATCAATGCCAGCTTCCAAATAAGTCTAATATGGCTGTGCACTAGAATAGTTACCACAGCAGTACTAGTAAGCTGGTGATTTCTTGCATTTCTGTATTTCATTTATTAATTCTTCTAATTGCATTGCTATAATTTAGAACTGGATATGACTGGTGGTGTATGTATTACTTTACGTATTACTTTTAAGCACATCTTTTTGGGACTCAGCAGAAATAAAGTTAGTCCTTTTACCCAATGGAAGGCATCACTTAGCTCTGACTGTCAGTATAGCTGACAGCTGTTTTGTTGTTGCAATTTGGTCAATAAAACAGCTGATCAATACTTGTCTGAGTTCACTATGATACCTAGGTTGGGGAATATGCTCCTAACTTGGTATATTGCGATCTCAGAGATGGAATATCTAATTATCAGGGAGTGTGGAGGAGATGGCAACCCCATGGGGGTTGCAGGTTTGCCCCCTGCAAAAAAACATTGCTTAGTAGTCGCATGCTTTGACGTTATGTTTCAGAGCATGTGTAGTTGAATGATGCTTTGTTTTGTGTTTTTTGTTGCTTTTTTTTTTTTCATTGTCATTAAAACTTGATGTTTATTTTTTTAGGTATTTATAACTACACCCATAATATATAGACAGACTGAAAGATATGTGTGTATATGAGGAAGGGTGAAGTTGAGTCTGCTAAACATTCAATTTATTGTCAACATAGTAGGTTAGTTTATTTGTTGGAACTAGATTTCTCTAATGGATATTTGCCAAATGTTTATGTTTTGTAGAGGCTGTGCTTTTGGTCATAGTAAGTGGTTGTGTGTTTTAATGCAGAAACATTAAGATATACCAAACATTTTGGCATACAAGGTGGTAGTGTGTGTGTGTGTGTGTGTGTGTGTGTGTGTGTGTGTGTGTGTGTGTGTGTGTGTGTGTGTGTGTGTGTGTGTGTGTGTGTGTGTGTGTGTGTGTGTGCACGTGCAAGGCCAGCTTTAGGCCAATTTGGACCTATGTGACCCAATAGGGTCCCGGTCCCTCAGGGGGTCTGTCATTCAGCTATGATAGGGTCATTACACCTTATGTGTCACAAAGATTTGAATGAAAGACACAGCAAAGTGGAAAGCATTTTCCTTCTGGTAGCCTTTCTTCTATACTAGTTAAATGTCTTGTTAGTGGAGGTAGATATTACCATTATACCCTGCACTAGTGGCTAGTCCAGCATTATAGGTAACTGCAGCTTCTTGCATCCTGTATGGCTGATAGTGTTAGGTGTCCACACTCCCGTAGCGGTTAGTTGCTGATGTTGAGTGCTTATCAGAGATTTCAACCAAGACTGGCCTGATTTAACATCTGTTTTTCTGTACTTCTCCAGTGACTGCCTCAGAAGAGAGCAATACTAAGTAATACTAAGTAATACTAAGCGTAATTTGAAGACTGATAGGTATTGTTTTCTCTTGCTTCTCTTGATGATATGGGGTTTATGTGCTGCTAATGAATACAGTCACAACATATAATTGTGGAACAGTAAGCATAAACAAACAGTGTAATGTGATGTCCGATTACTGAAGCTTATGAGAGAATGGTACCAGTTCAACAGTATGGTAGAAAACTGCTGCTGCATTCATTAATAGGAGCAAAATAATCCCACACAAGTGAAACATGAGGTTTGTATATGCTGAGTGTTAGAAGACAGAGGTAGTAAAATGACTTGGCTGAAAGCAGGAAAAACAGAAATAGTTTGACTCATAAATGTAATCCATGTGTATCAGAGTTTTAGTCACATACAAACCCAGGGGGGTTGGGGGGCAAGCAGAAACTCAAAGTTAGAAAATGACTGGACTAGATTTGGGAAAAGTTTTAGGTGGAAGTGTATTATAGAAAGATGAAGAAACTTTGCCATACATCTATATGAGTTTCCTTAAGGCATTCTGATTTCCTCCCACTTGCCAAAACATGATGCTTAGTGACTACTCTAAATTGTGATATGGCTGAAAAAGATCTACACGTATTAATCCACTAACCCAGTTTAACAAATAATTAAACAAAAATAAACTTTTAGAAATAGTCATAAGTGGTGCAGTGTTTGAGAAATGCCATTTCTAAGGACTTATTATTGCTATTATTTTCTGATAAAGTTCAGCATTTTTATGTGGTTTTATAGAAACACATTGACGATAAGAAAGTGTGAGAATTAACTGGGTAAGGAACTCCAACCATTCAGATCAGGTGCAGCAGATGATTGAAAGCCTATGAAAAAAGAAAGAGATAAAATAAAACGAGATTGTACAACAGACATTAGAAACTTTTCAGACTCGTTTTGGACATCACGGTCTTTTCACAACCACTAAGCACACCACACTGACTCATTTGTTCAGTACTTCTGGGCATCTGAAGACACTGGCATGGGAGGTGAGACCGCGAGAACTTTGCACTGTGATGAATCAGAAGATTTCATTAGGCTTCATATTCCAAAATGAACTTCCTTCTCAGTAGCAGGGTCTGCATGTTACTCCCTGCAGTATCTCTCAAAGAAACTGAAGTCTGTGGAATATTTAACTTAAAAGGGTAGTTTTCATTTACTGATTTATTTAAAGTCTGCTAACCAAAGTAGAGCATTGATCTACCTAGACAATTTACAGGGTCAACATAGCACAAGTACAACCAAAGAAACAATAAACTTTAATCAATATCAAGGCAACAGTGGAAATGTAAGAACAAACAGGCAGATAGGTATAAGGATAATATGTAGAATAACTGAGCACAGTTATAAATAGGTGTGATACAAAAAGTAAGTCAGTAAAATAAAAGAAAGAATACTTGTCATAATATCTTACAGTATAATGTTTCCATGAAGAAAATAATACAAAACAAAGTATTTATAGTATGTGTTATTGTTAGATATGGGATATGAAAGAGAGTAAGGTATAATTCTGATGAAGCGAAGAAGGGAGAGGAGAGTGAGACAGAGAGAGAAAAAAGAGAAAAAGAAGAAAAAAGAAATGCTGGGGGGGGGCCACATGGGATAAGTGTGCAGTTACCTCATAGCCATATTCAGGAAATACAATTAATATTGCAAGAGTTTTGGAGCATATTTCTTAGTAAGCCAGGGTGCACCTATCTGATGAAGCTCCATGTAGACTCAGTAGCCCCTTATAGTGTGCCTGAATAAGCTAATCAGACCCTGAGAGAGGAAGCCCAGGAGATGTTAGATCTGGGAATAATCCAGCAGTCCAATAACTTACTTCTATTTTAACATGTCTTGTAACAAAAAGTATGTTAATAAATAAACTCATTGCTATATTTTAAAATACCATAATAACATGTATTCCAAGCACCTAATCTGAAATAGTGTTATGTCCAGGAAGCCAGCAAGGAGGGAGAACTGAGATGTTAGGTGGGGGTGTCAGCTGAAGGGATTCACTAAAATGGTCCAAATTGGGCCCCATAATTGCTAAGACCAGCCCTGTGTGTGTATTTGCGTTAGATAAAAGGCTAGTTATGGGATAGGTTGAGTGTTGTGCACGTGTTGCATGTCTAGTGCATGAGTGTCTTGTTTAATGGTAGTGCTAGGCAACTGGGTTTTATGGAAGGCAATGTGTAGCACACAACTAAGGTGTAGTATGTCTGATGGTACTGTTAACTTTTCATTTAGTTATTTTTATGTTTTTGAATGACTGATCACAAAATGAATGTGTTTTCAGTCTACTATCTGTATGTTGTGGGATATGGGTTGTTTTTGTAGGTTTTAGTATTTTTGCATTTGGGGAGTTTGTTAGTCAAGCCAGGATCTTTTGGTGGGTTTTTCAATTTTTGCAGTTTGTAACTTTGATTCAACATTTTAACTGTGTATATATATATATATATATATATATATATATATATATATATATATATATATATATATATATATATATATATGGAGAGAGAGAGAGAAAAAGAGAGTATTGGAGTGACAGAATTAAGAATGATGGATATTTTTTACAAGAAAGTAATGAAGTAGAAAAAAGAAGAATAGTTAGTCTACACTGCAGTCAGAGACATGGTGCCCTGCAAGTCACAGATACTAAAACACTGCAGCACACAATATTCAGGGGGGTAAATAGATGTGGATAAACAGATTTTGAAGGCTTACCTTTGCTGCCTTGATTCCTTATGTGGCATGCTGCAGTACACTCGAAAGGCCTGCAGCAAAATATTTGCTGTCCGAGCAGTGCTGGACAACATGGTGGAAGCAGACAGCTAGAGCAGGGGGTCAATGTCTGAAGACCATGCAGATCAGATAAAGCAGCACAGGAGGTGCCAGCTGAAGAGCCATGAGAGGAACCAACCTCAGGAGAGGACAGTGCAATGCAGAGATGGGTGCAATATACTGCAGCACTAATAAAGGGGTGGTGTCTGGTCCACAACTATTGACCAAAATAGACACTGCAAAGAGTATGTATGTATTTATTTATTTATTTATTAGATTCAAACTGATGAATGCAATACTGCACCCAGGCTGTGCAGTAAAGTCTACTAAATGGCCACGCTGCGCATCAGGCTTTCTCTACTCATGTAACACAGCACTAAGAACAGGGCAGAGTTGTCATTACTTGCTGACATGGGGAAGATCACAGGAAGAGAGATCAGCAATGGGTGCATTGGTGAAGGGGGGGTAAAACATGGAAGCGAGTGAATGGCATTGCTAGGTGATTAGGGGAAGCTGAGTATACTGTGCAGGGAGGAAGTGATACTTTCTGAGGGTGGCAGGTGTCTATATCTAGTTGTTTACATGTTCAGTAAGGGATCCAGGAGACACAACTCTTGCAGATATTGTTGCACTATGTTTATATGGCTGTGCTAGGTGATGTTGAACCTCAGTTGGTAAAAACGCAGGCTACGAACATCTGTAACCATGGATACATCCCTCTGAGAATGTCATAGGCACCAACACATTCAGGCAAGGAAGATGGTGACCTGCAAGACCATGAGCCACTGGCCATGATATGTGCAACACTAACATATAGGCTGTATCTGCACTGGTAGCCATGTTGGGCCACACCAGGCTTGCCATCAGCAAGTGCTATGGAGGAGCTAACAGTATGTGACCTTAACCTATCTGTTCTGTGAGGTGTAGCAATAATAGAATCAAATGAGTGGCAGCTACCATAATGGCACTGGCCCGGATGTGTCAAGGTACATGGCCCCGTGCAGGCAGTTAAGACATCAAGGTGTCAGTCCAACATATCAGTCAGTTCATCCAAGTGTTGCATGCCCTCACATACATTGTGACACAGACTGTGCTTTGGCATCCATCTGTACCTGGATGGCTTTGTTGAACAGCTGTTCTGTAATGTTCATTGTGACACCCAGTTCAAACAATGAGCAGGAGACATGGCAACGATGGCCAGCAGTCCACTATTGCTGAACACTCTCCCCACAATCTGCTGTGGCACTACTGTTCACTGTTGGTGAGTGAGCAGAGGATGAGGGTGCTCAATAACCTGTTCTTCCATGGGCACTGGAGAGGTAAGAAAGGTTCCACAGGTGACAGAGCTGTGTAGTGGACATGGGTGTTAGTGTGCCCTCTACAGTTAGAGTTGACAACATTGACACTGGGCCCTTAGACTATACCAAGGTTAGGCTGCTATTATCTCCAGGCTCTGATGCAATACTGGCCAAAGGTCAGATCCATAGGTAGGTTATTTGGTGCCCTGGGCAGTTCTCAAAACTGGTATCCCCTCAACTCAAAGCTGATGACCAAGTCTGAAAGCTGAGGACAAAAAACAGCTCTTCCTTGCTCCTATAGCTGTAATAATGCAACTTTGACTAGCACCCTTCTATAGTTACTGCCACATATGGAACTTTAGCTGTAATATTTATGAAGCTGTGATAGTCCCATAGGTTCCTAAACCAATGCCAGTACTGAACTCATGCTTCCTAAACCTTTGTGTCAGGGACAGCAGCCCTTTTGCCCCACCTTAGTTATAACTCTGCATGGGGAAAGCCAGACTCCTTGGTGGAGGACCCCATGACTGTAACACTTGTGAAACACCTATCCCACTTTCCAGTGCTGCACCAACAGTAAAGATAACAGTGCATGCCCAGAATGGAAGCAAACATCCCTTTTGTTGCATGTTCTGGTGCATATATCCCATATGTGCCTGAAGGGGAGATATGATGATATTTAGCATCTGTAAGCTCACAGCACTATTGTGCCAGAACAATATGTTACTGATATACATAACTACCAACCTGGTATCTCCCTGACAGAGACACAGTGTGGCAGAACCAGATTACCTCCACATCCAAGCCTTCACCATGTGTCAGGGTCCGTTCACTCTCCTCAGATAGGGATACTGGAAACTCCTCCATGCCAACTCCATATAAATTGCAGGAGTCAGTTCTGAGCACATTGCATGTGCTGCAAAGAACACTTTTGGCTAACACCAAAGATTAAAACAATATTCATTTTGTGAACCTTAATTATACCCTGACTTGGGAATGGGGTCCATTCCCAGCATGGTATTAGAAACCCAAAGAAATTGGAAAGATTTAAGAAGAGAGGGTCATATATGAGGGTGTACCCTTACATGTGGACATACTGTCCCATGCAGTGGCATGGGTCTCTGTATGGGGAGGCAGAAGTCTATTAGTGACATTACAACACACCCGTTGCTTCCAACTGTATTAACATCTACAACCACCTCATGGCAAGCACCTTAAACCTCAACACAGTCATAAATAGGACATGCTGGAGGGACAGATTCATCAGAACAAGATCCCGGTACATGTGAGGCATAGCACCTTGCTGGCCTTGTTCAAGAGGAATCTTGACAAATGGATGGGAGATCGTGGTTACCCGGGGGGATCACCTCTGATATACTACTGGACAGAGGTAACAAAAAATAATGGGCATAATATCCCTTTAAAAGGGGTGGCGATAGCCACAAAAAACCTATGAACCTATGAACCTATTCCTGGAAGGCTCAGCTGGTCTTATTTGTACTTGGAATCTGCCATCTATGTCCTGCAGTAACATGAGTCTCTGACTGAAAGAACTTCTTGAGGTACTTTAACTGCTTTGGTGCCATATATGTACCCACACATGCAGGCATACTCCTATGATCACTTAGCAGGCACAAATATGTGCAGCTCACCTGTATTGTTCCTACACCTAGACAGTAACAGTGGTTGCAAAAGGTGCCATGCCTGCCATTCTCTAGTATTACAGGACATGTTCTCTTAGTGGTTCCTGCCAGCTGCATATGCTGATGTTTGCTTTTATTCTTTGGTTCCATGACTGCTGAGTTTTTTTCTTTTGTTTGTTTATTTATTTATGTTCCCTCCCTCTTACTTCACACTTTCCAGACTATGACCCAGTGCCCCCATCCATTGTCAGGTCTCCCAGACACACTCTTTATTCCCCAGTCTAACACAGATCAGGCTGGGACCAGCAAGGAACTTAAGAGTATCCTGGAAGTCTCACTATCAACTGCTTCAGTAAAGCGGGGAAGATGTTTGTGTGTTATGATCTACCCTTTTGTCCCTCACCCCTCCGCCTGTCCTTCCCAGAATCGTCCAGTGGCCTGTTCCTAGACCAGGCTCCCTTCAGGGAGTGGTGAGATCAGTATTCCACCCCAAAGTATAGGTATGCTGATCTCTCCCTGCCAGTGCCTCAGATATCTGAGCCGCTATCAAACTCAGGTCAATTGAGCCTTAGTTAGGGCTTGTTCTGTATGCCACACTGCTGGCTTTTCGTTTTGTTATTTTTGTGCATAAAAATAATAATGTGAATCAGGGATGTAAAGTCAGTGAAGTAAATGAGGACACATTTAATTTTATTTCTGTGTGTCATTGTATGTGCACAGCTGTATGTGTGAGTGCTTGAGTGAAGTTCTTACACTGTGATGGTGGCTGCATAGTAAAGTCTTATTCTCTATTGTTTAATGACTGCTTTTTGTTTGTTTGTTTGTTTGTTTGTTTGTTTGTGTTTTTTATATTGTTGGTGCTCACGTTGTTTATCTGTTTATTGAGATTTTTGTTAAGCTGGTAATGTTAATTGACATTCAGTCATTACTGTTGTTATACAGCAGAACTTATGTTCTGTTCAGGTTGTCTTGGAGACTTTACAAAAAAAATCTTATAGAAGTACTTGTAATACTAGATGTTGATAAGACAATGTTATCAGATAGTTTTATCCCAGGGATTTAAGGGAACCAAGACAAATTGCCAACTTCATAACATCAAGGTTTTGGAACCAACTATGACTTGAATGACTATAATTTGATTAGTAGCTCAGGTGATGAAGGAATAGGACAGAGGTATAGGAGGGTGACACAGTGGTGCAGTGTTTAGTATTGTCACCTCACAGCAGGAGGTTCTCCAGTTTGATTTTCAGCTGGGGGTGCCTTCTGTGAGAAATCTGCATGTTCGCCCTGCATTTGCATGGGTTTCCTCTGAGTGCTGTGGTTTCCTCCCACTTTCCAAAAGATATGCATCTTGAGCATTTCTCCCCAGGCCTCTGCTGAAAATGGGCTCTGTCCCATTTGGACTTTCCCAGTAAACAAATGTTAAACAAGTAAAATAAAAACATAGGAGGAAGCAATAAGTGTCAGATCATGGACTCCTGCAACAGCTGCAGACTCCTGTGTCTGTGTGGAGGGTAGTAAGTGCAGCCTTTGCAGGTGGTACTCAGCTGGTATGGCATAAGATGGAATATGCGGTCAAGGTTACTCAAAGGAAAAATGGCTAAACTGAGGTATCTGCTAGGAAAGATTGTCAAAGGAAATTTGGCCAAAGTCATTTTTTTCCAGAAATCAAAGTGCCCCGACTCTTCAAGAGTTGCAGATGTGTCCCTAGTACACCCGAATAAATATAATCAACTCTACAATTGTCCTTCATTGGAAAGAAGAAAAATCCCCTTTAAGAGTTTTAATTTTCTTTCAGATGAGTAACTTACCGTTCTGAATGTGCACTTCTGAACACACCATCCAAACAGGAAGGGCATAAATAGAACAGCTGCTGCTGAGGGGATAACTGCCAGGTTAGCACCCTTATAAACAGAGGTTAGCATAGCTTAACATGCATATCTTGGGGTGAAATGACAAACATATAAAAATGTTTCAAGGGAATCAATATTAAAGCAAGCAGTATCTCTAAATAAAAAAACCTATATACTAGAAGAAGGACAACACTAGGGTATACAAAACTATATTTATTTGGGCAAGCTATGGATAAACAGAACAGTCTCACATACAGGATGATAGATTCACAACAATGGGGCAGGGGTGATGATCATTTGATACAGACAAGGGACTATACCAGACAAATAGAAAAGTAAACTCAATACATACTAGATTATAAAGACAGCTGTTTCTTGTGCTAAATTAAAGGTAGGCAAGTTGGAACTGATTTAAATCTATCACCATACTACATATTTCTCTGTTAGTAGTGGGAAACAGTCACTTTGGAATTGCTGCTAATGTCATGAGTCATCCAATAGACTGGATGAAATAAATTCATTTTATTTCTAGGGCACTGAACAGAAAACAAGCTGACACTTCCTTATCAGTAACTCAGAAACCTAGTGTATGATGGTGGATATGCATCACACTGGTACACTTTACCTGTTAGACTAAGGAAATGTCCTGTGGTAGGAAGTAATGTCTACTGATGCTATTGCTGAAGGAGTTTCTAGAATATGAGTTTGGAAATCATATGTTAGTAAGGTACTGAGAAACAGAGGGAACAGCTTCTGAAGAGTATAGTGGATTTCTAAAGACAATAATCTCGTAATGTCTTTATTCAGGAATTAGGGGAGGGAAAAGCCAATAACAATGAGGGACAAAGGATTATAATCAAGGGCATTTTTTAACTTTACTATAATTGCTTAGAGAGTTAGTAGAACAGATTTTGCATCAACATGCATTTTCTCTGTATAAGAAGTATAGTACATCAATGCCTAGCATTATTGAGTGACTGCAGTCCTTGGGGATTTACCAGGAGATCAAAAGTTTTATGAAAGACATGCAAACTATAATGCAAAATCAGGGACATTCTGAAGAATCAAGGATAGCTAACAGTGATGATGTACTCATGTAAAATATACTTGGAAATGCTAGGTATTACTAGCATGAGTCATCAAACCCAGTTCTGTTGCATAGAGGGTGGCTTATGTTGACAGATCTGTGCCTGAGCATAGGTGAAATAATTTCTTCTTGGTTGATTGCACCTGCACAAAACTTGCACAATACTATTTTCCAAAAAAAAAAAACAGGGATTGTTGTTTGTAATCCTAAGCCTATGAATGTAGCCCATGTGAGAATGCATTTTGGAACATACACAAATATGTGGATGGTGTTTGATTCCCCCACTGTGAATCAGTGATCATGTCAGCAAGCTGGGGGTAGGGCTATGGACTAACAGTATCACCTCTGTAGTCCAACTATGTATGAAGTTCATAGTTTCATAGGTGGGTACTAGGTTATCAGCCCTAGGGCCTGTACATGCCTAGTCATAAAGATACCCTGGCTTACACCACCCAAAAATTATTTTCCTGTGCCCCTGTTGAACAGAACCACAGAAGTGATCCCCGGGGTGAATTTACTATTTCCCATCCAATCATCAAGCTTTTTCTTAAAGACGGATAATGAGGTGCTTGACATGAATGGGCAGTCTGTTCCAAAGTATGGGGAGGCTCTGGGACAGGAACTTATCCCTCCAGCATGTTTTGTTTATTCTGGTGACAAGCTTTAGCTCCCTGGAGTGTGTGGCTTAGAGGGATTGGGATTTCTGTAAGTGTAGTATGTCCAACAGCTATGGCTTTGACATGGCTTTGTATGTTAGACAGAGATCGCCTCTGATTAGGCGATATGCAATGTAGTAGAGCTGAAATTTTTTGAGATGGTCTGCATAGAGCTTCTGTTTGAGGCTGGCAATCCTCTTCATGAGGTATTTCTGTGGCCTTTCCAGTTGTTGTAAATGTCTTGTGAGGTACATACTAAATGGGTGTTGTACTCTATAATGGGTCTAATAAGGGATGAGAAGAGAGGAACAATGACCTCCTTTTTCCTGGATGAGAAACCTTTTGTGATGAGGTGTGCCACGCAGAAGGATTTCCTGACTACTGTGGTGATGTGATTATCAAAGTAGAGACTACTGTCCACCTGTGTCCCTATGTCTCTTACCACACTTTCGGTGTTGAGTGGACTACTGCCTATGTGGTAGTTCATGGGCACAAGGTTTTTCCCAAAGGGGATGACTACGCATTTTTTGGCATTGAGCTTAAGGCCATGGCTTTGGCACCAGGCATCTGTCTCAGAGAGGCCCTTTCATAGAATGTCCACATCATTTGGGGATTCAGTAATGGCTCCCAGTTTGCAGTCGTCTGAAAACTTTGATAGCCATAGACCCTCTGTGGTGGCCTACACTTCAGAGAAGTAGATGCCAAACAGGAGTGGTCCCAGGACTGAACCCTGTGGTACTCCACTTGTCACTGGTATGGAGTTGGATTTGGAGTCGGCTACTTTCACGGTGTGTGTTCTGTCAGTGAGCTAGTTGGCAACCCATTGCGTGACATAGGGATTTCTGCCCAGTTTAGTGAAGTTATCTATGATTCCAGAGTGGGGGACAGTGTTGAATGCCTTGGTGATGTCTAAATAGGCTGTGTGAACCACCTTACCCTCATCCACGGCTCTTGTGACTGCTTCAGAGAAGTCAGTCAGGTTTAGGAGACATGATCTGCCTTTCATGAACCTAAACTGGGTGTGGTCCAGAGTTTGAAGGTTACCTATGTCTTTATTTATAAATTCCATGATGATACATTTCATGGCTTTGCAGATCAGGCTCATCAGGCTAATGGGGTGGTAGTTCTCGGGGTCCGTGGTGGATCCCCCCTTGTGGAGTGGGATAACCTTAGCTGTGTGCCATTCAGTAGGCACAAAGCCTGAAGTGAGGCTATGATTGAACATTGTACTTAGGTGGGGTGCCAGTTCATTTTGTAGTTCATGCAGAACACAGCCCGGGATTTTGTCTGGTCCCATGGATGCTATATTCTTGGCTTTGGAGAGTGCAGTTTTTACCTGTGTATCCATTATTACCGGGACTTGGTATTCTTCTGGTATTGAGATGGGTACTTTAGGGGGTGAGACGAGGGTGTGAAGTTAGCACTGAACCTATCTGCCAGGATGTTGGCAATATCAGTTGGTTCTATATATTTAGTGCCATTGTGCTGTAACTCAGAGCAGATCTGAGTGTTGCCATTGAGATTCTTGACATAACTATAGAATGCCTTGTGGTTGTCTTTAGAATCTGTGGCGATTTTGTTTTTGTAACTAGCTTTGGAGGGTCTTATGAAGGATCTCAGTTTCTTACTGTGGCTGACAAGGGAGTTTTTCCAATCTTAGGATTTTACTCTTTTTTTGCAACAGTTTCTTCCTTTTGTTGTAGAGTTTGTTTATGGCAGGGGACCACCAGATTGGCTTCCTTTTTTGGAGGAAAACATCTTGGTTCTATTTGGGATGTCACAATCCATTCACTCGTGTATGTGTTCATACAGTGCATTGGTGTAAGATTCAGCAGTCGTACTTCTACTCTTCATCTGCATGGGTGTTAAGAAGTTTGCCACTTCTGTCTTGACAAGTATGAACTTGGCTTTGGAGAATTTTTTTACGGTGGTTACCTTAATGGGAATGAGGGTGGGATGTGGATGTCTAGGGTGATCAGCTTATGGTCGGATCTGATCATCGAGGAGCTGACCTCTGGTGTGGAGCATAAGTCGCCCATGTTGGTAATGACCAGGTCTAGATATTGTTGCCCCTGGTGGGGGTATGGATAAGTTGATCCAAGGCGTTGTAATTTATGAATTCCAAGAATCATTGAGCAAATGTGTTGGTATATGAATAGTTTTTCCAGTTAATGCCGGGGTAGTTGAAGTCACCCAGTATTAGGGTATTTGTTCGTACCTTAATACTTTCCAGTATGTCAACTAAAGTGGAGTGGGAATCATGGGGCATGGTGAGGCTGTAGAGAGGGGTGCAAAGCCAAATAGTTTCCACACCTGACAAAATTAGGGTGCATCTTTAAATATATAAGGCCCTGTTCTTGTGGGGATAAACCCAGGCCCTATATTCATTAAGATGAGGATGTCTTCATTTGGCAGCCAGGCAGATGATTGGTCATGGACAGAAGGTCAGACAGGTTCCCACTGCCTGATTCTCACATGGTGCACATATGGACCCCTAAATTGAGAATGAATGACCTCAAGACCTGTGGGACAGTGGGAGGCTGATGGTCAGCTGGCACAATAGGAGGCGACATATAAAAAATTGTATACCTCATTCAAATTTATCACTAGGTGACATCCAAAATAAATAAAGAGAGTAGATGAATATGATCTGCTATGACTGACATTACTAGAAGGAACAGAGAAAGGCAACCTCTTCAGCTCAGTGATCATTCAGAGAATTAATCATTATCCTCATTGTGGGGGGATCATGCCCAATGTGAGCACAGTGTGTGGGGATCGTGCCCAATGTGAGCACAGTGCATAGGCAGATAACAAGATAAATGAGCTTCAGGGACCTGGGGACCCAAGTTGATAGCAATCTCTCCTTTGAAAACCACATTGCCAAAGTGGTTAGAAAGACCTTCTACATAGCCCACCTCATCATGAAGGGTTTCACATCTAGATCAAGAGAGGTAATCGTTCTTTATTCATCCCTCATCAGGCCCATCATAGAATACAATGCCCCTTTGGGATGTACCTTACCCGACACCTGCAGCAATTAGAAAGACCCCAAAAGTATCTCACCAAGAGGATCAAGGGTCTCAAACAGATGCCATATGCTGCTCGGTTAAAACTCCAGCTCTACTCAGTTGCATACTGCCTACTAAGGCAATCTATGCCTGACATACAAAGCTATGTCAAATCCAGAATTAATGGACATGCTCCACCTTAGTAAATCTAAATCCCTTAGAGCCACATGCTCGAGGACTTGAACCTCAGCACAGAAATAAATAGAACTTGCTGGAGGGACAGGTTCATAACCCAGAGGCTGAATAGAATTCAGTTCATGTGAGGCAGAGCACCTCACTGAATCTCCTCAAGAAGAATCTCTAGGTGGATGGGGATCGTTTGTCCCAGGGATTACGTCACTATTAGACAGAGACACAGTAATAATTGCCTCAGGGCAGATAGCCTAGTATGAACCTATGAACCTATGAACCTATCACTTGTATAGTTCACTTATGAGGCCTTGTCCAGAGGATTTTTGTGTTTTTTGACATCACACTTGAAGAAAGACAATAGTTTAACTACAAAAATTACATAACACAATAAAAATATAGTAAGGGAAGAGGGAATACTGAACATTTTGAGATTTTGATAGCAAAACATGAAGAAGAGAAGGGTTTAGAGACTATGATCTGAATACACAGATCTTGGGGTGGTGAGAGTGGTTGGTAATTGGAATGGAAGAAAAAGAAGCAAAACAGGGAAAACAAACAGTTGTGAATGAAAGACTGAGAAATTTGTTATTAAAGGTCTACTACATGAAGTACCTTGCCTTCCTTAGCTGCCTGTTACAATTCTAGAAATGTGAATTAAAAAGTTGAACTAAATGCAGGAAAGATGTGTAAACTGAGAGTGACAGGTATGTGTATGTTAAATGGATAATTCAGAGCTCATCAGGTAACCTCGGGGATTCTTAGAGAACTCCGCCTCTTGCGATAAGGGTCATGGTAAAACGGCCTGGTTTCTGAGATGTAGTACTATCACATTCAGAAAAAAACTAACCACAATGAGGAAAGACCTTATTATTGGCTAATATGCATGTTGCTGAATCACTGTTAACTACAGTGAGTGTAGATCAGCACTTACTGCAATAGTTAACAGTGGTGGCTGCATTATGTTAACATATATGCATCCCCCGCCCCATTCACCTTCACTCATACAATGCACTCATTCAAATGCATGTGCACACACACACACACACACACACACACACACACACACACACACACACACACACACACACACACACACACACACACACACACACACACACACATACATACAGATACACACACACACACACACACACACACACACACACACACACACACACACACACACACACACACACACACACACACACACACACACACACACACACACACGCACACACACATATGTACACACACGCACACACCCCCCACCCCCACACACACACACATACATACAGATACACACACCACATAACCCGTATGTACCTATCTTTGTACTGCCAGAACATATATATTATTTTTCCTGTCTTCATAAATCATGAATGATTTAAATCAGTCATTAACGTCAGACATTAGAGTCTCATAATTCATATCCTTTAGTAAATTCATGGTAGTGGAAAAGCTTTTAGACTTAACAACTTTCTGAGTTTATAGGTGACATCATATAAATCTATCCCTGATGTTGCCTTGCCTTGTCTTCAATATGCAGTTGACAGGTATGCCTACTGCTCCCTGTCCCTTCCCCTTGTATACAAACTTTTGCAGGTATAGAATAATGCCCAAGATCCTAAATATATGTTTAAAAAATCCCTACTCTACTAACTTGTCAGTTAGTGCAATGTGTTAGTGCCAGTTTTTACTGTGGTAAGAGTGCAGGGCTTGAATTCTTCTGCTACCTAATAGAGGTGAGAATTTCTTACTTCTCCTAGTCATAAATTCCTCCAGTATACCAGTAATAAAATACTGAGGATACTTTCTCTCTATAAACATGTTTTTAACCTTATTGACCTCATCTGTGAAGCCATCTTCTGCAGAAATCATACATGCTACCCTTATAAACTAACCTTTAACAATACTCCTTTTTTGTTGTATATAGTGTAGGTATGATTTGGAGCCGGTCTCTTTCCTATATGAGGTAGATTTAAATCTCTTCTCTTGTTTGACATTATGTAAAGTGACATCTAAAAATTAATTCTATCCTAAGAAATAGTGTGTGTAAACTTTAAGAATATGGTATTTTTTCTAATATATTCCAAAAACCCATTTGAAATAACCTCATTCTCAATCCAAAATATACATATATCGTCTAGATAATGTTTATAATAATTCCAACAATCCCTATATGGTGAATTAAAAATATATTTTTGTTCTTAAGTTTTAAGAACCATGTTAGCATAAATGGGGACTCAAGATGCCCACATAGCTACCCCCTGGACCTGTTTATAATACTCCCCTTCAAAGTATATATAGTTATTTTGCAAGACTATATCCATAAATTCAATAATTAATCTAATCTTTTTAGAATCTAAGGAATTACTGTCCGTTAATGCTTCCTTAAACCATCACAGCCCTGTGTCATGCAATATAGCTGTAAATAAGTCCATTATATCAAAATAAAATATTATCACTAAATACTTCATTGTTGATCCCCTTTAAAATACAATGGGTCCTTAAGTGTACTATAGATGTTTTTTTAACTTTTTATCTATAGAAATTGATAGAGGGTGAGTCTTCAATCCATTTGCTGATAGTATAGGGCTCAGGGGTGGGTCTTGAGTATTTTTATGTACTTTTGAATTCTGAATATTGATGGCACAATAGGCTTATCGTTATTCAAATAATAAAATAGATCTATATTTATAATACCTTGTAATAATGGATCTTTTATATAATAATTTATCTCCGAATATGCCACATTAATTTCATTCTTAGATACTGCAAAGTATTTTTACTGTTTCATAAGATTTCCATTATCTTATTGTTACAATCAGCCATGTCCATAATAACTATACCACCCTCCTTGTCGAGCCTCATGATTCTAACGGATTTATTGTTGCTTAACTCATCCAGTAGACAATTTTCTTCTTTATTCAAATTAGAAGATCTCCTTTTGTGCTTTCACAGGTAAGCACTCATATCCTTTTCAACTACAGCTTTGAAGTTCCTAAGCAAGGGGTAAAGGGGTGGGTTAAATGTACTTTTTTTTCTTTAATAGTCCTTCTTGTTGTTTCATATCATCTTTTGGGAACATTATCTTAAAATTAATTTTCCTTTAAAAAAATTTCATATCTATAATTAAATTACTAATGTCACTTCCCCTGGAAGGAATACATTTAAAAACATTCATAAATAACTATAATTTTAAATCATACAATTTCTAAAAATAGTCACATATCCCTCTGTCTTAATATTGGCTTCTTGGTTAACTGTAGTAATGTAGTGCTGCCCAAAAAATTCCCCGGACTGTGTTGTGGATTATTTTCCATTTTGTTCCCCGTTTTTAACCTAGCTTGGTTTGTGTTTTCTCCTTCCCTTTGGGTATCTGTAGTATAGAACTGCTATGTACTTGTTTTTCAATCCCTCTGATCTCCTTAACTGAGGAAATTCTAAAGGGTCATGTATGTTGTAATTATCATTTAATTCATATTGTAGTCCACTTTGTCCCTCCCCCATGTTCTCCTTAAGACTGTCATTGAAAAGATGTCCTTTATAAACCGATAAACCTCATTATAATGAACATTGTCCCATCTGTTAACAGAATTGTAATAATTATTTCTAGGTTTTGGATACATCTTATTTTCCTTATATTCTGTTCTATCCCTATCTAACTTTCTTTATTTTCTTACTAAAAGTAAGCATTTATTATCAATTTGTTTCATGATATCATATTTAGTTCTGTCATAATCTACCGTAAATTATAAATCATTCAAAATAATATTATTGGTTCATTCAATATTCATGTATAAGTTCTCTATGTTCAACTCATTTTGTTTAATAGTAGCTCTCATGATATCAAACTCACATTTATCAAAAATACCCAGCAGTTCTTAATGGAAAACATTTCCGTCTACAATGTTATTTGGGTACTTATAGATTTCTAAATGTCTAGGTACTGTGCTCTGACTTAAACATTCTTTTAAGTAGCAGTTGTCCATGTGTAGTGTTTTACATTTTAACATAATGTTTTTTAATTTGTGTAAGTTCACTTTGTATCAGTATTAGAGCCCTGTGAAACCATCTCTTGATGTGGAAAAGAATATGAATTCATCCATGAGCCATTCAACCAACTCCATATTCTCATATCTATTTTGCCCACCATTTATCAAGAAATTATCCTCTGCACAGGGCTCACCATGTCCATGTGAATTGTCTTTGCTATTATTGCCACTCTCCCTCCTGAACAATGTACAAGAATGCTGTTTCCTAGGTAGGGAATCATGGCTCTTCACTCTTGGCTGTGTTCTATTGACTGAACAAAGGAAACCTCCATTGGTGACTTGCTTTTCATCTTGCCCTTCGGATAAAGCTGACGTATTCAAAAAACAGGCCTCTCATACAATGTTGTTGTTGTGTCTTTCGACTTTTTCTGGTTAGGGATCGCCACAGTGGAACTGCAGTCCGCTAATGATTGGCAGTTGATTTTTATGTACTGAGTTGCCAGCCCTGATGCACAACCTTCAATGAAGATACACCCATTCACGCATGTCTCCATGCAGAAGATGCTCTGGCTGAGAATCGAACCGGACAGCATCTTACTGTGAGGCGACAACGAGAACCATTATTTTGAACTCCATCATTGTCACTTCCTGTTCCTCGTAATATTTCCTGGTTACAGGGAATGGAAGACTCCATCCCCTTGGTCTTATCGGCCAACAATGATTGTGAAAGCAGTTGAAAGAGCTTGGTAAGCTCACCTAGTAGCGAATGAGATTTGAGAGACCATCGCAACTGACTTCCTCTTTCCCCACCTGAGAAAGCATTGGTCATACTACTGCTCTCCATCACCATGAATGATGGAACAAAGAAAAAATAGTGAGTAATAAACCAGTGAGATCTAAAAACCACCAGAACCAAACACCATGAACAAATAGTCGCACATGGGACCAGGACTCTCCACTGTTATTGCTCAGCTAGAAAACCACCCATTGACCAACGTAATCCACAATAGATTTTTTTATTATATTAAAAATAAGAAAAGTCTAAAAACGTCTCTTAAACTTCTTCTTCTTCTTCTCCTTTTGGCTTTTTCCGTTAGGGCTTGCCACAGCAGAACAACGATCTGCATAACAATTTGCAGGGAAGTTTTATGGTGTCGAGTTGCCAGTCTGGTGCCCAGCCTTCCACAGAAGGCTGACTCTTAAACATTTTATTTATTTATTTATTTGCAGTTGGTTTACCAGGATAGTCCATTGGGTCACAAAGAACCCGTTTTCAATGGAGTCCCGGGGAGAAAAGCTCCAAGCAGAAAATGACAGTGAAATATCTTGTTACAAATTGTTATAGTTACAAATGTCTAGTAAAAACAATTACAAATACAACAGAATAGTGATTAATACATTGAATAGTGATTAATACATACAGTGAATAAACAGTGGCTAAAAAAATTCTTTAAAGCATAAAGTAACACTGTTTTCATCCTATGAAAAGGATTCCTTCAGAAAAAATCCATAACAATGTCCCATCAACCTTTTATATAGTACAAGTACAAATCCGTAAGTCATGTGTCCCCTTATTTTAAAAGGACCATCATATAACTTTGACAAGGTATACAAAACTATCAAAACTATATATATATATATATATATATATATATATATATATATATATATATATATATATATATATATATATATATATATATATATATATATATATATATATATATATATATATATATATATTAAAACACTTACATAATCCATTAAATTCTAGTCTATACACATGTTTATCCATAGATGAATGAGTAAATAAATAGATAAAAATATATAAAAATACATGGAAATAACAGCAAAATTACATAAATGTAAATAGGAAAGAAGGACTATATGTCTCAGGGAATGTAAAACACAAAGGACCCTTAGTTGTATTACTAAATATCTAGAAAAATAAAAATAAGGAGAACTTTTTTTGTGTATAAACCTATCAAGTATGTAACTCTGAAAACCTGGCTGCTCTTATTTTGGGTGCTGGGGCTATAGAAATGTTATCATTCAAACCAGGTTTATCACTGGCATCCAAAAAACAGCAGCTAATATAATTCTCTATATTTTAATTTTGTTTCCAAGGGACTACCCCTAGGTCCTTGCCTCTTTCTTCCATCATAAAAAATATGTACTCATTATTTTCACATTCCAGTTTGTGTTTAAACAGAGGGTTTGTTTCTTTCTCCTTCCTAATTTCGTACATATGTTTGTAATTTTTTTTTCTCATCATATGCTGTTTTCCCTATGTAAAAACTGCAACATTTGTTGCAGAAATCCATATATACCAATCATGTACTATTACATTTGTAGTGCTGCTTATTACTAATACTTTTATTTCTACAACCTATGCATATATGGTCCCTATTTGCAATATATTTGTATTGTGCCCAAAACCCACATTTATATGTACCTACCCTTTTGTCACTACTTCTATTTTTTGCTGTATGATATTCCTGAGTGGGAACAACTGCCTGGTCCTGTAGAAGTCCAATGTATGTTTTAGCCTTGGTGCAGGTTGCTTTCAATGTAGGTCATCCTCAACACTGTCAAACAGCAGAACACGTGAAAAAGGATTTGGTCAATAAACTGCTAGTTATTTCTTGAACACTGTAGCAGGAGTAATAGTAAGGATTTTTTGGAACATAGCCTTTATCCTAAAACATTTTGCTAAAGAAGGCAAACTGAACTGAGATGCCTTTTTTGTCTTAAGATGCAAATTGTAAATTAAAAGAATGACAAAAAACAGAATATAATGGAAGATGGTAAAATAAATAACTTCTACAGCACAACTTGTGAGCCCTGTCATTCTAGGAATAATAAAGATAAACAGCAGTTTTCTGGGTTTTTTTGTCTTTCTGTTCTTGGTATTTAACAGCTTTAAATGAAGCTTAATGTATTTTTAACCCAGTTCACAGTACCATTTGGGAAATGACTCTTTAACCTTGATAAATGCTGCTGTTATTATATATGAGGTACTTGGGCTGGTTTCAACAAAAGATGAAGTACAGCTGTCTGACCATGCTTTAGAGGAAATTTACAAGCCAGCCTGATAAGTTCATCAAAGGGGTGCAAAAATGTCAAGGAAGGGGTCTGACAGATAATTAATGACACGTATTAAATAACAAACATCAGAGAAAATGTAACAGTAGACACCAGATGCGGAGATCCGTGGTCATTACTTGCCACCCACAGCCGTCAGCCTGGCCTTTACTTTGATTTGACATCTCTTGCGTTGTACCTGCTGACAGCATGAAGTGTCAAGCAGGTTTTCTTTGTAAAACAGCATGAATCTGAGGATCATTTTACTTCATATGGTCTGTAATACAGTCCTTTCACTATACCTTACTTCACTACAAAGAAGGACACACTTTTCAGACATGAGGTAATGACATTAATGGTCATGATGGTCTGGTTCTCCTTTTTGAAGTTGAATGATAACTTTATTAGACATGCTGACCCCACTTTGCTTTGCCTAATGCTTGGAAGAAATCTTTCAGCACTAAATGTGCTAACTCATGTTTGCTGTCTTTAACTGCTGACTGCTAGAGGCTTTTTTGTACTTCTTTGAAAACCACAAATCTTATATTCTATCTCTACTGCCTCATGACATTATTAAAATATTTTTTTATTTATGCATCATTAACCCCACTAAGCTAGGTGGCTGTTTTCAGAGACGACCCAAGGTGGCATTTATATTACTACTAGGGGAAATTATACCAGGGTGTTGGGGAACTTCCCCTACTCTTTTTGGTAGGTGGCATGGGATCTTTTACATCCACTTGATCTACTACCAACTCAAGTAGATGGGGCTATGGTTTGACATCTTATCTATAGGACAACATACTCAGGAGGGCACCCCCCACACTCTACCTGGCATGGGAAGAGAACCCACAGCCTTCTGTACTAAATGTGAGTGTGATACTTTTTGTACCACTGACGCTGCTACCAGTGTTACTTTAAAAAGTGAACATTCATAACAGCTTCATTGGGTCCCAGATGGTATTCTGGGCGGCTTTCCCAATCTATTCAAATCAGTGTAACAAATCTACAATTTACCAATTAAAATTTTACTGCATCACATTTTACTTGACAGGCCATATTGAACCTGCATGGCTGCTTATATGCAGTTAATTGTAAAAGTTGTAAAAAAAATGCATATTAAACCCAGCAAAGAAAATGAATAATTTCAAGAACAAAAATGCTTTGGGGAGGAATGTAAGTTAAAGTACCAAACAGTGGAAACCATATTTCACGTGCACCTGTGACTGACATCTACAGTTTGTGTTGCATGTTGTTTGACATATTGTAAGAATCTGAACAAACCATTTAACCCAATGAAAATTCTCTCATCACAACTGACAGCAAACAGCTATGTTCATTGTGTTTTATCTTGCTAATAAATAAAAACTACTCCTCTGAGAAAGTGGGCAGTATTTTGCTCAGTGTACTGAACTAAGAAAGGGGAAAAAACTTTACAAACAGCAAAAGGTTACTATGGCTTTTTTCAAAAAAGTTACAAACTGATTTGCAAATTATTTATCAAATAGATCTTTTACAACCACTGCACTAAACTTCTCCACCTTAACAGGTACATTTATCATCTGGTGTCACTCGAGGTTTAGTGTTGGACCTGCTACATTTCTCTTTGTATATCAGTAGCCTATATTTGAACCTGCCCCATTTAAACATGATCATATATGCTGATGACACAATGATTACTTCATCTCACAAGTCCTGAAATCATTTATCTTCTAATCTACAAAGACTTTGCTTCTATATGGACCTGTCTCACTAACAACACATTAAATATCAATACAGGCAAGTCTACTGTAATACTATGGGGTCTATGTCACATTGTCAAATGCACTAAACGTAGAACAGCTTTTCATTGAACCCTATTTATCGAATCTTCCTCCATTGAACGATCATTTCAGCAAAGCTTTTTCCCATGGTAAGTAACAAGCTGACCAACCTAGCAACCACAACAAAAGCGTTATTTAAAACCTCCCAATGTGGGGGGTTGCAGCCCCCCCAACTAAATATGCCAACTCTGAGATTGCACTACAGTCATGGCCGACTGGTTACTTACCATCGGATAAAGTTCACTGAAATGATTGTTTGACGGATGAAGACTTCAACAAATAGGGTTCAATGAAGAGCTGTTCAAAGTTTAGTGCATTTGATGATGTGATATAAACCCTTACTATCTGGTACAACCACAAGATTAAACAAGATCTCAGTGCCAAATATTCTGGATTGTCTAGATATTTCTCTTCCTTATACCAAAGAGCAGAAAAACATGGGAGTCTTGTAGGATGATACACTTTCCTTTCATAATCACATTGCAAGAATTACTGTTAAAGTCTCACAACAACTTAAGGTTCATATAGCCTTTCACATCTACTTACTTCAGAAGCTTGAAAAGGCATAGCCATTAATGCTCTGGTTCCAAGAATTGAATACACTTCACCAATTGTTGGCCTTCCAAAAAGTTACAGTACAACAACTCCAAAAACATTAAAAAGTACGATTCTCGGATTTACCAACCTCATCTCTGCCACAGAGAAGAAATTGCAAAGCTATTCATAATGCTAAATGATTACCTATATCAGCCAGATTGACCTTATTCTTAATGACTTTCTCCCATGAAAATGCTTAATAAGACATTCCATCTACCTCCTGTAAATAAACTGTACATACATAAGTTAGTGTATGGTCTTGCAGATAGTGGGGACACCAAATTTATCAGACCCCAGTTCTACATTTTTTCTTATGAAAAATCATTCTTCAGGCTTGCTCCTATTGCATGGAACAGATTACCTATGGAAATCTAATTTTTGGACAATCTCTGTCAGTTTAAACACACACTCTGAAGGTACATCCGGTTGAATAGTGTAGATGTTACTGCCTTAGACTCATTGGTTAACACAAAGTTTCTTCTTAGCATTCAACTACTTGCATTTATTTTTCCTTTACATCTCGTTGCTTCTCTCTCTACATAATTTGTATGCAACCTTATATGTCATTTGTCGAACCTTCTTTATACTGTAATTATGTATACACCAAAAGAGTCCTCTAATATTTAACCACACATTTGGTTATCAAAGAAAAATAAATAAATGGCACACACTCTTTGCAGAACCTTTATTTTTCATTCCATTAGGTTCTTTATCATCACTCAGATTTCTACAATATTCAGTCTAAATTAAGGGCCTACTGCCATTGTCTCTCTATTTTAGGATATTTTTCTCTCGTACTTTGCAAAAGTAATTGTAACTGAAGGTTACTTTGGTTATTATTATTAACAGTAGTACTAGTGGTAGTAAAAGTTATAAAACACACTGTGCCTTAACTGTTATAAATATGCTATTTAAAATCTGCAGAAATGGAAATGTTTTAGCTTTCCATTACTTTTATTATCTTTCAAGTACAACACTTTGAGGTTTCCCTCAGGCATCCTTTCCTGTGTTAGATATTTCAGAACTGAAAGCTACATATTTCATTTGGAAGCTTGGAGGCTATATTAGTGACAGAGGTATACAAAGGTCACTTAATGTAAAGTGCCAAATGATTTAAATGAACATACAGTCAGGTGTGTCATCACCTTTGTGCATGCTTTGTCTGTTTCAAATTGGAGTCAGGTGGCACTATAAATCCTGCCCTACCTGATGTGTTCAAAAATCACTGCAACCACTTCTAGTGAAACACTTACCAATATATAAATATAAATATCTATCTATCTATATCTATATATCTATATATATATATCTATATATATATATATATATATATATATATATATATATATATATATATATATATCTATATATATATATATGTGTGTGTGTGTGTGTGTATATATGGGTTCCATACACTATATCGAATTTTCACTAATTCAAAATAGTGCATGGAATGCTCATTGAAGCGAAAGTGCACTTAATCAAAAGTGCACTTACGCGAAGTTCAGTACAATGAACGGGTGTTGTACTGAACTTCCATGCAGTACTCATGGACCTTAGGGTTCGGGTGCGGGTCATAGTAAGGGGATAGCCTGTAGGGCAATCCCCTTACCATGACCCATGCCCTAACCCTAAGGTCCGTGACGACTGCAGCACAGTGAAGGACATAGCAATGTCCTCCACTATGGTGCAATAGTCCAACCTTGTTAGGGCATGAGTTAGGGTTAGGGGATAGCTTTACTAACTATCCTCTTACCCAAACCCATGCCCTAACCCTAAGGTCCGTGACTATCGCACCATAGTGGAGGACATAGCTTGTTTTTTATGTCCTCCACTGTGCTGCAGTGTTTTCGGTGAAGTGCACTTACGCAAAAGTTCACTTTCATTAAATTGAACTTTCACAGAAGTGAGACTTCCTATTACAAGTTCGAAGTAGTGAACTTTAGTTCCTGTAATAGGAATCTGTATATATATATATATATATATATATATATATATATATATATATATATATATATATATATATATATATATATCTACAATAAAGTCCCAGTTGATACATATACAGTTCAATCTGATTCATGACTTTCAAGTATTACATAGCTGTCTATAGAAGTGCCAGAAAGTTGAATTCCATATTTACAGATAGGACTAACATAAACCAAAAGCATTGCATTTGCCCTTTGTATTTTCAACTGAATTTGTTAAGGGACATCAGTTATTGTAGCATTGCTATTTTTTGTGCTGATTGTAATGAATATTTGTTTGCAGTTAAAGAACAAAACACTTTGAAGAACACAAACCAGCCAACTGATTACAATCCATTATCTATCTTTGATTATAGCAATAAATCCACAACAGACATCACCAAGTGGTCAAGATTAGTCTTATTACAACAAGCAATTAACAAACAGTCAATTGCAATCTGCCTAATTTAATAATATTCTTTTTGATCATTTTATGTTGATACCGTCTTGAAGATCATATGAAGCCATGAACAAAAGGCTTGACAAACACTGTCAAGTACTGGCAATAAAATTAATTTTAACTACACTGGACTGTCTCGTATTGATTTAAAAACTATATAGAACCTATGAGTAGAAATCATTGCCCTCCGGTATTGGTGGCTGAAATATTTTATTTGCTTGATGGGGCACAAAAAAGTGGACATTTTGAAAACAGTTTATGTCAAAAACTTATCTATGTCACTAGCAAAAACTCAATGAGTATTCATTTCCAAGGTAAATTTATTTGGAAGTAGGGAAGAGCATATATAATACAATGGTAAAATATGCACAGGGCCTACTTTCTTTACTGGAGTTGTTATCCAGAAAGACCATCATCTGTGTCATTTTTAGGTAATAGGAAGAACAATTTACATTTTTTCTGATGCAAAGCATACAACCTTCCAAAAACATTTTAGACATATCGGTATTCCAGTCCAAGCTTACAAAAATTCTCCAATGAAAATCCAGAGTTCCTTGTCCCATAAATTGCCAGTACCTGTGTTCCTGCATTTGAATTCCATTTCAGGATCATAGAAAGTACCCAAAATTCCATCTTTGATTAGTTTTGTTTGCTGCAATAAGTGTTGTTTGCAGGAAAGTTGAATCCAGGTAGGCCTTATCTGAAGAATTACCCAAACCTGTACTTTTATATATGAATTATGCTGTAATATAGTTGAGTGCCAGGAAAAAAATGTATTCTGTTTTTTTTTCTGATGCAGAGATGGTTGTGTATGAAGATGGAGTGTAAGATAGAGAGATTAGTAGGAGTGGGTAAATCTGAATGCTGTATGCAGTGGCATCCTGGAAGTGCCATGTGAATTATATAAATTCTCTGAGATACTTTGAAGGTGTCTTTATCTGTTCTTGCAGCATTCTCATGGGGTTAAAGCTGGTGAGCCACAGAAAATGTTCCCCTTATGGCACCTGTGTTATTTTGTTTGGTCTGTATAATGGTTAGCAATGTACATATATTTGCAAGTGACTAAAAGGGTATCTTGATCAGCTTACCTATCTGGTTAACAAACAGTAAATAAATAAATATAAATAAATATTTCGCACTTTGACTACTTGCAACATTCATTCTCCCCTCCATTCTTACCTTCTTTTTACCCTTTTCCCACAGGCATCAAGTCCTCTTTAATGTTCTGTGGAGTCCCTCTCCACTACGCATTTTGGCAGTCCATTCTATTGGTCTAAAACCCTGTCTATGAAAAAAATGGTCTGAGTAGTTAGCCCCTAAAAATCTGTTATTTGTTTCCCAGGTTTACCTTCCTCATTCTTGTTCAAGAGGATCTGTTCAGATTCCATCACATGATCTGGTGCACTAGTGTCATACTTCCTGTTTTTTTTTTTTCTTGACTCAGTTGAGAAGAGTTGTAGCTCATCTAACCTGTGCTCAAAGCCCATCCCAATGATCTTTCTGGCAGCTTTCCTCTAGATTTTTCCAGCTGTCTGATGTCTCTTTCCTTCCATGACCTCTTGAACTGTACATAGTATTCAAGGTGTGTTCTGACTAGAGTTTTGTAGATTTTAGACATTTGCTATTTATTTTTGGAGTCTGTCACTTGAGCATACACCCTAGCATTCTCTTTGATGATGCAGCTGTTTCACTGTGCTCCTCTGCTACATTGCAGGTATGATCAACACTCACAGATCATTTACCTTAGCTGCTACCATCAGTTACACTCTTCCCATTTGATCCTGCAGACCAAAATTTGGGGGTTCAAGCGTAGTACTTTGCATTTGTTTGCACTGAATCATAACTTCCACCTCTCGGTTTACTGGGTCATCCTTACAAAATTTTTCCTTGTTCTATTGCCCACCCTACTACACTGCTGAACCTACACATCTGTCATCACTAAAGAGGTTGAACCAGTTCTCTAGTCGTTTAGATATGTCTGATATGCTGAAGAGCTCTGAACCCAGGACATGCTGTACAAGCATACCATTAGTCCCTTTCCACAATCCAACATTGCCCCTCTCACTGCAACCTTCTGTATCCTTCCAGTCCAACACACAGCAATCTACTTCTTCAGTCTTCATCCTGCCTACAACCCTTCCAGTCTTTCTGTCTGCCTGCAGTAAGGGGGCAAATCAAACACTTTGCTGAAATCCATATGGAAAAATTCTGCTCTTTATCTTCTTGTCAACTGAACTTGTAACTCAATTATAATCTGGATCAGATCTAATTGACAATTCCTTCTTGCCACCTTTGTGCTGTCCTCTATAAACAATAACAGCCCTTATCCCATGATTTTTCCTTGTCTTCATTTTCCACTGCTTTTATGCTAACAGGCCTGTAGTCACCAATATTTGTCCTCTACCCTCTCCCCTGTTCAAGGGCACCATACTTGTCTATCAGTCCTCATTCACTTCTGCAATAGACAGTGACCTGTTGAAGATCTTTTTCGGGGGTTCTGCCAGCACATTATCCAAATTCCTGAAGAGTCCCAGAGATAGCATGTTTATTCATTTGTGCATTTGGCTTTACCGTCCCTAAGGACAGCCACTTCCCTCTCTAGTTTGCTCTTTTCAGTCTCAGTGTTTGGTCCCTGTTCTTCTCATTCTGGTCTGACCCTGTCCAGCATGGTGTTCACTGCTTGTTTTCCTTTACAAAGAGTGAAGCAGAATATTGTTTCAGTATCTGTATTCTTCCAGTGTTCGGTCACTTCCTTCCCATCATTGCTCAGCCTGGAGAGGTCCACCACTTTCTTCCTCCTTTCTGATATCTACTAAAAAAGCCACTTACTCCCTTCTTTACTACTACCAACAGCCTTTCACCTTTGCTAACCACACCGCCTTTATTGCTTTTTGTTAGCCTCCTTGTTCTTTGTTTACTCTACCTGCATACCCATTCTTTTCTAACTGCTAGCCTCACATTCCAATCTAGCTACATTGGTCTGCACCTCTTTTTACTTCTTCCTCACATCCTTATATGTAGGCTTGAGTGCTCCATCTCAGACTCATTCCAATAACTTGTTTACACCCTTGGTTTGTCCCCGGTGTCCTAAAACATCCTTGACTGTCACCATCGTCCATGTTTGCACCCTATCACTATTCTAAATCTCATAGTTGCACGATCACTGTTGGCCAGTGCTACCTTAATCTACAATGTCCCGTGCATTGCCGAAGACCGGGTCCATAATTTTATCCTTTCTGGTACAGTCCTGAAACAGTTGACTCCTCATGGTCTGACACCTCAACCAACTCTTTTTTCCTCTGCACTCCTGAGCTCAGACTCTCCCAGTGTACTCCTAGCAGATTCAGATCATCCATGTATTTTGCCATCTTACTCTCACCTCAGTCTTTTATTGTTTACTCCAATCTCTCACAACCTCCACCTCTGATGATATTTCTAGGAGATGATACATTATAAATTTGTGTTGATTGTTGTACAAATCTATTACTGAGTGATGATTGACTGAAAAGAAAAAATGTTCAAGCAACTTTTGTTAAACCTCAGAGATATATTTCTTTGGTGTAAGGGGTGTCCCCCCTGCACCCCTCCATGTCAGAAGACACTCTCACACCCCTAAACTTAAGTATTCCTCATTGAGGTCATACAACATTGACAGAAAAAGAGAACTCCATTGTTTGGGAAAGTTGTTTCTCCTAAATTTCCTCGATTCTTCTGCACTCCTTGAAAGTGCCATTGATCAACTGACAAATCCCCAATACAGCATACCATTCCACTAGCTCTCTGTAATTCTTAAACAGCGTACACACAAGCACTTTTATGTCTGTGTCATCACTCTTCTATGTTTATATAATGCCTGTATTGTCCACTGCTCCATCTTACATCATTACTTGTAGTTCGACAATTCCTACTGAGAGCTCTTACACTGCAGACCAGTACTAACCAGCCACACTGCTAGACATCATTGTTTGTTTCTCTGCTTTGTTACCTTTTTGTGTATGGCCTGAATGCACACCCCTGCTTCTATTACATTCCACCCCCTCTTTTATCTTATTTTAAAACTCTGATCATTGACATGTACCTTCTCAGTCTAGTTAAGTGTATGGGAAAGGTGTAAAGTTGATAGTCGCTTGTCAGGGCAGCTTTCAAAGTTCCACACTGTAGCAGATATTCTGAGAGATTTTATTTCATTATTTATGGATTTATTTGTTTTTTGTTTGTTTATTTAATTATTTAGTTTTTGAGTTTCAATTTAGTGTTTATGTACATGTTAATGATGTTATGGAGTTATAACTTCAGTGGTTCATAGAGGGATTTTTCACCTCCCCCACCCAATAACCAAGATTTCTGTTCTTACATCACATTTGCTCAGTGCATTCCTCTTTTCCACCCATAGTATACAGGAAATGATCTGGTTAAATCCTCATATAATCCTGTAAGTAGGTCTTCCCTGTCCAGGAAGTAAATTACCTTTTAGCCCATCATTCTTAAAGCCACCATACCTGCTTTAAAAAGGTGAGAGTTGGTGGGCAGGAATGACAAATGCAGCTAGGGTTGGGACTTTTGTGATGCAGGGGCAGGGAATCACTGACTAGCAGATCAAGCACAATGTCACAGGCATCACTGCCCTTGATGCCAGCTTGTTCATACTCCCCCTCCCACCATCATATTTGTAATCTGCCAGCAAAAAGGAATATGCAACTCAGCCTTCACTGTGGTATGGTCCAGTTGCTGATAAAAGCCACAGTCCCTATAACTGGGATGGGTGATGTGATATATCCTAATCTCCTTTTAAGCTACTCCTCAAACTTGGAACACATGGGTCATCATTACGGATCCAGCCTTCAATGTTATGGAATCAGGGACAGTAAGAATGTTTCTCTGTATGTATTTATGATCTCACAGTCATCTGATATTTAACTTGTCAGCTTTCTTTTCATGTTATGCAGCCCACCAAACATATTGTCCTTGGGGCTGTGTGAGGTGTACTATAACCACTGCAATGCAGCCCAGACAGGGAGGGCTATGTTTCAATTTACACTGTCAGCACATGCTTATCAGATATGGAACATAGCAGACAAGGTGAGGCAAGAAGAGCCCACAGGAAAACAGTACTGGGCTGCCATGAATATTAGAGCATGTGATGATCATGCTTTGTTCAGCACAGGTATATGTAGACAGCTGACAGGATGCATGTCACAATATAGTGCATCCCCATGCCACCCTACTGGAATGCTGTGGGGACCTGTTCTGTGATACAGGGGTATGGTAGACATGCCACCTAAAGATAGCATAGCAGCCACGTGGATGTATTAATGCTAAAGCATTTACTGTTCATACGATGTGTCGGATCACTGACTATAGCTATATGCCCAGAATTATAGGTTGAGACTTGGCACCCCTGGAAAGGAACCATATTGAAAAGTTCCTCCAGACAGAGTTGGAAGTCCTATTCTAAGCCCTCTTTGAGCTGAGATGAGGCATATTAGAAATTAATACAAGTGACAGGACCTTCATGACCATATGTAACGTGAGGTGGTGAGAGATGTGAATGCCATCAATGGCCACAACAGAGTATCACATCAGGTCTAACACAGTGTCAATAACATGATCCTGCATGCCTGCCAAAAGGCCCTTACATTTTACAGGAGAGGATGGCCACAGGTGGGAACTCACCATTGCAGACCACCTTGACTTTCATGGAGGAGTTACTGTTGTCCCTGTCCTGGCAGACAGAAGGAATTTTGATACCTCACAGAGGCCCGGATATGATATCTGAACTGAATTATCTATTCTGTATCACTTTTGGAGATGCATCATCTGAGTATTTTCTTAGGACAGTAACACATTTTTGAGGCATACCTGTGTCATAAGCTCAGGAGTGTCCAAATCCACCATGTCTCAACATAGGCATAGCAATGATGCTGGCATAAAGGCATATCATGTGAGGTACGTTTCTTTTACATTCTTTGTGTAACTGTTATAAGTACCATTGGTGCATTACAGGGTGGTGGGATTTCCATTTATTATTAATGCTATGATATGTGTTTGTAAGTCTCTTTTGACAGGTGTTACTGTTATTTGGCCTTCCATAACTTGTCAGGGCACATCTGGTAGTGCTGTATCAGACGCAGACAAGGATGGCAGCCTTACAGCAATGAAGTCTGAGGGCATATTGACAATGCTGGCAACAGTGACTATGTAGGGCACACTACCACATATGTCCAGTGACACAGCTATGTTACCTGTGGAACTCAGCTCATCTTGTGCAGAACACATGGAAGGACAAGTCATGTTTGGCATTGCTACTAAAGGAGCACCCTTTTTTCTCTGCCCGTCCAGAGTTTGCAGTGCATAATGGTGCCTCGACAGAGCATGACAATAGGAATCAGGAGTAGCAGGTTAGTGGGCTGATATGGGTGCCAAAATGGGCATTACAAAAAAAGATGTTCAGAACAGTCATCCTAGCACACGTGAATGCCACCAATGCCACAGCAGAGATGGTTGATATAATATGTGGTCTGCATAACAAAATACATGACAGTTTTCAATACTTGGATCACATGACTGGCATGATGGATAGACACCCTTGAGCCACCAGTGCTTCCCTGGGTCATCTGACTGCATGCCACAGGGCTGATGCCATTCCCAAGGCCACTGCTTCCTCCTCAACAGCATCCACATGTGATGGGTTCCCTATTAGATGAATGAACACTTAAAATGTCCAGTAAAACATGCTTGACAGCTTTGAAGTGAATGTTCATCCAAGCGAAACCTAAGAATGTCGAAACAAGGAGTTTTGAAAAGTTATAGTTGGCCAGCCATCAGGAATTCAACGGCTGACATCAGAACGTTCACCTTGTCTAGCAGTTCTTACAGTCCTCCACTGTGGTGCAGTCTCGTCCGTCACCCTGTGTAATGTTATGACAGTCCTCCACTGTGGTGCGATCTCGGAGTTGGTATATTTAAGTAGGGGTGGTTGGGGGGTGTGTGGGCGAAGACCCCCACTTTATTTTGTTTGTTGATTTGTTTTTGGTTTTTTTTGGAGGGGGGTTTGGGAGGTTTTAATGGTGTACAGTACATTTTAGCTGTCAGTCGTTGGTTTCCTGACAGCTGGCCAACTATAACTTTTCGAAACTCCTTGTTTTGATATTATGGGGTTTTGCTTAGATGAAGTTTCACTTAAAAGCTGTCAAGCATGCTGTACTCAACATTTTAAGCCTTCATTCATCTAATATAGAGCCCATCTGATGTACCTGGTGAAGGAAGGCATAGATGGCAATACAGATGTGTATCACCCAATGAAAAGGAACATGGCATGGCATGGCCAGGCAGCCATGGTCTCATGTATCACTGTTATCCCTGCTGATGGGTGTTGGTGCTGGTGCCATTTCTCACAGGAGATGAACGTGTGTCTAGGGTCAATCACAGTCTGCTTCCTTCCCACCTGAGGAGCCACAGAACACACAGGTATATAAATTGTAACCACATTTACAATAGCTGTGCCCCCTGGAATTCATTCTGTACAATTATTCAGTCCTGTTGGGCTCATCATCCTTCCAGGAAGCATTACACCCTTCATGCACAGTATACTCCTCTGGGCCCAATACCCTGGCCATATCAGATAATCCTTAGTTAATCTCTTAAACACTGTCCTCATTGTTGATTACTGTCACTGAGCCCCTCCCTACCTATACATATGATGACAACTGTGCCCTGCCCTCAGTGTTGTGAAACATATGTTGGTGATGTTTGACGTACAGCATTTCCAGTCAATACAGTTCATAGCACAGCCTTGTGGAATACTGCATGCATCAGTTTTGATCTTTGTTGTGTCTAATTTGACCCATAGTTGTGGACCAAATGCTAACTCTTTGCCAGTGATGCAGTGCAATGCATCTACTTCTGTCTTGCATGGTCATTCCCCACATTCAGTTCATCCAAAAGAGTGGCACTTCTTCTACTGCTGACTCTGTGTGTCTAGTCCTCTGATGTGTAATCCCCTGTTCTAGCTGAATACCTCTCAACTGTCCCAAATATTGTAGAATGACCAGATTTTTGCCTCATATTTTTGCTCTGTCCTTCAAAACATATGTGATTTATGGGCAAATCATTAAGGACTAAAGTCATTAAATAATGACAGTCATTTGAGTTTATCCTTTAGAAAATCCATGCTCATTGGAGCAATTTTTAAAATCTGTCCCTATTTTTGGACTTTTGTCACCTCCATTATTTTGGCTTTGTCCCCACTTCTTGCACTTGGTTGATAGTTATATCTAGCTTTCTGTGCACCATCATGTTGTGCAGAACTGCACAGGCAGTAAAATATCTTCCTGCAGGTCTCAAGAGCATACTGCAGTGCACCACAGGAGGAATGTAGGCAGCTGAAGCATGTTTCCATCAGTCTGATAACATGTGCTTGGTAAGGTTGTGGGTCTGTAATAGTGTGGCATTGTATTGTAGTTTGGACATGCTCTGTGGGTTGGGTTACAGTGTTATGAGCCATGGATCTATGGCATATCTGGTATTTCTTATAATATGTCCCTATGGAAAGTCACCTTGGATAAATTGCAGATATAGGTCAAAGGTTTTCAAAGTCTGAATCATGGGAACTGCTAGGATGGTATACAGGCACTTTGTATGTAGTACCCTGTGCTTTGTACATTATCTGGCAGTTAATAGAATGGAAGCACATCCAGCTCATGTGGACCAGGCAGGAACTTGGCAGCAATGTGAATGCAGTCAATAGCCACTAGAACTTCTGGGGAATTGGTTATTTTTAGAATGCCTGCTTACTGTTGTTTCTCTCTTCTCTGGTCTAGGAACTACATATGCTCTTCCACATGCTACAGTATAACATCAAGGAGTTGGTGTAGCTCTCATGAAGCAAAACCCAGTGATACACCCACCATGTCCTTAGATGGTCATTCAAAAGTCTCTGTAGTGAAAATTGTCAAAGCTACATGTAATTTAGTGTCCACACAGTTCAATATTCCAACAGCTCACAAGATTTCATGTTAGGACAGCACTTGTCCAATAGATGCTAGAGGGAGTCTCTGTTTACATGAGAGAAATAAACTATGTCCCTGTCATGGAGGTGATAGTATGTTATGTGCAGTCAAATCCTTGTGACAATGCACCCTGTTATGGACACTGGTTTTAAAAACAGTTTTTCATATGTACTGCATAGCAATGATCACTACTACACCTAGCATCATAGTGGGATCTCTCTCCTTGTTCACCAAGAATTTGCAATGTACAAATTGTTGGTGGCCATGGCTGATCGAGCAATTTTTATACATTTCTGTATAATTCTGCCATATGTGTACCCTCATTTGCATTCACACCACTGTTCTTTAAAATATTGTTGCTATCTTCCATATCATTATATGGTCACTAGCATGTAATGTCAGCCTTGCATTTTCACCTCCCTGTCTGACAGTGCTACCAGTGTTCCTCAGCTGGCCCCACCTTGCACGCCAACCATCTTTGCACTATTTTGCGTAATACATTCTATTTATCTAAGCCTTCTCTAGCTCATCTGGCACTAATTATGCTGCTCCATGATCTAGCACACCCATCTCTAAGTTGAGGAGCAAAAAAAGATACGTTCCATTTCCTGACCTAGCTGCCATTAGACAGGACCTTTCTTTCCCAAACTACACTCCTCAAATCAAAGCTGAAGAGCCAAAAAATGTATAGCAAACCACTTGCTACAACTTATACTGTACACAAACTCCAAAAGCAGTTTTGGAATTTATTTCTGTATTTCTACATGTCCGTACAGAAATAAGCAATGGTACTGCACTACAGACAAATAGGCATCTATCGATTGCACCCCTTAACACCTTGCGGCCAGGGCAACTGCCACCTTTGCCATACCCTAGCTATGTTTCTGGCTATTGTTTTCTGAATCCCAGCTAAAGTTTGCAATGGGGCTAGTTTTTGAAAAACAAAATGGCTATCTTATTATGTGTCATTAGGGTGTTATAAAAAATCATTAACCATGTACAGAACAGTTTAAAAAAGAAAATGCAAGAAAAATAGTCTTCTTTATGAAATATTTGAGTCAAAATAATTTGTATAGCAGCAGCACATGAGACTAAAAAGATGAATGGACATATTTGTTGTCAGCCTCAAGACCAATGCATATTTTGTATATTAATGAAACAGAATATGGCTTGTTAGCAGAAGACAGTGTAGCATGTAAAATATTAACGTAATCAACAACATTAAAATCAGACAGATTTTGTTTAGAGAAAGCAGAATAAATTACACGCACCACAGTATAATAATCTCTAAAAAGCCTATCAACAAAGCAGAAATGAATACAAATGAAACTCTGGGGGGGTATAAAAATCAATAACTTAAAACATTTAAGTACTGATTGTTTATTCACCATGCATGTTTGACTTCCCAAGAAAAATATTAGAATTTAAAGCAGTAGGTAGAAAAAAAAGATAAATATCATTATTTTTAATAAAAAATATATTTGTGAAAAAAAGAAAAAAAAGTCCTTGGGATTCATAAAGATTGTTTCTACCTGCATTAAATGCCAAATGTGGGTTGGGCAGTTAGTACAACAGAGAGGATCTCCAGTGCAGACACACATAAAGCTGCCCTGAGTAATACCTCATTAGCTGTTCATTACTGTTTTATTAATTTATTTTTTTAATCCTTTAATGGCAACTTTTCAGGAGAGACCTGAGGTGTACTACTAGTGGAAATTTAGTCAGGATATCAGGGAACTAACTTCTACGATGGCCGCGGTGGTTCAGCAGTAGCGTTGTCGCCTCACAGTAAGAGGTTTTTCCCATTTGATTCTTGGCTGGAGCGCCTTCTGTGTGGAGTCTGCATGTCCTCCCCGTGGTCGAGTGGCATTCAAAAGACATGCGTAAATGGGTGTGCCTTTGCTGAAGGTTGGGCATCGAGCTGGCACTTCAGCACCATAAAAATCTACTGCCAATCATTAACGGAACGGAGTTCCACTTTGGCAACCCCTAACCGGGAAAAGCTGAAAGAAGAACAACATCAGGGAACTAACTTCTCCTACCATTTTCGATAGGTGCCATGGGATCATCTGCTTCCACCTGAGCTATCACCTATTCAAGCAGATGGCATTTCAGTTTAATACCTCATCCAAAATATTACACTCAAAAGTGCAGTACCTTCATAATGCTGCACTGCACTGAATTGTAGTGTCATCAATATATTCACTTAGAGTGGGAATAAAACCCACAACCTTCTGCACCAAAGATACATGTGCTACTTGACTTGCTGTGCAATAGATACTTTAAATCACATGCTATGCTTTCAGACCTGATGTTAGTGTTTTCCCATCCAGTCTATGCATCATGGCAGCATAGACACCCCCCCCCACACACACACACACACACACACACACACACACAAACACACACACTCAAGACTCCACTAGTACATGGATAGTGACTACTTTCATAGAAGTAAATGGGTGTCAAAAGACAGTTTGAAATGTTTTTTTTTTTTCCTGGTGAAACAATTCACTTAGTAAAGCAATCTTAAATTCTCTGCCAAGTTAATATGAAGCTACCACCAGTCCTGTGGAGAGCACATAGCTAATGAACATAAGCCACTCCCTGGATGGCAACATTAGAATGCAGCTTCCCCAGCAGGATTGTTCCATTCTCCACTTTATGGCCATTGCCAGGGGAAATTCTAGCAAAAGCATAGTGTTTGAATAAAAAAAGGCTTACTGCAATGCAGAAACCTTCTGATTTTTAAAGCTTCTGAATCATTGTAAGTCTTCCTGAATCCCAAGGAGAGAATGATAAAAAAATGTATATTTGCTTAAAAATGTTTTTGACTGAAAGGGTAGTACATTTGGTGGCAAGCTTAGAATAATTAATTATTTATCTGAAAATTGAATCCATAAAGTAGATCTGTAAACAGAAGAGGAAGAAGGAGAAAGAGAAGTCATTCAAATTAGCATCGATAGTTTAAATAATCACACAGTAAACATAAAATTAGGCACTATTAACTTTAGATAATGATAGATGACATTAAGCAATTCCAGGTGATTTAGGAAACTACAACTTTACAAAAGGTCACCATAAAAAAGAAGTGGAGAAAATGGATTTAAGGATTTAAGTTGGAGAAGAAATGATATAAAATATAAACTGGGAAAATTCTTAATTTTCTCATTGCAACCTTAGCTATGGGAATATGACTGAAATACAAAGACAAAAAGATAGGAAGCTAAACTATCAAACAAAGAACATTCACCCTAATTCAGAAAGGTCTATGCATCATGGTATCTACATGATAATGAGGACAAAAGGCTGTATTCATCCATGATGGTAGAGATCAAATGCTGAGAAGTTTTCCAGGTAGGTAGTGTTGGATTGTATGTGAGATGTTTGTCGGGGGGGTATTAAGGGCTGCTACATGTGTGAGTGTACAACTGCTTGGGAAGTAGCAAAAGGTGGGTTTGTGAGGGGATAATTTAGATGTGTGTGTGTGTGTGTGTGTGTGTGTGTGTGTGTGTGTGTGTGTGTGTGTGTGTGTGTGTGTGTGTGTGTGTGTGTGTGTGTGTGTCACATACGTGTGTGCCCATGTGTGCATGCATGTATGTGTGTACATTGTGTGTGAGTAAGTGAATTGGGAGATGACTTTTCTAACACAATGCATCAGACACCAGTGTTAACAACCAGAGAAAAGTGTTGATCTGCTTTCATGGTAATTAATGGCAACTCACAGACATGGATATTAGCTAATAATGAGCTCTTTCCTCATTACAGCAAGCATTGTGGTTCTTTCTGTAACTCCCAGCATTGACTGCTAATGTATCACAGCTACAAAAAGTGTTTTACAGGGGAGCAAGCCCCCTCATCCCAATAGCCTCTGATCCTTCAATATATAGAATTCCCGAGACTGCACAACAATCAGGAAAAGGAAAATTACCCTTTTCTGTACTGTTGTGCGATCGCACATACTGGCATACAAAAACATATTGCAAACACCCTTAAACAACACTAAAAATACAACCCCTCCCAAACAAATTAACACTCCCACAACAATATATCAATAAAAAAGACAATACCGGAGACAAATAAACTCCTCCTCCTCCACAACAACATCAACAACAAAAATCCTCACTACCTACCTGTGCAACAAAACTAACGCCCCAAAAATGGTCACTGAAATGGAACTTCTATGTAAAACCCTTGATCTTGTTTCATTCAACGAAAAGAACATCAGCAAGCAAACATGGATCCATACACAGTCATATGTACATTGACATATATATAGGTGTGTGTGTGTGTGTGTGTGTGTGTGTGTGTGTGTGTGTGTGTGTGTGTGTGTGTGTGTGTGTGTGTGTGTATCAATAGATATGTAGGTATGCTCAAAAGCATTTGGTTTATTTGAATACATATCAAGTTGCTATGTTTGATGGGTGAATTAGTAAAGCAATAAAAAGAGTGTTATTGGATCTGTTACAGAAAGAAAAGGGAAATTTTTGATAGTAGATAAAGAATAAAATGTTCCTGATTCAGAACATGATAGTATTCTTTGAACAAGTAACTACTGTCATAGGTGAAGGTCTGACAGGTCATACCGGATAGCCAGGCCTAGTAAAAGCTGTTTATATTATTCCACGTATAACTAGACTATAAACTCACTGTTGCATTATTAAATTCAATAACTGTGGTACTAGAATGCATAAAGTTACAGTGAGTAAAATAGTTTTAGTCACAGCTCATCTAACATTGAAATACCATAAGGCTCACTGATTTGGCATTTACTATTTCATATTGGAGGTATAAGTAGTTAGCAAACTGTGGGTAACAATACATCCAGATGACTGTAAGTGACAAGTGCTGTGCATACTAGTACTAACAAAAGAGGGTCTACATGTCACATCTGTGCTGTGACAACAGTCATGTTTAATACAGAGGAATACTGCATCTTGCAGTTTAGGGCAAATGCTTTGAATGCTGTAAAGCTGATGGTGTATATTCATAACAGGTGCTGATCTAAGGGCCCTTTGATCAAATTGTCTTATAGTGGTTTGCAGGGTATTTAGCATTAGCTCATCTAAAATTAAAGAGGACATCAGGACAAGCCAGAGAAATAAGTGTGCAACTGCATACAACAGCGACTCTGCCAATTACAAAGTACAGTGCAGCTTTTTGGACTTGACTAATACTATTTACAGCAAAGACAGGGAAAATCAAAGGTTTCTACAAATTATAATAGTGGGCTCCAAATTGTCAACTACATAAATAATTCAAAGGAGATCTGTCTGTGTGAAGTGAAATATGGTCTCTTAGTGATCTGAGGCACTTTTGAATTTGGCTGTTTTTAAAACATTGTGTCTAAAAGACATGGCTTATGTGGCTAACAACAGGTCAAGTAATTTGTTATTAAAACAATAAAAACAAATGGAAAGGACACATCAGTTTCTAATCTACCATGCATTTTGATTATGAAAGAATCTGTTACTTCCTGTTAAACAATCCACATCTCTTTATACTTTTAAGAAGTCAGTAGTATATTTTAGAGACACAAAATACATACACAAAGTAATGTCAATCAGACTTCTAAAGGATGAAGATACTGTAAGACTGGCACTCAGACTACTGAACCTACATAGCAGTTTTTTTTAGTGTTAGAAACATCTGTGCTGCACAAATTCTTACTGAATGTCACTGTGATACATTCTGCTAGATGAATGCCTGACACAAGTTGACGACCATGGACATCATGGACACTCCCAGGGTGTGTCAGGAGACAGTCAGAATGATACCATCTGCATTATATGCTACCTGACAGGTGCAGGAGTGGAGCACATTTCTGTTGATATATGGTTACCTTTCAATCACCTGATGGGATGAGAATAGGTATGTAGACACTATCTCACGTGTGTAGCATATCCATTAAACCTATTATCCTGTGGAATGTCTGAATTGCAGTTAATTGTTTTTGCAGAATATAACAGAAGCAAATGCATTTCTCTATATTATAAAACATACATACAGGTAAAGACTGCATCTATGACAGTTAATGCAGATGCTAATACGGATTGCAAGGATATGCTTGTGCCATATCCTTGCAGCCTATAGCTCCCACTCCATGTCCCAGAAAACCCATATTACCTATCTCAATGTTCTAGAGTCTCTCACCGTTCAACCCAATATGATTTTCAGGCTGGATCTCAACTACCCCTCAGTAGACTGGGAATCCTACACCACTTCTAATGCACAAGCCCAGTGATTCCTAAACGTCATTAATACTAACATCCTGGAACAGGTGGTGCATTCTCCTAGCAGCGGTACAAACATCATTGACCTTGTACTCATGAACATGGGAGAGTGATGTTCCTCCACCAATGTAATGTCCTCACTCATCAGATCTGACCATAAGGCAGTATTGCTTGAAATAAAATTTAAATCTGTGGACATAGCTAGACCAAAAACCTTTATGAACTATTCCAAGTCTAACCTCTCTCTATTAAGTGACACTTTGGCTAAATTCCAGGCACCCCTAAAACCAGTAAACACCAGTAAACCCAGTAAACACCATAGCATATGCTGAACTATTTACAAAATCCTTGTACAGCCATATTGTTATCTGTATAGAGCGAGCTGTGCCCACTCATATTAAGAATAAGACAAACACAAAAGACAAGCCACCCAGGTGGAATCACAATATCACTCAGTTATATGAAAAAAGAAAAACATCTTGGCCAAGAGTAGGAGGAACAAAGCCATACATACTTAAAGATCCCTGACCAATCTAAACAGGCAGCTAAGAGGGTTCAGAACTTATTGTGAATGGCAACATCCACATTGAACCAGATACTATTGCAACCTTTTGACAGGTTCAGCTCAAATTTCTCCCTCCACTCTCACCCAAAAGTTCAAAGGAAATAATGCATACAACAATCCCCCAGCCATTACTACAAAACAGGTCATCAATGCACTTTCCTTAGCCAAAACACTGCACTGATGGGCCCTGATAACATCTGAGGATGCTTACTAAATAGTATGAAACGTGACCTCTCTGGTCAACTTGAATCACTTTTCAACTTGAACCTACAGTCAGGTTTTGTGCCCAAGGAATGGAAGATGGCTACAGTCACTCCTCTGAACAAAGGAGGTCCAAGCACACATCCGGGTAGCTACAGGCTTGTAAGTCTGACCAGCCTCAAATATAAGGCCATGGAAAGAATCATCATAAATGAGGACATAGGTAACCTGCATACTCTGAACCCATCACAGTTTAGCTTTGTTAAAGAAGGTCATGGCTATTAAATCTGGTGGACTTCTTTGAGAGGGTCATTAAAGCAATGGATGAAGGCAAGACTTTGCACACAGCTTTCCTCAACCTGGCCAAGGCTTTTGATACAATATCCCACACAGGCATTATAGACAAGCTCACTAAATTAGGTATAAACACTTTTCTCACCCACTGTGTAGCCAGTTGGCTTACTGGTAGGACCCAGGAGGTTAAAAAAGGTGAGGCCACTTCCACCAAGAGGCCAGTCACTAACAGACTCCCTCAGGGCTAGGTACTGGGCCTGCTTCTTTTTGGCATTTATTTCCCTGAAGTATAAGCAAATGCTGAAGGTTTATAGCTCACTGTGTTTGCAGATGATTGCAAGATGGAGACTATCAACTCCCCTGCAGACAATAACATTCTTCAAGAAGGCCTATCTATGACTAACAAATGGTGGTAAAGCCATAGTCTTAAACTCAATGCTAAAAAATGCATAATTGTACCATTTAGGAAATCAACTATCCTGGCTAATTACCATGTTGACAATACGCCCCTAAGAGTTGACACAGTGGTCAGGGGTCTGGATATGTATGTGGATAGTAGCCTTACCTTTAACCACCACATGGCCACAGTGGTAAGGAAATCCTTTTATGTTGTACAACTTTTAAGTAAGGGCATGGCATCTAGGTCCAAAGAGGTCATTATCCGGTTGTACTCTGTCCTTGTCAGATCAATCATAGAATACAATGCTCTCTTGGGTATACACCTGACCAGGCATATGCAGCAACTAGAGTGACCTCAGAGGTTCCTTACAAAAAGAGTACAAGGCATAGCAAATCTTCCTTATGCAGAGTGCCTTAAAGCCCTTTTCCTCTACTCAGTCTCCTATAGAGAGGTGATCAATTCCTGGCTTACAAAGCATCCACAAACCCCACACTTATGAATCTCCTGCATCTTCATAAATCAAACCGTATCAGAAATGCAAGGTCTATGGATGAGAATTTTGTCTGTGACTTAGACAGAACATGCTGGAGAGACAGATATGTGCCCCAAAGGCTGTCCCTCCTATGGAACAGGCTTCCCACCCATCTGACACTGAGTTCATCTATTACCTAATTTAAGCACAATCTAGACCAGTGGATAAGGAATGGGAAATTTGCACTGGACCTGGCACTCATGTCCTTTATGTACAGAGGTTACTTATAAGCCTCAATGTCCTGTTTTGAAACAGGACATCATTATTCTTTCAGGAAAATTTGTTTAGGCTTAGAAAGGTCATTAGTCTAGTAACAATCTAAGAATCTATGAATCTATGAGGTGAACATGCTTACTGTGTTGTAGACCACTAGAAAGTACCACTGACAAGCATACCTCTCAACTTATTTGCCCAGCAATTCTGGAAAAAGAAAAATATAACAGGGGAAGAAAGGTCCACAAGGTCCAATATCAGGAACAATTTTATATTATATTAGTGATTGGAGCAGATTTCAATGGGCATGTTGGTGAAGGGAACAGAGCGGATGAGGAAGTGAGGGGTAGGTATTGTGCTAAACAAAGGAATGCAGAAGGTCAGATGGTAGTGGATTTTGCGAAAAGGATGGACATGGCTGTGGTGAATATGTATTTTAGCAAGAGGGAGGAGCATAGGGTGACATACAAGAGTGGAGGAAGATGTACACAGGTGGATTATATCTTATGTAGAAGGGCCAGTTTGAAGGAGATTGGAGACTGTAAAGTGGTGACCGGAGAAAGTGTAGTTAGGCAGCATAGGATGGTGGTTTGTAAGATGACGTTGGTGATCAAGAAGAGGAGGAGGAGTGTGAGAGCAGCACCAAGGATCAAATGGTGGAAATTGAAAAAGGGTAATTGTGAGGTGGAGTTCAGGGAAGAGTTAAGACAGGCACTGGGTGACAGTGAAGAGTTACCAAGTAGCTGGGTAACTACAGCAGAGCTAGTAAGGGAGATGGCTAGAAAGGTGCTTGGTATCACATCGGGACAGAGGAAGGATGACAAGGAGACATGGTGGTGGAATGAGGAAGTACAGGAGAGTATACAGAGAAAGAGGTTGGCAAAGAAGAAGTGGGATTGTCAGAGAGATAAAGAAAGTAAAGAGATGAGGTGCATGGCAAAGAGAGAGGTGGCAAAGGCTAAGGATCAGGCATATGAAGAGTTGTATGAAAGGTTGGACACTAATGAGGGAGAAAAGGACCTGTACCGATTGAATAGACAGAGGGACCGAGCTAGGAAAGATGTGCAGCAGGTAAAGGTGATAAAGGATAATGAGGGAAACATACTTACAAGCAAGGAGAGTGTGTTGAGCAGATGGAACGAGTACTTTGAGGGGTTGATGAATGAAGTGAATGAGAGGGAGAGAAGGTTGGATGATGTGGGGATAGTGAATCATGAAGTACAATGGATTAGCAAGGAGGAAGTAAGGATCACTATGAAGAGGATGAAGAATAGAAGGACTGTTGGTCCAGACGACATATCTGTGGAAGCATGGAGGTGTTTAGGTGAAATGGCAGTGGATTTTTTAAACAGATTGTTTAATGAAATTTTGGAAAGTGAGAGGATGCCTGAGGAATGGAGAAAAAGTGTTTTGGTACCGAGGTTTAAGAATAAGGGTGATGTGCAGAGCTGTAGTAACTACAGAGGGATTACATTGATCAGTCACAGCATGGTTATGGGAAAGAGTAGTGGAAGCTAGGTTAAGAAGGGATGTGATGATTAGTGATCAGCAATATGGTTTCATGCCGGGAAAGAGCACTACAGATGCAATGTTTGCTCTGAGAGTGTTGATGGAGAAGTACAGAGAAGGTCAGAAGGAGTTGCATTGTGTTTTTGTACACTTAGAGAAAGCATATGACAAGGTGCCTAGAGAGGAGTTGTGGTATTGTATGAGGAAGTCAGGAGTGTCAGAGAAGTATGTAAGAGTGGTACAGGATATGTACAAGGGTAGTGTGATGGCAGTGAGGTCTGCAGTGGGAGTGATGGATACGTTTAAGGTGGAGGTGGGATTACATCAAGGATCAGCTCTGAGTCCTTTCTTATTTACAATGGTGATGGACAGGTTGACAGACGAGATCAGAAAGGAGTTCCCGTGGACTATGATGTTTGCAGATGACACTGTGATCTGTAGTGAGGGTAGGGAACAGGTGGAAGAGACCCTGGAGAGATGGAGATATGCTCTAGAGAGAAGAGGAATGAAGGTCAGCAGGACTAAGACAGAATATATGTGTCTGAATGAGAGGGAGGATAGAGGAATGATGAGGATGGAAGGAGTAGAGGTGGCGAAGGTGGATGAGTTTAAATACTTGGGATCAATAGTTCAGAGTAATGGTGATTGTGGAAGAGAGGTGAAGAAGAGAGTACAGGCAGGATGGAGTGGGTGGAGAAGAGTGTCAGGATTGATTTGTGACAGACGAGTACCAGTAAGAGTGAAAGGGAAGGTCTACAAGAGGGTAGTGAGACCAGCTAAGTTATATGGGTTGGAGACAGTGGCATTGACAAAAATGCAGGAGTTAGAGCTGGATGTGGCAGAGTTAAAGATGTTAAGATTTGCAGTGGGTGGACAGGATTAGGAATACGTATATTAGAGGGTCAGCCCAGGTTGGAAGGTTTGGAGACAAAACCAGAGATGCAAGATTATGTTGGTTTGGACATGTGCTGAGGAGGGATGCTGAGTATACTGGGAAGAAGATGCTAAGGATGAAGCTACCAGGTAACAGGAAAAGAGGAAGGCCTAAGATAAGGTTTATGGACGTGGTGAGAGAGGACATGCAGGTGGCTGGTATGACAGAGCAAGATGCAGAGGACAGGAAGAAATACAAACAGATGATCTGCTGTGGCGACCCCTAACAGGAACAGCCGAAAGAAGATGATTAAAAGAAGTTAATAGAGCAACAAGTTTTGCATCAACATTCATTTTCTAAACACCAAAAAATACGAGACTCTAATGCTTGGCATTACTGATTGTAATCCTCAGTGATTTCCCAGAAAAGCAAACATTTCATCATAGATAGAGCAAAACTATGAGGCATCCTGTAAAATCAGGGACACTTGACAGGTATCTTGACATGGATGTTCTGAAGGGTTGCTGGAACTCTGATAATTAACAGAACGGGACTTCAGGATGACTAGATATCAGATCCATATGATGCGTACCTCACATGGTATCCTGTATAACTCTACCATGATCTAGCTAAGTCCACTTGATTAGTTGCCTAGCAAATATATTCTGATAGTACCTCAGCATGGCTGGAGGTGTGGCACCTGCCACCCCACATTCCTTCTGGTCACTTTAAACAGGGTGTGTAGCATTTGTACTACTCTGCCCTTTGTTTTCTTTCCCTTTTCATCAGTGCATGCTATTTTAACATAATGTTCTGCCTCCTGGTACACTAGATAATGCAAAAAATGTGCATATTTCCAGAAACAAGGGCAGCTTAATGATAAACTCATTGGCACAATGGTGTTCCACATTATCATTCTGCAGACTGCCCACTGGTTGTTTAGTGTAGTGGTTTTACACTTGACTCCCTCCTCCAAGGTGCAGAATTCAAATCCTGCAGACTCGTTTTATTTCTGGCAGTTTGTGTAAAAATTTAAGAATGTGAGCTGTTAACAAGCTGCTTCCTGTAGTTCAGGGTTTGAATCCCTCAGAAGACTGTTTCTACCCATCTCTTTTCTACTTCCTCATTTGCCACATTTTGTAATATATTATTATGACACAAACTTTCCCTTGCCTTACCAGTTCCTTAATATATGAGTCTTAAGCTACTTAAACTACCATGGAGGAACATCTACTTTTTAGATAGGCCTTATTCATAACCCCATTTTTCAACAGTCAAAGCATCCATGTATCAATATCAATAATAGTTATCCTATGTATCTACTCATGGCTTACTAGCACTTTCCCTCAAGCAGTTTTCTTCACTCACATTCCCACTGTGTGTGTGTGTGTGTATGTATATATATATATATATATATATATATATATATATATATATAAAAATATATATATATATATATATATATATATATATATATATATATATATATAGATATATATATATATATATATATATATATATATATATATATATTCTTCTTTTGGCTTTTCCTACAGCGGAACTCCGGTCCGCTAATGATTGGCAGTAGATTTTTATGGTGCCAAGGTGCCAGCTCAACGCCCAACCTTCAACGAAAGCACTCCCATTTACACATGTCTTTCAAATGCCACTCGACTGTGGGGAGGACATGTAGACTCCATACAGAAGGCGCTCCAGCCGAAAATCACCGCGACTGAATATATATATATATATATATATATATATATATATATATATATATATATATATATATATATGTGTGTGTGTGTGTGTGTGTGTGTGTGTGTATGGAAAGCTATTTTCTTCATTCACATCCCCTCCCACCATATGCACAGGCTGCATGTACCTTTTTTCCCCAATATACTAGTGCATTTTAATTTTAACACGTTACTTAATCTCATCACTGTTTCTGATGTTCTAGATCACCGTACAAAACCACCAGCTATTTATAAAGTAGAAGGCTTACTAGTTTCATCATATATCACCTATTTCACATATCACCCTACTGCATAGCATTTCCTTGTATTGGTATTTTTACTAGTCTAGCTTGCTTTATTTTTTTTCAGCTTCCCACTGTCCTTCATAAACTTCCCTTTATATGCATACAATTTTTTAGTGTTCTCCTGGACTAATTGTGGAAACCCTTTTCCAGTTTCTCCTTCCCTATTCTCTTTTTCCAAGTATCCCAATTACTTGACACTTGTAATCTTGCAGTATGCCTCCTGACTCTTCTTACTTGCACCTTATTCATTAATTAAAAATTTCTGCATCCTTTTCTTCAGATGCCTTCCTTCTCACCAATTCAATATGGCCTTTCTAAATCTCTTCCTGTAAGACTCTCGCACTCAAATTTGCAAAACAGAAATCACACATCTTTCCACAGTAAGCTTTAAAATTCCTCCTTTAGATGCTCATAGTTTTCTTCTGCTGTGGTTCTAGTCCTTCAATAGAAATTCATTTATTTAGCACACTTCTGTACCTGTCGTACTGTCCACCCTTTTCTCACCTTCCACTCCCACATAGCCCTATGATAACTGACTTAAACTTATTTTACTGTGGCCGGCCCTAATTTGTTCACAGCTTCCCTATATATTGTTGATGTGTACCTAACTGAAGACTAGCTCCCTAGTAGCACTTCTCTGACTTGGAGTTTCTCTGACTGGCTGTTTTGCTATAACTGAACTGCAAGATCACAGTTCATAACTCAGTCTGTGTTACAGGGGGCATGGAGCCCTGATTGTGAACGATGTGACCATGGTCCAACTAGGCCCTAACACAGGAGTGGCCAGGCAGGAAGAAAATGGAATGAAGATGCTTGGCCCACTCAGCTGAATGTTCGGGAAGTGTGGGACAGCATGAGTATGGTTCAGTTTCTCTGATAGAGACCGAAGAAACCAACTCCCCTGCGTCAAGATTGGTGGACAAAGTTGCTTGCTGGTGGCATTCTTTGCAAAAATGAATGAGTGACCAATGCAAATTATTGCATGTCCACCTTTCCTTTGTGTAGCCAAGAATGCACAGGGTTGTAGGATTAAAGGAAAAATCTTGAATCAACTGTGATAGCTGCATAAAGAGCCATTAAAAAAACAAATATAGCTGAGGATTAGCAGGCAGCAGCGGCAAAATTAAAAAAAAAATCACAGTTCATATATGTAGTTTGTTTAGTCTTTTAGTTTTGGAGTTAGTCGATTTTATTAAGTGAGATTGTGAAGTAAAGTCTCCTATATTATTAGTGTGTACACCTGTGTAAAAAAGGCATATTAAGTTTTGTTCTGATGAGGTGTTTCCTAGTCATGTGTGAGTGCAGATCTTTATTTCAGGAAATTTCTGATGATCTTTTGTAGCAGCAGTTTTGTTTGAAAACCAACCAAACCGTTTTGCAGCAGGATGCAGTCTTTTGGTAATGAGTTGAAATGTCAATCAAGTCTTTCACTTTCCTGTCAAAAGCTCTTATTATGAGCAAATCCAAATCAAGGGAAATACATCCCTTTAACAGCTACTGCCAGACTTGAATGACCTTTGGTCAGTCCTAGTGCATCTCAGAACAGTATTACACAGGCAGACATCCTCCTTCATTTGTTTTGGCATTCTGCATTAACCACTGCACTAGGAGGAAAGGGAAGGAGTCCTTTCCTTGGCCCCAGTGGCAATCTTTTAATTTTCAGCAAATATGTGTCACTGCAGTACCATGCCATGCAACACCTTGTTACCTTTTTCTGCAGATGTTTTTAAATTCCCCTTCAGACATTTCACTGCTACAAGGAGTTATAGCCTAGCATCCAGTTAGTAAAAGCATACACACACACACACACACACACACACACTCATAAAGAATCTTTGTTTCTATTTCAGTCATGTTTTGTTTTTCTTTTTTTGTTTAAAACATTTTGAATGGTTGTTTCACTAAAATATTTCATCAACCCACCCTTCCAAAATTTTTCTTTATTAGATTGCAAAAGACACTTAATTTCCCTTGCATTGTCACTGCTTATGCACTATAATACCTCATTGCTGAGAAGTATGAAGCTAAAGCAGTGAGAGCTCATTCTCATGTATCTTCCAAGTCATTGGAAGTAACTGTGAGGTTCAGGTTCTGTACAGACTCACCAATAGAGAGGAATACTGGTCAGATTAGCAAGTTTTCTATTTAGCATACAATTTTTTTTCACTTTAGAGAATACACACACACACACACACACACATATAATACATATATACACGTGTGTGTGTGTGTGTGTGTGTGTGTGTTTGTGTGTATATCTATCTATATATATATATATATATATATATATATATATATATATATATATATATATATGTATATGGGTCCACTTTGAAATCCCAACAACCAGAAAATCGACATTTAAAATCCGGAAATGAAAATAATGAAACTGCGGAAACTCGAATGTTGTGTTTTTACTAGGGTAAGTGATCACTTGCTGAAAATGCCCTTTTTTCCACTGTAGTGTGATCCCACAGTTGGTATATATAGATAGGGGGTGTGGGTGGAACATCCCCTCACATTGGGGGATGTGGGGGGGTGTAGCCACCCTTCTAGGTGAGATTTACTTACCTCAGCATGAGTTTCATTTCCATTTGACCAAGTATTCACTCACCGTAGCAAAAATCCTATGTTCAAGTTTCCCTGGTTTCGTGATTTTTGTCTTGGGATTTTAATCTTTGATCTTCTGGGCATCAGAATTTTGAAGTAGAACCATTTTTATATATATATATATTCATATGTGTGTGTGTGTGTGTGTGTGTGTGTGTGTGTGTGTGTGTGTGTGTGTGTGATATATATATATGTAGAGAGAGAGAGAGAGAGCTTTATTTTATATATATATATATATATATATATATATATATATATATACCTCTCAACTGTACAGATTTTCGCAGAATGTCCAGATTTTTGCCTCATATTTTTGGTGTGTTCCTCCTAAAATCTGTACTTTTCTGGCAAATAGCTGAGGATTGAAGTAATTAAATAATGACAAACATTTGAGTTTAAGACTTCACATCCTTCAGAAAATTCATGCTAATGCAAAACCTATTATGCTTAATAGAATAGAAAAATAAGTAAGTAGATTCAGGTTAACATATTATTAAACATGTCATTGTATGTATTGTTATTAGTTATATAAATAACTGTTTTAGAAAATTAATAGTTTTTATTGTGTATTTACATATGATAAGCGTGATTTTCGCGCCCTTTTTAGTATTTAAACGACCTAACTAATTGTGTTAATCAGGTCTGATGAAGATTTTATCGAAAGCGCTTACCTGAAGTGCACGCAATAAACTTTGGATTAATATGAGAATGTGGATTTTATTTTGCACATCAATTTATTTTCAGAAAAGTATCTCTTGAGATATATTACAAAAGCAGTATTTATAACAGAGAGGACAGAATATTGCGATTGGAACTGTTGTGGTGAACAAAGAACATTTTGTGCGTACAGAAGTGTATACTTATGGTAACGGCTCACCCCTTCATTGTTTTGCTATCGCTAGTTATCTTTTTGTTATACAATTGGTGGTGGCTGGTTTATCTAGCGGAAGCATTTACTCCATGTGTGTTCTTCAATTTTATATTATCAGAACATAGGTGTCATTACATACCAGTTGGGTTGGGTATGTTGATTACTGTTGGAGATATGGTGTGGGGGGGAGATGTCAGTTAACAACTAGTATATTCCTGTAGTCTACATTACTTTCCTAGACAGTGCTGTTATCTGTACCTTACAATTCTTACTACACTACCCTATAGCCTTAGTTTGGACAATGATATGGCTGTCATCATCATTACACATGAACTGGTTTTACCTGCAGTATACACCTCTTACCTGGTATACCTGTAGAGGGAATGTTTGTTAATACTAATTAACTGTTCCTACACATACTCCAAGATTCCAGGTTGATGTTGTGCACATAGCTATCCAACGCTTTCTGCACAGACTCTGGCCATGTACTGACCACATGCAGGTGTGCCGGGACATATCTAGAATATTGCCCTCTTCAGCCTTTATTGACCTGACACACACATATACATGCTTTCCTACACAGTTATATTATGTAGCACACTGTGGGTGACAGTGATAAGTGATACTTTATTATTCAGAGAAACTGCAACACTCACAATTCCCTACAATACCAGAGTAAACAGTACCAGTGCAGGTTATAATGGTCTTTATTTCTCAGCACAGTGTTTGTATCCGACATACCTGTGGGAGCAATGTTTGTTAGCACTACCTGACTGTTGCCACACAAATGTCTAGATTACACATTAGTATTATGCACAGACATCTCACTCTGTTACTGTACACACTCTGGTCACAGCTTGACAACATGCGGGTGTAGATAGGACATACTTGGCTTATTGCTCTCCTAACAGTTTTGGGGGTTGCTACAGAGACAGGTTTGTTCTCATAGATGTTTGAGAATCACTTGTATTCCCTGTTTACTGGCTAAACATCTGGGATAATCCCACAGACTTACCAGGGGACGGGGACAGGCAGCAGATATGGGCCCATATACTGGACATTCCGGCCTCATCTGTGCAGTTGTGGGGTATGATACTGTATGCAGCCTACATCCACTCCCATGATTCAGACCATGGCTGTGTATGCTGCAACTTAAACACTGTACATCACAGTTGTGTCTGCTATATAGATATTGCTGTATATCTCCTATCTGCTTTCTGTCTTATTAATCCCCTGTGCTTTTGCATTCTGACCTTGTATTACAACACTCTTATACAGATCTCCTAGACAGTAATATCTTGTAGGACAGTGTGGGCGACAGTGATGTGTAATACCTCATTATTCAGAGCAACTACATCTGTTGCACTGCCATACAATACCAATGTAAACAGTACCAGTACAGGGTATCATTCTTGTATTTCTGGGCACAGTGTTGGTATCTGGCAGACCTGTGGGAGAAATGTTTGTTAGCACTACCTGAATGTTCCACACACAGTACCATATTCTACATTACTATTATGCACATACATCTCACTCTGTTACTCTACACACTCTGGCTACAGCTTGACAAGTTGTAGTGTAAATGGGACATACATGGCTTCTTAGTCTCATAATGTTTTGGGAAGTTGCTAGTGTGCCAGCTTTGTTCTCATAGATGTGTGTCAATCAGTTGTGTTTCCTGTTTGCTGCCTATATGTCTGGGATCATCTCACTTATTTCCCAGGGGGACAGGTTAATAGGCAACAGATAAGGGCCACTTTAATGGACATTCTGGACATATCTGTACAGTCGTGGGGTATGACTCTGTATGCAGAATACTACCACTGGCAGGATTTGATCCATGGCTGTGTGTGCTAAAAAAAAACAACAGTTAATATCTCAGTTGCACGTGCTATTTGGGTTTTGTTGTTAGCATTTTCCCTGTTTTCTGTCTGTGTGTCTCTCAGTTGTGCTAAATGGCCTCTGGGGGTTACACCAGCCATATACAGGCATTCCTACACATTCAATTTATGGTGCACAGTGTAGGTAGCAGTGCTTAATACAACAGTACTATTACATCATAGACTCATCATAGACTTATCATCTACATTACCATACGATACCAGAGTATACACATGCAGTCCAGAAGTTAGACCTTTATTTTCAGGCTGTTATGCTTTTATTTATATACAAACTATATGAGACTCTTCCTGCCATATTATCTGGTGTATGCAGTACTTGCCTTGAACAACACAGGTTTTATACAGGCAATTGATTTACTACTACTTTTAGTTTTATTTTCTATGACAGTAAATGCATGAGTATTACTGACCTGCCTCATGTTGCAACCTCACCAGGCAACTGACGTGGGCATCCTGGTTTGTGGCCCACTCCATTGCAGCTGTGGGAGGCATAAGAGGAATATTTAACCATATCTATCCATGATATACCTGAACTGGCAATTATTGCACACATAGTGGAGTGATACTTACACACAATTGGAACAACCCCTGCCGCTCTAGCCTCTTGGATCCACTGGTCCAATAGGGCCCCCTTACGCCACTTCAGGTTGGCATAGTGATGGCTCACCTGCACACCAGTTTGGGGTATGCCAGTGGTACTGGTGAGATCATGGGTGAGATGGTCCCAGGCCTCCACCTTATATAGGGATCCCTGGTACTGGCCCTGCAGCAGTCTCTGATCATGGTCTTTGACAAGGAGTCCTGCCATGACTCTGGACTCTTGGATGCACAAGCGCTGTGCCTGAAAGCGCACACCTTCTCCCCTTCCTGACATGGTGCCTGCAAGGGGAAACTACAACCAATTATGAGATGTATTTCCACCTCTTGGGTTTAAGTAGGGCCAATTTCCTGCACTTTTCCCTTGATTGGCCTTGAAAAGGCTAGGCTATGGGCAAGCCTGCTTACCTAGGGTTGGCATTGTTTAAAGGGGTATAACACTGGACACATTGAGTTAGCTGGCCTACACATTGCTTACACCTCCTAAGTTGGCCTGTGCAATGCTTAACGTTGCTTACATTAGACTTTGCATTATAATTCCTTTTTGGCATTGATTTATTATTCATTACACTTTATATGTATGCCTGGTATCCATGATTCATGTGTACATACACTGCATGGGGTCCTTGTGTTTCATTGGGGACTTCAATATTCTATTACAATTACACCTGACTTCTGGGCTTACTGCTGTACACCATTTCACATATTTATGTTATGTAGTTGGTTACAGCACATATGTCTGTATACTGATTCCATTCACAGGTTCACTTTGGTTTTACTATGGTGAAGACTTGTTTGCTGATACCTCATTCTTCTGTACTTTTGTGATGGCTTGGTGATTAACTACTGTGACTATGGTGTATAGGGTCTTGGGTTCAAGACCTGCATGGCTGTGTATTTTGTTGATGGGCAGAACAAGGACCATTGGATACAGAGTGATTAAGGCACTTTTGAGCATTTGTAAGTGGGATTCCGTGGGTTTGCATGTGGGTAAGCAATGCTAACCTCTGGTTATATCTGATAACATAGAGTTAGCTTCAGAATTGCTTAACCTGTGTGTGCATTGCTTACCCCTATGCAAAAGGGCTTAAACTCACTTAATAGTGCTTAAATATGTTTACTACTGCTTATTGATGCTTAAACCTGCTTACTAGTGCTTTATTTATTATGATACTGACACCACACGTGCATTTACTGCAGAACTCCAGTTCATAAATATTTGTTATTTAGTGGGTTATGCAACAAAAATATTAGTCATAACATGCTTTGCCATGGAAAATGGAATGTGCTGCAGTGGGACTCGAAACAAGAATGCCTGCTAGGAAAGCGAATACTCTGCCCACTACACTATTGCTATGCTGCTTCATTTGCATGTATCTTCCTTGTTATCCTCTTCAGCCATTTAAGCTGCATTAACCGTAGCTAAGCGATGGGCACACTCGTGCACCTATGGTTAGCTTTAATCGGATTTAAAAAAAAAAAAGGTTTGTTCATTTTATTTGAATTTACTTGCTGTTGTACATTAGGGGGACTGTTGGTGGAGATATGTGGACAACTATGAGCCATCTCACTCATTTCTTACTCCTTTCTACTGTTCTTCACTACATTCTATAGTTCTGCTCTCAGACACACCCCTGCACTCTTACAAGCTCAGTGTAAGATTAGGAGCTCAGGCAGCGTGCCTCATTACTGTGCATGATGTGTACCATCCTGCTCCTAAACTGCTGGCTCCGTACAGTACTAAGCTAGTTCTGCACAGAGGAATAGTAAATCTGGGGGATACTCTTGACCATATGAATTTCGAGTTTCTAAACCTCAATGATATGACATAAAACCCATATATGTGTGTGTGTGTGTGTGTGTGTGTGTGTGTGTGTGTGTGTGTGTGTGTGTGTGTGTGTGTGTGTGTGTGTGTGTGTGTGTGTGTGTGTGTGTGTATGACCCTAAGACTGTGCGGTAGCCCTCAATCAAGGTATATTTTGTTTTATACAGTTTTCCTGTATTCAGTCAAGTTTTATCAACTTTTAAAAGCTGAAATGCAACTCAAGAACGTAAATAAAATAAATATATATGTGTGTATATATATATATATATATATATATATATATATATATATATATATATATATATATATATATATATATATATATATATATATATATATATATATATATACACATATATATGGATTTACCTGAGTTAGTTGAAATCCCATATTATCGAATCCCAGTTTGTCGACACTGTGAATA